>NC_085061.1:11283773-11587523 GCF_963662255.1 Cinclus cinclus
CACCTGCAGTAAAACCCCACAGTGGGTGGAGTTGGGAGAGGAAGGGAGCTATAAATAGGTGGAGGATAACCTAGCTAAGTCGGAGTGATCTCTGAGACTGTCTGGTCTAACTGGGCTGTTTGGCTGGGAGTGATGCGTGAAATCGGATTTCTCCAGGCAAAGCAGTAAATCCTTCTCCTCAGGGTCACCCTCATGCCAGGTGAGAGCAGCCAATGAATGATATTGAAGGGGGATCATTGACCAAAGGTGGGGAGGACGGAGAACCAGTTTGAGAACAGGAGTGGGCAGCAGTGTTACAGCCCAATGCAAAGCACGCTTGTGCTCACCACGCTGAGCCCCAAAATGCCTTTGGCCAGAACTAAGCACATGAGGAGCCTCCAAGAAGCCAAGGTGAGAATGGAAATTGCACCCCAGCAAGGGAAGGGGTCAATTAAAGAAGAAGAAAGTCTCTCTGGAAGCACTCAGCCTTATTTTTGAGGAACTTCTGCCACTGGGCAGGGAGATGCCCCAGGAGATAACCTGCAGGACACCTGGCTGTACAGGCGAGTTGACTTCAGTCACTAAAAAGAAGAAAACTGACAAGTTTCTCTGTCTTGGCAGGAGGGAGCAGGAATTTTCCTCTAATTAATAAAGTGCTACTTTCACCTACCTAATCTGGAGAGGAAGCAAAAATGTGAACAGATTGAAGCGTCTTGAGAAGGGTGGATCTCACTCATGGAAATTAACAGTTAAGCACCTTAGCAAGATGCTGAGTTTGGAGTTTGGTTTTCTGCCCCTTGCAGTTGCAATAATTACCAGGTTTGAACTGATGCTGTGTAACTGCTCCCAAAATATAATTTCCAAAATAAAACCAGGTTTGATCTCACCACCCCCAAGCATCTCACCACCACTTAACCACTTATCTGTGGTACATGATGCAGGCCCTTCTTCAAATTCTCCACCAGACCCTGGGCTGCAAGCATGTACAGGGCATGCAGGACAGCCAAGCTGCCCATGCTGCTACTCCTGCTGCCAGGACAGCAAAGCAGCTGCTGGATGCTTCCACATAACCTTATTCCTCCACACCAGTGAGCACTGCTGACCCTTTGGGCCCCAGCTCTGGAGTCACAGCAGAGCAGGCAGGAAGGGTGGGGATCTACCCAACCCCCTTTCCTTCCCTCCAGTTTCAAAGTAGGTTTTGGCTCTGGAGGAAAAAAAAAAAAAAAAAAAGAAGAAAAAGGAACTAGCCCATGTGCTTCAATGCATCTAGGAAGTTGCAAGATGAACTTTTTCCTAGTATCAGCCCCAAGCTCTTCCCTTTGGCACGCAGCAGGAAGAAGAGACAGAAGTTCTTGGAGCTTCTGCAGCCACTGAGGACACCAGTGAGACTCACCCCAGCTGGTCCCACATGCAGCAGCCCCCCCCTTTGTGCTGGATACCTCCACACTCTTTTTCCTAGTAATTTACTGACACAAGCCAGCTTTGCTCCTGCCTGAATTTTCCAGCCTCTCTTGGTTCTCAACTTTGGAAACTCAGGGACAAGACTTTGCCACTTCATTAATTCCTCTACTCCTCCAGCCTATAAATCAAATCAACTCTGAGCTACTCCCTTGCTCCAGGGAAGATCCAGGAAAGAAAATATCATCAGACATACTGAACTCCAGACAGCTCTGGTGTGAGGTGAGAGCCAGCAGCTGTCCAGGAGAAGGCTAACCATGTATCTGAGGGAAACACATCCCTCAAAGCTGTGCCCAGAGGAAGCTGTAGGAGACTTTCTTCTAAGACTGAAGCTGAAGTACCAGCCCTTCTCCTCCCTCTGCTGTGTGAGCTCCTCTGCCTGGGGGCTGACTAAGATCCACAGAATGTCCTGAGTTAGAAGGGACCCATAAGGATCACAAGTCCAACTCCTGGTGCTGCACCAGGGCTCAACAATCCCTCCCCATGCCTGACAGCATTGTTCAAACACCCCTGGAGCTCTGGCAACCAGCCTCAGGGCCATGACCATTCCCTGAGGAGCCAGATGTGCTGGGACCTGGGACCACCATCACCAGCAGAGAAGGAGCTCTCTGCCTTCAGTACCATGTAAGCTGCTGCTGGCAGGGAGAAACCAGGGCTCTTTAAGAGCTGCCATTGTCCAGTGCCCACACACAGCCCTGGAGGAGCAGCCTCCTCTCTGGGGACTGCAGCACGTGACCCAAACCCTTAAACACCAAGGAGCACAGGGGCAGCTGCAGGAGCTGGGGCTGTGTGGAGGCATCAAGCTGGAGACGACCACTTCAGACATCCTGAAAGAATGGGCAACCCCAGTCCTGCCTCATTGTACAGCAGATCTCCCCTGAAGGAGGCACATGCTCTGGGAGGCCAGGGCAAGCAGGGAATGGTGTGCAGGGCTGGGAAGGTGTATAGTACCTGGAACATGGCAGTTTAAGGTTATAAAGTCCCAGAGCAGGTTGGGATAGCTAAGAATGCAGAGGGGAGTGTCTGATGGTGTTATGCCAGCCAAGGAAGGGAAAGGAGCTCAAGCATTTGTGTGATCTAGCCAGCCCCCAGCTCCAGGCAGGGTGTCAGGACCTGAGGACATGAAAAACCAGGCACCAAGAGCATGGCTGGAATTCACCAGGCTGAGATGACCCTGAGAAAAGAAATAACCCCAGGAGAGGAAGGGAAAAATCCTCTCTTTTTCTACAAGGCAGCAGGGGAAGAGCAGGCAAGCAACAAGACACCCACCTCAGGCAGACACAGCACTGAAATCCAAGCTGCAAACACCAACCCAATGAGAGCTCCATGGCTCAAGTGCAGCAGGAGCATGTGAGCTGGAACACTCTGTGCTGAGCACACAGAGTGTCCTGAGCAGATGTCCTGCACACAGCTGGGGACAAGACAAAGTTTTGCTGCTCCTTCTCCCTGCACTCACCTGCCAAGCCAGCCCAAGTGCTGCAGTCTTGGCAAGAAATTAAGGTGTCAGCAAGTTCCAATTCCTTGCAAAGCTTCTAGCAGGGAGGGCTGGGAAGGCACCTCCAAGGACAGACTGAGGCAGGGGTATAACTGGAGTGATGGGACAGTGGTTGGCACATTCAGCTGGGATGGGGGAAGCTTTTCCAGCCCTCATGCTCCACCAGAGCTCCTGGGGTTCTGTGACTCAGAAAGCTCTGCCTTCCCTGCCAGGGCCAAGGAGTCCTCAGGTGTGCAAGGCACGAAGATGACAGGCAGTGTGCAAGCACTGCACAGGGGAGGATAGAAAAGGGAGCCAAGGGTGAAACTCACCCACCCAAATGTTTGTTCTGGGGCAGAAGGCTGAGGGAAGAGAGTCAGATATTCTGGTCTTGCAGGAAATGGAGGGGACAGGAAGCTTTAAGTGAGCTGCTTTCCAGGTCTTGGTGAGACCAGTACACCACTCAGAGAGATACCACTAGCTGAAGTGAACTGTCTGGAAGCAGATTTCAAGATGGGCTGTTAACGAGGTAACAAGATAATTGAACCTGGAGTCCTAGACCAGCACAGAATGGGATCTCATGCTCCATGCTACAAAGTCCAGAACAGCAGCACATGTCTCTGGCCACAGACACCAACATGCAATGGCAAGCCTGGGGATCTTTACTTTCTTTCAGCTGCCTTGAAACTGGTTCTGGCCCACCTTTAGGCCAGAAGAAATTCATACACAGCAGCTGAATTGGGCTAAGCTGCATTTAATGCCCAGCACTGACTCCATAAATATGCAGGCAGAGGAAGAGGCGTCCGAAGCCTGAAGTGAAAGATTGATAGGAAAAGTAGATGTATTGCAGAGCCAGCTTAGCCACAGAGCAACTATCATCAAAGTCTGAACAATGTTTCCTCTTCTCCCTTGCACTGGACACTGGAAACCAGTGACAGATAATCCAGGGAGTTACTGGAAATCTATCCCGGTCACTTTGAAAGAGGGGATTACACAGACCTGAAAAGGCAATCAGCATCTTAATCACAAACTGGAGGGAGAAAAAGAGGAGAAGCATGAAGGTTTTTTCAAAATAAAGGTTAACTTCAAACCTCATCTCCAGTGACAACTGCAAAGCCACGATCTGAACGAGCATGAAAATGGCAACAAGGGCACTGCTGAAGGGTCTGAGTAAACACACATTTAAGAAAACCCACACAATGAAATCCCTACCACCCCAGTGCTCTATTAAGTTAATTAACACTGCTCCAGTGAAGTGCAATGAGCCGCTGTATCCCGCAGCTCCTGGCCAATTGTGGGCGACTCTGGAGTGTCACCACGGCGTGGGTGGGCTGCCAGGGCCCTCTCAGCACCAGCAGCAAGGAAATGCCACAGAGAGACTCACAGGGGAAAGAACCAAACAACACAAGCCACAGCATCCAATCCTGAGTAGCTTTACCAGCAGATCTCATTCCCAGATCTTTCCCTCCCTGTGTTTATAATCCTTGCAGCAGAGTTCTGTCATCCTACTCAGCTCACAGGCTGCCCCAGCTACAAAAGATGTCAGGCTGCAAAATCACCCCGACAGACTGCCTGCTGAGACCAGTTGCATTATAAAAAAAGGAAGCTCTTGCCTGCCTGCTCCCAATATGCTATGGATTTAATGAGAAGGAGCATACGCAGAGATGCTTTGCAAGAAGAGCACATACATGGGATTCTTGCCAGGAAAAATGCATCTTGAGTAACACATGTGCTCTTAGTTTCCTCTTTTTTCAGAAAGGTTTAACTACACTCTGAGCTATCCAGCAGCAATAAACCACTTTTTTCCCCTCTTTCTCACTTATAGCAGAGTGTTGCTTGGTAAACAGCAGATCTTCCTGTCTGAGGCTGTGCCAGCCTGTGCTGAACAGAACTGTTGTTATTGCACATTCACAGCTAGAGATAAACATGAATAAGAGCCACGAGTAAGAGCCAGGCACTGGTTCTTCAATACACTGCTTTATCAGGTTCACCTTGATTCAAATGTTTCTGACATCTCTCCCCCCTGAAGGGGCAAGATGGCACATGTAGCAAGGACAAACACGAAAAAAGAAGGCAGAAATGACAGCAGCACAAAAAGCACTCTTCTGTACTTGCTAACATTCACAAACTGTGCAGCTCACAGCTCCACCTGCACTTGAAACACTCAAAAGCACAACAAGGAAACAAATGGTCCCAGCCAACCCAAGATGCCCAAATGGGAAAACAAAACAGCCTTCAGAACATTTCTCAGGATAAAGCTCCATCCAGAGCCACAACTGGTGCAGGACATAAAGGTTACAGAGAACCAGGGAAAGAAAAAAATGTGCAAGTCATGATCTCATCTGCAAGCTGACACTCTGCAATGACACAGGCACAACAAACCAACCCAGGAAATGTGGACACTGGAAGTGTGAGGAGGGTTTCTAACCTTTCCAAGAGCAGATCTCTGGACCAGCTGCTCCAGAAGCACTGGGGAAAAAAGTACAGCGTGAGTTCCAACACTTGGTTCCAGGACAAGTTCATGACCTGCATGAGATGACTGCCTGTCTTCAGCAGCACAGAACTGGACTTGATGACCCATGAAGTTCCTTCCTCCCAATCACTCAGCAACCCAAATTCATAGAAGTCCAGACACAGCACAAACACGAGGTCATTCCCAAAAGGACAGAAGGGATTGTATCTTCAGATCATGCTAAGCTGACAGATAAGCAGATGAAGGGCTGGCCACTGCAGAAGGGAGGGGAAGAGAACTGCAGCAAGAAACAGTCTCACAACCAGTGAAAACTCAGGGCACAGGTTTGGAAAGCAAAGTCTGAGAGACAGGAAGTGGAGATGGTCCCTGAGCACACTGTCCTCAGACACCCCAGTCACAGCTTTCATTCTAACACAGATTAGACAAACAGCAAATATATAATTTGCCCAAGACACATGCAGTTGCATCCCTTCCTAGAGACAGCTCCAGTCCTCAATGCAGTGCCCTGCCCAAGCCACACAGGCAGCAGCACCTGGCTGTCTCCTGCAATTTTAATGCAATTTGGCTTTCCCTGGCTTTCATCAGGCACCATGTCCTAATTTCCAACCAACTAGCCTAGACTGAAGCCAACACATCTCTAGCTGTGCCTTAGGCAAGTGCAGAGGTGGGAGAAGCCTGTCAAACAATGGTGCCATTTGGCATTTCCATCACAACCAACCAAGAGATAAAACACAAGAACTGCTGAAAGCTGCACAAGAGACTCCTGCCTTCCCCAGGAGCACAAGAAACCAGGAGAGAACAGGGAGGTGAGACAGACTCAGGGAGCAGAGAGGAAGTTCCTTGTCTAGAATCATAAAATCACACAACGGTTTGGATTGGATGGAACCTTAAAGCCCATTTCCTACCACCCCCTGCCACCTTCCACTAAACCAAGCTGCTCCCAGTTCCATCCAACCTGGCCTTGAACACTTCCAGGGATGGGGCAGCCACAGCTTCTCTGAGCAACAGGGAAGCACAGCTCACCACAATCATTTAATGCAAAAGCACTGCAGTACTGCTTACCCCTCTCCTCCTCCAGATGACACCTGAAAAACACATCAATCCTTCTGAACACTGATGTGGCAGCCATGCCATTGTTTCTGTTAGGAGATTATACTGTATTGAAATTATAGGTGTGGAATAACACCTGGTACAAGGAAGTGATACAAACAAAACAGTGCCCAACACCACCACAGGCCTCCCCTCTCCTCACCAGAGTAGTTTTACTGGCTCACTTCTCCATCACAAGCAGCTTCTCTTCAGCTACACCAGTACAGCTGGAATTGTAGCATGCGTTCAATTACACACACCTTAAGCAATATTGCTTGGGAACAGTCATTTGAACAAACACAATGGTCATATGAGGAAAAGGCTGTACTCTGAGATGGCTGAAACACAATGCAGATGGTTTGAGTAATGGTGGAGCAAATGGTGGCCAGCCAGCCACACGAGGTACCTCCAGCACGGGGAGGGAGCTGAGCTTTAACCAAGGGCTGCTGGCTGCATCCTGAACCAAAAGAACAGATTCAGAGGAGATCATGTTACTGGAGTCACTCCCATGTGCCTTGCAAGACACATCCAGCTGCCTGAGCCTTGTGAGGTGCTGCAGACTCACAGGCTCCCTTCTAGCAGGCTCTGCTTGTTAAGAAATGGCAAAGTCAGACAACACGAACAAGGGCAGTAGCTTTTGGAAGACATTCCAAGGCTGCATCAAAACAGATTCAAGAGCAGGAACGCCACCTCATCCCTCTCACCCATGAGAACAAGCCATGGTGGAGATCTGACCAACATCTGCCTGGTGACAGTCACCACTCAAAACACCAGAGAGCTCATGGCCCAGCTTCACTGACCAAAGCTATGAGAGGTTCCTGAAGACCTTCTACTGTGGCTGGACATCAACAACACATAAACATCCAGCCAGACCAGATGGGCCAACACACAGCAAGCACTAGTGTCCACCTGATTAATCCAAAGCCCCGACCTGGATGAGATGTCAACCTGGATTATTTGAATCCAAGGACAACACCATCACATGCTGCAAACGTATCCTGACAGTCCAAGCTCAGACTGGCTTCCCACCACCTCATCCTGCCTTCACAGCACAGGTTCTGAATGCCCAGGCTGAGAGCAGCCCAGCCACATGAGGCTCAACACAGTCACTTCTCTGTCCCAGGGGACTGGGAACTGCCACAGCTCTGTTACTGCAGGCAAGGCTATGCAGAGTTTCTTCACTTATTGTCCTGCCTTTGCACTGCCTCAAACACACCCTGGAACAGCCATGCAGTTTCCACTGCTTAAGATTGCAAGGTGCTGGAAGACCCCACAGTTTCTCTTCCCCTCTCAGTTTCTTCTTCACCATGAGAAAACCAGAGGACATTGCTATCCCCACCCATTTAAGCACGCAGCCTTCACACAGACAACATGGACACACTCAAAGAAGGAATTCAGACAAGGAAGGAAGACAGAAAAAGAGGCATGAGAGACACGAAGCAGGGCAACTGTGCTCACAAACCAGAGGAGAGAAGTCTCCATCCTTCCAGCCCCTCCCAGCCCAGCCCAGCACCAGCCTGAGTCAGAAAAGCCTCTCACCCAACACAATTCCTGCTTGGCAGGTCCAGTGCCAGTCAGTGGAGGGTCAGCCTGGTGTCCCTGGTCCTGAGTGGCTGCTGCTAGCACCCACTGAGTGGAGCATGCTAGGAGGTCCCTGCACCAAGCACTGGGAGCATACCAAGCCTGGAAGGAGCTGTCCCAAGCTGCTAGACAGAGAGTGAAAAAAGGCAAGTAAGAATAAATGACTGCTGAGACTCCAGGCCCATCAGCATGGCACCAGCAGAGACAACCTACCTCACATTTTTGGTCCCTCAATCAGCATCCCCCTGAACTCCAGCACGTAGAGCTTCTGTGCTTCCCACGACATCCAGCTGCAGCTTGGTCCCTTCTGGAGACAGCTTTTGGGTCAGCTCAGACTCTTCACTCGTGCTCTCAGAACCTTTGGCTGTGACTTTATAGCTCCATGCCCACCACTGGCCCTACTCCCTGCCAGCAGCTGCTGCTCAGCATCCTGGTGTGAGCTGTCATCAGAGCAGGGAGTGCCACACCTCGGAGCACAGCGGGATGGAGCACAGCAGGATCGTGTGAGGAGGACTCTGGACAGTTCTCCACAATTAGCAACAGGGCAGGATCTCCCGAGGGGCTGGATGGGACCGCAGTGACGTCTGGCGGGGCACACTGCCTGAATGTTCAAATACAGAAACAGATGTTAATTACTCTGCACAGCCAGGACATCATTAGCAGCTACATCTCCTGGAGATTCTGAAGTACAAATTCCTCTGATTATGCCAAATATGCCCATCCCACCCCCAGAAGCCATGATGTTTGAGTAGCTGCCTTGGCAAACCTCCCTCCTCCAAGATATTTCCCCTCTCTCCTTCATACTCTCTGCTCTCAAAACAACCTGTCTTAATGAAATCCCTGCTTTGGGAAAATGCTGTCTCCTTTGGGACAGGCTGTTAGCAGATGGAAGCAACAAAAACCCTTGTCCATAAGCATCTGGGTCTCCAGCACACTCTTATTTCCTCTGTTTTAGGTTGGGGAGGAAGGACAAAAATAAGGATTGAGCTGGCACCATGTGATCAGTGAGCCTTTTTAGCAGCATGGCAGAGCAAGAGACCCCATTCTGCCCCCTCACCTTGTTCATCATCCCCACAGCCACACCATCAGATGCAGTATGATACCCCTGGGGTAGGTGATGGTGAGCTCACAAAGAGCTTTTCTCTTACAGCACTCCCCACCACTGATAATTCCAGGCAGTGGGAAAAAAATGCCCTGTGGTGAACACCTGGACAGGTGCTGCTAACAGAACCAGAGCAGCAGAGGGAGGGTGTATGGAATGGGCAAGGGACACCACTCAGGGACCAGTGATGAGTAAATAAGGGACTGATTCAGGAACCCTTCAGGTTCAAAAGGCCCACCCTAATCCTTTTAGCCCAAGGGTCTGGCAGCTACACTGGGAATTCCAGGCACACAACACCTCCAAGGCACTCACTGAGCTGCTCCCACACTGGGAAGGAGGGAGATTCAGGAGAGTGAATGAGGGAGTGAGACCAGCAGACAGAGCACCCCCCAAGTGCCACATCACATCATTATCCTTGCACATACCACGGGATAGGAAGGGAAAGCAATCAGCACCCAGCAGCTCAGCACAGACCTGCTGGGCTGGGCTGCAGTTCCAAGGACTTCCCAAGCATTGCCTGCTGGCCAGTCTGCAGGAAGCAGACTGACAAGGGGCAAGCTGGAGAGCAAGACCTTGATCACATCAGTGCTGGAGCCTCTGTGGATTATGGACAGCCAAAGGAGAGGACAGAGCTCAGCATACAAAGACCCTGGTGCTGTGGAGCAGCACAAAACACAGGGGATTTGCTGCCAGCAAAGTTGTCCATGAGTAACTTTCTCTGCAACCGTTTTTGTTACAGGAGCAGAAGGATACAAGTTGGGAAGCTGCCTGTGATCTCCTCAGTAAACTGAAATCACCTGGGCTAGGACTGGGAACAAGATGCTGCTGAAGGGGAAACTCTGGCCCTGATGTCTGGAAAGGCTGACCTGGAACAGAGACTAGGCAGAGCAAAAGGAATAAAATAGGAATTTATTGAATGAGCAGTGCAAGAGCCCCACTGGGGCTACACCCAAGTCAAATCCAAGATGGATTCAAGTCACGAGTTTTCACACTTTTATCAGTTTTGGTTCATCTACATATCGGGGTCAATTGTCCAACCACAGCCCAAGTTATGAAGTCTCAGGCCCCAGGTTTGCCCCCTTCCTTTTGACGTTGTTTATGCTTTTTGGATAATGGGTGTCCTTGATTCTCCAGCTGGGAATGGATTGTTTTGTCTAACTACCCCATGAAGAGGACTTACTAACACCTAACATGAAGTTTCAGAGTTATATGTTAAGCAGCAGAGAATCTGAAAAAAATAAAATCTAAACCCCAAGGCACCACTGCCACTGGAAGCATCACATTAGAAATGGAGGGGACAACAGCTTTTGGTAAGGTCTTGATATCTATTTCAACAAATTGAGAATGCATTGATAACCCTGAGGTTTGACAAGGGCTGCTTACACCAGGGCTGGGGCAGGACACCAGCTCAGTGCCCTGGCACAGTGTCACTGTCACTGTCCCTGATGCTGAGCCTGCTCAAGCCCACAGCATTTCCTACAAAAGGGGCTGCACTGCAGGAACAGAAAAGCTCTTTCTCTTTTTTTATGAACACTCATTAGAGTTTACACTGTTGAAAAGTGTGGAGGCACGCATTTGTGGAGGAACAGAGATATGGTTCCAACATTGGTTTTAATGTGCAAGCCTAAAGACTCGGCTTCAGTTTTTAGAAATCAAACTTGATCATCTCAAGCTGGCATAAAAAGCCCCATGTTCCCTTGAGTTATTTTCTTTTCAAATAGGCAAGGTACAGCACAATAGGAAATATCAGCAGTTATGTATTCAACCCCCAGAAACCCAACGGACCAATTCCAGCAACCCACGGCAGCTTTCCAATCCTCCCTGATCTATTTGCTGGAGTTAGTCTGAAAAGCAGGCTGCCCCCAAGCCATTCAGCAAACTCCACATCCCGCTAATTACATCAATATAAATGTATTATCTTGGCTGTCAAACATGGGCTGCCTGAACAGGACAAGGCTCTGCCATGGAAATGCAGGAAAACAATTGCTCTTTCTGCTGGTGACACATTTCTCTGGATCCTATTTCCTTGCCAGGGCTCCCCCTTCTCCCTTCTGCCCAGGCACCAGGGCACCAGCGTTGTTTCCTTCCAAAGCAAGAGGAAACGGCACACAAAAACGCTCCTCATCTTTTAAGCAACTGAATATGAATTAATTTTGGGAGCACCTTTGGCATTTCCTATCAGCCAACCTAAGAGCTGCCAGCACACTGTGAGGGCAAGAGCTAAATGTTTCCTGTGAGCAGGCAGTGGCTCTTCTGCCTCTCTTGGCTTCCTCAGCTGCCATTGCTAAATGCAAGGCAAGTGTCAACACTCCAAACAGCAAATGTGACAGAAATTCGGAGCAGCCTGCTCCTCCCTGCCCAGCTCAATGACTGTGGCCTGGAGAGGAGGGAGCCTCTCAGGAGCAACCAGCATGGTTAAGGCAAACACAGGCAGATGCAGAGGCTTCCAGGGAGCAGGGAGGCAGCTCCAGAGAGTGGGATTATGACGGAAAATGAGGAGGAAGCCACTGACTCACCTGTCCCACCCACGTAAGCAGCTTTCCCACTGAAGCTGCATGAGTGTGACCTTGCTCAGAGCCCCAAGTTCTAGCAAACTGGGGGCTCACAAGGTTCCCCCCAGCTCTGGGCACTGGGAGAGAGCCATGGTGGCAGGACACTGGGCTGACACGCACTTTCCAAATCTGCTTCCACTGACTGCAGGCAGCCACAGTCCCTCACTCCAGCTTCCCTCTGCTTCCTAAAAACCCTCACTTGGAGGAATGCCACAGCGTCTGGTCCTTCCCAGACCCCCCTGCTTGCAGGAAGGGTGAGAACAAAGCCAGAAAAAAACAAGCCTGGATTCAGATGAAGCAGGAAGATGGGAAGAAAACAGCATTTCTCCACCTAGGAGCAGATGATGTTTCTACCAGTGGAGAGCAACACGACCATGGACACACAGCACAGGCTGAGCCTCTCTCTAGATCTCACAAGCAACCAGTGCAAACTTGGAAAGCTCCCACAAAACCTGCAGGACAGAGGAGAGCAGCATTTTTTCCACGAATTAAAGCCAACTGCACTTAGCTGGCTGAGGCAACACCAGGGCCACAACCACTTCTCTCTGCAAAGCCAGTGGAATTCCAAGCAAAAATAAAGGGTGCCCAGAGCAAACAGAAGGGGGGAGCAAGCCAGGAGAGTGAGAGGTAATCAGTGCATCCAGGCTCCTCTGTGGGGTCACCCAGCCCTTCCACCACCATGAGACAGCTCTGAGTCTGGGCACAATGCCTGACTGTTTTACGTGCAACTCTGGGTTGTTTTCCAAGATTTATTCCCATTCAGGAGACACCATGCCTGGCCCACGCCTCCAGTTCCTTTATGCACCAAGACATCAGGTTGGAGGAGGCTCCTCTCCCTCTTGCCAAAGCAAACCCAGCCAGTCACATCAAACCTTCAAAGGGCTCTCCAGCCATTCAACCAGTCCCAGGGAAGGAAGCAATGTTGGGCTTTGCCTTCTGCCTTCAACTGTTAAAGCCTTGGACACAAACAGAAGCTGATGCAACTTGAAACGACTTAATATCCCCACATACATAAAATCAGGGTAATTTGAATCATGCCTCAGACAGGTTATGCTCAGGCAGAGCTCAGCCCTGCTCCTGTGCACTCAGGAGCACAAGCCAGACTGTTCAACAGGATCTCAAAAAAATGGCCAGACAAAAGCCACCGGCAGACTCTTAGATTCACACGTGGCCAGTCTGTCACCGCAGGCCTGCTCCAGTTCAGGAAAGAGCACAGCCCTGAAGCACAAGTCTCTGATGACACCTGAAAAGCATGGCAAGATCTCTCATTCAGAGCCACAAGAGCCACAGTCTGGGATATGCATCCCTCACCTCCACCTTGGCTACCTCCAAATACATCTCCCAGTCCCCATCACCTCTTGACCAACCCACAGCAGCGCAGCACTGTCCTGCACCAGTGCCCCAGGCCACGTGCAGTGAGCAGTTCCCAGATAACCTTTTGTCTGACCATGAGAAGCCAGCCAGCAGCATCCTGGGCCTGAAGGCCTATGCAGCGCCAAGCTTCAGCAAGATTTCCAGCTAAAAAAACGCTCGGAGGAAACATTATGACATTTCAAACACAATGTTCATGTTATCCCACCTCCTCTGACAGGCCCGCGGATGATCACCCTGAACAGTTGTTTTCTGGTGCTTGGGGGATGTACCCCAGGAGCAGGCGCAGGCAGAGGAGAGACCTCAGTAAACAGAGAAGCTGGCAAGTACAGAGCTTCTTCCATCCTCTAAAACTCCTACATCCAGGACCTGGAGACTGAGATGCTTCAACTGCAGCTGAGCTGACATGCAGCAAAATCCAGGGATCTTGATGAGAGAGTGGGACCCAACAACCTTAGGATGTTCAAGACCCAAGGATTAAGAGCCAGGCGACGGATTCTAAAGGGCAAACTCGCAGAGGCTTGAGAAACTCCGCATAAAACCCTGCTCAGCCCCAGCACAGGTGTCTAAGCTGGAGGTGAGAGTGAAGACCAGAAGGACAGGCAGCCCGGGGTGCTGGGGGCTCTGCCGTGCTCCAGCCCCGAGCCGGCATTCGGTGGTGCCCCGAGCGGGGCTCCCCTGCCTGCGGGAGGATCCGGGAGCTGCGATCTCCTGGCGCCGGGCGAAGGCAGGTCAGGCACTGCAGCCTAACGCGGGCAATCACGGAGCCTCCCCGTCTCCCCCGGCTGCTGCACGACCCTCAAGCCCGTTAAAACCCCGCAGGCTGTGCGGCCGGGCTGGGTCGCGAGCGGGGCCCCCGCAGCCCCCAGGACGCTCCAAAGCCCCGGGCAAGGCACCCCGGCCGCCAGCCGAGACCCCGGCACCGTCCGCCCTCCCCGGGCCGCCCCGGCCTCCAGCCCCCGCTCGAGCCCACCGGCAACAGGTGGTGCGGGGCGGCCGGGCCCAGCCGGCGCCTCCGGCCGGGAGAGCCCCAGGCGAAGCCCGGCGCGGACGGGAACCTGGGCCCGCGGGGCTGCGGCGGGAGGCCCCGGGCGGGCGGCCCGTCCGTCCCCCGCTCTCTCCCCCGCGCCCCCGTCGCCGCTCACCTGGGGGTGGAGGCGCCGCGCTGCCGTTCTGCGCCCCCGGCCCCGCTCGTTCCCCCGGCCGGAGCAGCTCGCACCCGCACCGGCCGCCCCGCCGGCCCTTCCTCCCGCCCGCCCGAGCCCCGCGCCCGCCCTACGCCGCCGCCGTGGCGCAGCGCCCCGTCCCGGCCGAGGGCGTGCGGCGCGGAGACGGCGCAGGGACCGTCGTGAATAGCGGGGCGGGACTACGAGCCCCGAGGGGCGCCGCGCGCAGGAAGCGGAAAGCGGCGGCCGAGCAGGGCACCGGGAGCGGCGGTTCGGGGCCGGGGCAGGCCTGGCGGAGCCCCGGGCAGCGGTGGTGGTTCGGGGCCGAGGGACCGGCGAGCTCCGGGCGCACGGAGGGCGGGGGCCGGAGCGGCCGGTGAGGGGCGGAGGGAGCTGTGCGGCGGGCGAGGACTACGACTCCCAGCGTGCCTTGCGGCCCGCAGGAAAGCACCGCCCCCGGGTGGGGGTCGCGGCGCTACGCTCGGGGGGCGGCGGGACCTGTCGGGGCTGAGGGTCCCGGAGGGTGCTGGGGGCGTTGTGGCGTGTTCCGGGATTCCCGTGGCTCCTTTCGTCCGGGGTCGCGATTTGTGCAAGGGAGGTGCGTGGCTCTGAGCCCTCACACGGAGGCTCCGTGCGCCCCTGAGCGTCCTTGCCCGCTCCCCTGCAGGCCCCGCTGTGAGGGGTTGGAGGATCCGGGCGTTCCCTGTGGGTATCAGAGCCCGCAGCTGAGCCAACCTAGGCAAAAGCCGCTTGTAGTTGCAGCTCTTAATGACCTGGCGGCACATGAAGCGAAGGTGGAGCCGGCAGGGAGCTGCTCGGCGCTGCGGACGATGTGCAGCCGTGGTTCGGCGTGGGACGGACAGCGGCAGGTGGGGCCTGCACCCCCACCCGGCCTCGGACTCCAGACCCACATCCCGACCCGGCCCACGGCCAGAGTCGCCGGGTTAAGAGGCACCTGCAAACCCTCCTAGCCCACGGAGATGGGCGCTGGGAGCAGTTCGTGTAGCACCTGCTCCCTCCCGGAGCCACGAGTGAAAACGGGGAGGGAGTCCCAAATGGGACCCAGCCCAGCTGGTCCAGCACACCCTGATGGGAAATCAGTGGTCGTTGTTGCAGCGAAAGTAGCATTATTTAAACCACAAATCTTGGAGGGGGATTACTGGCTGCTAAGTGAAGCATGACAATGGCTAAACAGGGAAAATGTTGTCTTTAGGCTGTTGGACCCTCCCCAAAGGGCACCCCAGGCTTTCTCTGTGGCCAGTTGAGTGCTGAAATGGCAAATGTTAATGAGACCTTCTGTCGGATAATGCAGGGACCAAAAGCTGTTGAAGAGCTTGGGCTTCCATTCATCCATCTCTGAGATGTGACTGTCAATTGTATCAACACATTTATTTGCAGACAGAGCTTTTCTAGAGGCTGCAGACACAGTTCTGCCACTGTTCTTTGGAGTGGGCCAGGGCAGGAGCAGCCCCATGCTTGCACATGCTCACAGATGGGATTCCTGGCATGGGGAAACTAAGGACTCCGTGCTCCAGCAGTGCCTGAGGAAAGCACAAAGCAGGTATCCCCAAAATTATAGGATCATAGAATATCCCAGCCCGGACCCACCAGGATCATGGAGTCTAACCGCTGGCCCTGCACAGGACATCCACAGGAATCCTGCCATGGCCAAGGGGGCTGCCTTGCCCATTGTAGGCCAAAACCTCTCAGGACCCACTGGGGGAGAATTTGGGCTTAAAAGAATCCACTGGCTCCAACATGGTGGGTGTTTCCAGTAAGATCTGTCACCAGCTATGGAGCATTAACTAGAGTGGGAGCTTGTGCACTTGGGGACATTCAGTGGCTGCACTGTGGTGTCACATGAGGTACTCAGGGGTCCAGGTCCTGGCTCCACAGGTCAAGCTTTTTTTTTTTTTTACCATACAAACCTTGCTTTCCTCCGGCTGCAAAGGTTTTCCCCCACCCACCACCACTTCCCAAATCTGACATAGGAGAGCATCAGCCACCTCTCACCACACCATGGACTTGCACAGCTCAGACCCAACCAGCCATAGATCAATGTGTGTCAGCCCAGACACGGCTCTGGATCTCTCTGAGAGTTCCCCTGGCACTGATCCTGAGCTGCCGTGGGATGCCCTGGAGGATGGGAGGTGGCCTGGAGCAGACCCAGCTGGCCAAGCACAGGGGTACACACCCAGGATTGGCAGGGACTGCAGGATGCACAAGAATTCCCCTTTCGTTCTGCCAGTGTTGGAACCAGCAACTCCTGCCTGAGGCACATCAGGTGAGAGAGAAAGGGTTTGCATGTTCCACCATCCCAGGATCTTCCACTCCTCGTTTCCCAGGACACCAAGCTTCCCTCTGTTCTCTGTTCCTTCTGCCATGACCTCCACTTCACACTGTCAAATGGTTCTTTCCTGGTACCTGCCCTCAAGCCTCCCAGCTGCAGCCTGAGCAACAGAGATCCTGATGGCTCTCAAAGGGCAGAACAGAAAGTCCTGATCCATCACTGTATTTGAGAGATCTTCCTTGAGCTGCTGCAATGAAAGGCTTTCTGGAGGAAGGCAGGTGCAAGGAAATGCAACCCTTGACTAAATATATCTATGTAAATATATAAGGGTGGGCCCAGAGAAGCTGTGGCTGTGCCATCCCTGTAAATGTCCAATACCAGGCTGGACAGGGCTTGGAGCAACCTGGGATAGTGGGAGGTGTCCCTGCCTATGGCAGGGGCAAGATGAGCACTGAAGCTCCTTCAACCCAAGGAACTTCAACCCAATCATTCCATGACTCTGTGATTACCTATGTGTGCATCTATCACTGAGCAGTGATATATTTTTAGCTGATAGGGATCTCCAAGTTATGCAGAAGATGTAGTCCTGTGTATAATACCTGTGTGTACAACACTGAGGGCATTTGAGGGAACAATATGGTAAAAACCCAGAAGAGTTTTGCTTTTGTTGTCAAGAGAACGCATCACCCATGTTTTTGGTATGAGGGAAATTGGATCTGATAACTTTGAGAGGTCCAGGAATGCCCCAGGGAAGACCCAGACTGTATTTGTGGAGGCACATGGTGGTTGCAGAGGCCCAGCAGCTGTCAGCAGTGCCCTGTCTGACACCAGGCTTGTGGTTCCTCCTGCTCACCCAGGGCCACATGCGATCACCTGAAGTGGGACAGCTGAGGGGATGGAGATGAATGGTCCTGCTGCAGGTGTGCCAGGACATGTTCAGTAGGCTCTGTTGTCTTTTTTTGGTGTGGTTGTGACCACTCAAACCTCTCCCTGCTTGAGGGAAAGGTATCCATTCTTTCTGCTCAGGGAAGATTATCTGTTCCAAAACCCCCAGGTAATCCCAGGGCTCCACACCTGTCCTTGGGACTAAGTCTGTGGCCTAGAATGGCCCCACATGATGGGGACATGGGGGACTGGGGTGTCTCTTGGCATGCTGGAGCTGTGGGAATGTTTGTGGCACTCTGAGGGTACTAGGAATTTCCTGTAGTCCTGCGGGAATTCTCACTAGGAGGAGAATTGTCAGCATTTCCTTAGGGGAATTTGAGAGTCCTGGGAGTATCAGGGCCCTCTTGGGGGAATCTGGGAGCTCTGGGAGTATCAGGCATTCCCCCTGGGTGTGTGGTGTCCCCAGAAGATGTTACAGTCCCCAGTTCCTCACAAGCATTGCCCAAGTGCGTGGGGACCTCAGAGATTTGGGGTACCCCAGCTGTCATCAGTAGGGTGGAGGTGTCAGGGCATCCCAGGGAGGGGAGGGCATCCCCATGTCACTGGCCACGGGGATGGGCTCACTGTGGCCTTTGGGCTCACCTTGGTGCAGGGGTGGTGACAGGGACCCCCAGGATCTTGGGAAGGACAAGTCTCATCCCCCTGCAGCCCATCAACACCCAGTCTCCCCCTTGAATCTTTACTGTGACAGTGCTCCCCAACAGCCCCTGCTCACTCTCCAGCCCCGCCCAGTGGACCCCAACCTTTCCCAGAGATGGCCCAAAGGATCCTACTGCCCCACCACTTCATTCCCCACTTGCTGTCCCACCCTGAGCCACTGCTTACCCAAGGAAAGAAAGGGACATGGGTGTAGCAAGGGTCTGGGCGTGGGGTCCACGGCCTACCTGATCTCCTTTGACTGCTGGACACTTGTCCCTGTGTTTGCCATGGCCCTGATGGTTCAAGTCCCTAGCAGAGCTATTCTGGGGGATCTGGCTGTCCCCAAACACAGGACAGGGGCTCTGACCTGTCCCCTGCTCCTCACACACACAGGCTGGGCTGGTCTCTCACAGTTTCATGAGGGGATTCAGTCACAGCTCCCCAGGTTACCCTTTGGATTGTTGGTTTAAACATTCCTATCCCCAAAGTAGCTACTAAAACACTTCAAATCATAAAATATGTCGAGTTGGAAGGGATCCACAGGGATCACTGCCTCCTTCAGCTCCCTGCTCTTTAAGAGACCAGTCTCCCTAGTACAAAGTGCCCTGGTATGTGGGGGCTGGAAGACTCCTCCTCAGAAAGGGTTGAAGGCAAAGGAAAGAGTGATAAAAAGGATTTTTGGCAGCAGTGCCTCTTCTGCCACCCTCCCTAATCACAGAGCTGGGATGACATAGGTAGAAGCTAAGTTTTCACTGGAAGTCTGTCAGAACAGGTTAGTAGAAAGGGTTTGGTAGAGTGGGAGAGGAGAACCAAGTATGTGTGAGGAGCTCAGCATGACTCTGCTCCCTGGAGCAGCCTGCTTCAAAATCCCTGGAATACAGAGTGTCTCTCTCCTCACTCCAAGGCCCACACTGTCCTCATTGAAAGGTGAGTAAGGGGGTTGGAGATCACCAGGATTCAGCAATATGAACTCCCCACATGAGGAGCACCTGGAATGACATGGACTAAGGAGACAGTAAATGACAGAGGAGCTGAGACAATGCAGAATAAAGACTCTTTTATGGAAGAGACAAAGCAGGTGCAGCTCTCACCATGTCCACCCAAGGATGAAATCAGCTGGCCATCAGTGGTGCTTGTGGAGCTTGTCTCTCAGGGGTGGCATGATCTCTCCAGTCTCTAAAATCCTGTCCCCCTGTGGGATGAGAGCGTGGTGAGCATTCCCTTATGGCACCCAGACTCCCCCTGCACAGCCCAGTCCTTCAGGGAATCTGCAACAGTCCCCACCCACTTCCAGGCAAGAATCTCACCACAACTTATTCAGAACACTCTCAGTCACTCAACATTCCCAGACCACTGGAATAACATCACAGCAAAATTACCTGGAGTCTGTACTTGCTTTACCCTTTGTTTCCACTACAGAAGTGCAGCCACACATTTTGAGCCCATTTTGTTTCAGAAATTACTTACAGCACTGCGCAATACCCTCCAGCAGTGATCAGTGAGTCCAAACCCACAGCCCAGAGCCTATGGAGAGCTGTGAAATCCCTCAAAAATCAGCCTGCTGCCCCAGCACCACTTGTTCCAGCTCCAGGCATAGTCTTGGCCTGCTGAGCTGACCTAACTCAATTGAAAAATTAGGCTGAAGACAGAGGCCAATAGCTCGACCCTCAGCGTGTTGCTTTGTGGTTGTTTGGGATGGAATATTTTATAGTTTTATTTTAGAGCATGATTAGAAAGTATTATGCCAAAAATGGGCAGCAGTCAGAAAGGGCAGAGCTGATCTTCTGTGGGAATATTTGCCCTCTGACTTGTTACACCAATCAGTAACAGCTCAGAGCAGCCTGAAAACAGAAAAGACCAAACATTGTGAAACTCTCTGCTTCATGAAACTTGTCCCAAGCTGAGGTGACACAACTCTTTTGGGGACACCTGGAACCAAGTCAGAACCAATATTCTCAGTGCTGACAATGAGGAGAAGCAGAGCCACTCCTGTGTGATTCCATGTGTTAATAACCACTAGGGCTTTGAACACCCATTCCCAAAAGGGAATGTTTGTATTTTCCACCCAGGATGGGCAGTGTTGGCCACGTTCTGACAGCGAGGTGCTACAGAGGAGGTAGCACTGAAACGGGACAAAATGAATGTGCCCAAACCCACTGTCCCTGTGCTGCCCTCAGGACCCAGCACATCCCTTGGGAAAGTTATCACTAGACATTTCTCAGGTGCTGCACAAACCTCCCTGGAAAGCCCTTCCAGTCTGTGTGACACAGCTGGATGGTAAGACAAGTGATAAGAGACTTACCGGGAATATCCGTGGGTTTGCCACAACCATACCGTGCGGAGATTTCTGGAAGCAGGGGAAGAAGAGAGGGAAAGAGTAAACAGAACAGTGTTACTTGGAGGAAGCAGAAAGGATTTTCAAAATGGGTACCACAACCCTTCCAGAATACAAACTGTGCTAAGCACAAGTCTTCTTAAATTTTCCACTGCTTAGAGAAATACTTGAGGCTACAACAGTCACATCTGCCAGGGAGGGCAGGACTGGCCCTTTTGCCTCCCCACACTAACAGCTGTTCTGGTTATTCCCAGGAATGATGTGCCTTGCTGTTTCTGCAGGGCAGGAGCAATTCAGACACAACTTTGCTGCTCACCTCACAGGAAAAGCTGGACATTGCCATAAATCATGAAATGGTTTTGGTTGGAAGGAATCTTAAACCTCCCACCCCCTGCCATGGGCAGGGACAACTTCCCCTATCCCCAATTGCTCCAAGCTCCATCTAACCTGGCCTTGGACACTTCGAGGGATCCAGGGGGATCAGCTTCTCTGAGCACCCTGTGCCAGGGCCTGCCCAACCTCCCAGGGAACAGTTCCTTGCCAGTATCACATCTAACCCTTCTCTCTGCCAATAGGAAGCCATTCCCCCTTCTCTCGATCCTTGTTTAAAGTTCCTCTCCAGTTCTTTTGGAGCCCCTTTAGGCCCTGGAAGGGGCCCTGAGGTGTCCCTGGAGCCTTCTCTTCTCCAGGTGAGCACTCCCAGCTCTCCCAGCCTGGCCCCAGAGCAGAGGGGTTCAAGCCCTTGAAGCATATCTGTGGCCTCCTCCTCTCCTCAGCAGCTCCACGTCCTGCTGCTGTTGGACCCCAGATCTGGAGACAGCTCTGCAGGTAGGGTCTCACAAGGTTGATTCTTTGTGATGAAGTATCACACAGAATTATATATAAGTGCTACCCCAGCAAGGAAACACAAGTGGTGAACACACCACGAGGAACACATCTGCAACCGCATGTAAGCAGCACATTCCCACACTCGCTGTAGGATCACCCCTCGCATCATTCCCCTCGGCTCTGGGCTTTTCCCAGCGTTGCCCTGCTCCTTCCCGAGCATTCCCTTTAACCTCCCGGGCCCCGCACGCACCCGAATGTGGTACTTCAGGCAGTAGGTGATGGCCCAGGCGGGGAGCAGCACCCGCACCATGACGAAGCGGCCGCTCTGGTAGAACTTGTGCACCTGAGGGCACAGGGACAGTCAGGCCGGGGCAGCGGCCCAGGAAAGGCCGCAAGGTGCCCGCGTCCCGCCGCTCACCTGCTGCCGCCAGGGATCCCCGGGCTGCAGGAAGCGATCCCAGAAGGCGGCCACGGGCCCGAGCTGCCGTGGCGGCAGGACGGGCTCCCGCGGGCTCAGCTCCTGGTCCCGCAGCCAGCGGCGCCGCAGGGCGCGGAGCTGCTGCACCCGCAGCTTCTCATCCTCCACAGGGCTGCTCATGGCGCCTGAGCCCGCCCGGTCCCGCTCGCTCCGGTCCGGTCCGGTGCGGTTCGGCCCCGCTCGGGCGCCGTGTCCTTCGCCGCGGGCGCGCGGCAGTGACGTCACGGGCGTGGAGTTATGACGTGTCCCGGCAAGAGCGCCGAGGCGGTGACGAGGCTGTGGCGGCTCTGCCGTGAGGGAACCTCAGGGAACCGGGAGTGTCTGGGGAAAGAACAGCATAGGGGTGATTCAGTTGTGGCCTCTTCTAGTACCTGCAGGGAAGTGACGGGAAAGATGGGGCGAGTTTATTTACAACAGCGTGGAGGGATAGGACACAGGGAATGGCTTCCCACTGCCACAGGACAGGGATGAATGGGATATTGGGAAGGAATTGTTCCCTGGGAGGGTGGGCAGGCCCTGGCACAAGGTGCCCAGAGAAGCTGCAACTGTCCCTGGATCCCTGGAAATTTCCAAGGCCAGGTTGTATGGGGCTTGGAGCAACCTGGGACAGTGGAAGGTGTCCCTGCCCAAGGCAGGGGGTGGGATGAAATGGTCCCTAACCACCTTTCCCAGCAAAACCATTCCATGATTCCACTGATTCCATTATTCCAATATTCTGTGAATCCGTGATTCCATAATTACAATGTTTCCGTGATTCTTATGATCCAGTGATTCCATGTTTCCCCGATTCCAGTGTTCCGTCATCTCGATGCTTCGCTGATCCAAACGGTTCCCTGTTCTCGGTGTTTGTTTTCCCGTTCCCACCATTCCCACGCCGTCGCTCCCCGGTTCAGTCCCAGCCCGGTCCGGCCGCCGCTGGCGGGTGGCGCCCCCTTCCGGCCGGGGCAGCTCACTCGGGAGAGCCGCGGGGCGTCCCGGGGATCGCGAGTTCGATCCCCGCTCCGGCGTTCCCTGTTTCGCGGTGCCGCTCCGCCCTCTGGGCTGCTCCTCCTCCGGGGACTGCGCCAGGCGAGGCCGGGGACTCGCGGCCTGCCCGGCCGTGCGCTGTGGAGCTATGGCCGAGCCGCCGCCGGGGCTGACGCTGCGCTTCCAGCGCCGGTTCCTGGCGGTGCGGCCGCTCCGCTCGCTGCCCTGGCCGGTACGGGGGGCCCTGGAGGGGGCGAGGCGGTCCCGCGGCGTTGTTTGTTTGTTTATTTATTTATTTATTTATTTATCCTCTTTTAGGAACTCGAACAAAGCCTGCGGACCACACCGGACTCCGCCCTGCTGGCGGATATTCTGCACAAGGTGAGGGACAGCTCGGAGTCACCCCCGTGCCACCTGCGGATGGTGCCAGCCCTTGTCCTAAAGCCGCCGGAATGGCTCAGAAATACGGAGATCGGTGAGCCGGTGTCGCAGTGTTTCGTTAGGCAGTGCAGAACTAAAGATTTCCTTCTCTGCCTTGGAATTTGGGTGTTCTTAGACCAAAATCGAGACCCGCGTGCCAGACCACGGTTGTGGTGAATGGCACAGTCAGCGCAGCCCCTCCTGGATGTTCGGGATTACAGGGAATGGTGGTGCCTAAACTGTCCCTGTGGATGGAGATCACAAGTCAGGCAGCCAGCCCAAATGGAAAGAAGGAAGAGAAGGGCAAAAGAAGGAGGAGAGTAAATTGAATTATTTCCACTCCACTTTCCTCTTTACTCTATTGAAAAATAAGAAAGTTTTTTGTTGCCACAAAAAGTAAGAAATTTGTGCCACAGATCTGTAAATCCTGCCAGAAATAATCCCATTTCAATTTCTGGCTTAGCATCTCTTGTACAGACTAAGTTCTAATGCATTTCATGCTACCCAGACCCCATTAATGGTTCTTCTCTGGTCCTTAGTGTGTTTCCTAAACCCTGCCCCAGGTAATTGGTTTCTGTGGCTGTTCTCATTGTAGACAATTCTTCACCCTCTGTGTGTGAAATATCCCCCTTCGGCCAAGTACAGGAGGTGCTTCCTCACTGAGCTCATCAAAAAGGTACCTCTTGCTTTTCGGCTTATTTTCCACTTGTTTTTCTTTTTTTTTTTTTTTTTCCCCTTGAAAATATCTCATGTAATAGCCAACCACAACATTCAGTGTAAATACACTGTACTAGAACAGGGCTTGGAGTGCAATTGTTTTCTGTTTCATGACAACATCATGCTCAAAGCTGCCCTGTTCTCCTCCCCACAGCTTGAATCCACAGCAGCTGAACCCCTCGATGAACTATATGAGGCACTGGCAGATGTTTTAAAAGAAGAAGAATCTACTCAGTGTTACAAAAACTACTTACTGGTAAGAACTGACACTGCACTGTTCTAAACCACATTTACTCACCAAATTAAGCAATAATTTAAAAGCAGTCACCCTGAAGCTTGGAGTGCTTCCCTCCTTTTCCCTGGTCCTTTGTAAGCTCTAAATTCATGGCCTATGCTGATCCATCTTTGCCTTCCCATGTCCTGCAGCCCACAGGGGACTGTGTGAGCCTGTCTGAGAGCACAGCGCTGATCTCCGGAGGCACCACGGGGCTCGTCACCTGGGAGGCTGCTCTGCTGCTGGCCCAGTGGGCACTGCAGAACCCTGCTGTGTTCAGGGACAGGTATGGCAGCAGCAGGAGGAATGAGGACAGAGGTGTTCATTCCTGCAGGATCACAGAATGGTTTGTGTGGGAAGGGACATCATTCCATGGGCAGGGTCACCTTCTGTCCCAGACTTCTCCAAGCTCCATCCAGCCTGGCCTTGGACACTTCCAGGGATCCAGGGACAGTTGCAGCTTCTCTGGGCACCCTGTGCCAGGGCCTGCCCACCCTCCAAGGGAACAATCCCTTCCCAATATCCCATCCATCCCTGCCCTCTGGCACTGGGAAGCCATTCCCTGTGTCCTGTCCCTCCATCCCTTGTCCCCAGTCCCTCTCCAGCTCTCCTGGAGCCCCTTTAGGCCCTGGCAGGGGCTCTGAGGTGTCCCTGGAGCCTTCTCTTCTCCAGGTGAGCACACCCAGCTCTGCCAGCCTGGCTCCAGAGCAGAGGGGCTCCAACCCTCTGATAGTGTGAGCTACACAACTGCAACTTAATACTAGAAATGTTTAATAACAGACTATACACACAAAATAACTGAAATTATACCCTTTTGCTGCTGCATAATTGCTGCTCTTGTCTGTTCTGCCAAACTCTAACCCAGGAAAGGACCGGTCAAGACATGGTTTAGGATCAAACCCTTGCACTGTGCAGTCTGACCTGCTCTGGGAGGTCAGTTGTTCAGTTTTCAGTAATTTAACTATCGACTGTGAATCCATTATGGGATTCACCAAGGATTAACAATATTGGGTTATTAGTGGGCACCTCTGATCACATAATTTCTACTTTATTTATAAGCAGTCAAGACAAGCAAGAACTTTTGAGGAAAGACAATATAATAATAATTAAGCTCACGATGGAAGGAACTGTCCTGCTTAGTGTCTGTTTTTCTCCACTGACTAAAAACTGGAGAGCCAGCTCAGGTGGAAACAGCTGTGCTGCAGATGGCTAAAGCCAGGTGGGAATGCTTTGTGCCTTACAGAAATCAGCATTTCAGCTGATTTATTTTATGCTGACAATTCCACCCTCACTTATTCCCAACTCTTCATTTGCTTGGGGCAAAGGTTAGATTGTGGGTGGTTCACTTAAAAATTATTGTAATTATCTGGAACTGATTTTACCTTGAATTATATTTAGTATGTTTTGATTTCCAACTCAATCCTGATAGTACTTTTTACTCCATTACCCTCAGGACAGTCCTGGAATTAGGGAGTGGGATTGGTTTCACTGGAATTGCCATCTGCAAGACCTGCCAACCCAGGACATTCATATTTAGTGACTGCCACCCCCGTGTTCTCAGACAGCTGGGAGAAAACATCAAGCTAAATGGCTTCATCCCAGAGCCTGACGTGACCTGGAGCATCCAAACAGAGTCCCAAGGACAGGAGGTGGAAGGAGAGAACTGCCAAAAACCAAAAGTGATTGTTGCTGAGCTTGACTGGGGCTCAGTGACAGAAGAACAGCTGCTGGGTCTCGGAGCTGACGTTGTCATTGCAGCAGGTACCACACGGGGAGCAGGGATGGGCAGGACTCAGCAACCCTGGCAGCCTCTTGAGGAATAACAATACCAAAAACCAACTACAGACTTTTTTTTTGACTTGTCTGTGTATAAATTCAGAGAGACTTTTGTAAAAAATCCAATCATAGAAAATCTAGTGCCAGTAGGATGATAGTGGTGATACCTAGTGAGAGCAGAATGTCTCAGCTGTGGGTCTTAGACCCTGATTTGGAGTTTTGCAAAGAAAAACCTGAGAATCCAGGTGCAAGGATGGCATCCAAGGTATCACAGGATGCAGTAAATGGGAATTCTATAAAATGAAGTCACTGCGTGGTACCTAATGCCAATGACACTGCTCAGTGCCCAGCCAGCCCCAGCTGGACTCTGAAGGCAAGAACTGAGGGGCGTTGACATCTCTCTGCTATTTGTTGTTACTCATTGCAGCAGGATGTGCCCTTATCACACTGCAGCATGAGTAACTGCTGTGCTGCACACACCTGGACACCTCTGTGTAGGAAGCAAGCCCCTCTGAGCATCAGTACTCCGCTGCCCTTGGTGTTCACTGACCTCTCACCACCATTTCTGCTCTCCAGGGAAGGACTCCAGATGAAAACTTCTGCAAGTCCTTGGCATCATCCTCTAAACCACTTATTTCTGACAAAGCAGGTTTGTTTTGCCAAGGGCAGTGGGAATAGAGCAGCAGCACTCAGTGGTTCTGCTGCCTCCCTTAGGATGGCCTTAAATAAAATATCTAACAATACATTTACAAAAAGGAGCACTGAGTTTTAGTGATGAGGGCATAGCCCACAAAATATCAATGGTTTCCTGCACTGTGATGATTGTATTTCTGCTTTTCTGTTTTTATTCTGGGTTTTGCTCAATTCTCAATAAATATTGTATGTATTTGTTTGTTTGTTTTTTTTTGTAGATGTGGTGTATGATCCTGAGATAATTTTAGCCCTCATTGGGTTGCTACAGAAGCTCTCCACCTGCAGAGCAGACAGGAGAGCTCCTGAGGTGTTCATTGCCTCCACAGTCCGGAATCCAGACACGTACCAGCTGTTCCAGGCTGAGCTGGGTGGGTGCCTGTTCCATCCAGCATTCAATAGTTTTGCCTTTTTGCCTCTTTCCCCATTACTTGTTCTCTGCTAGAGAGGAGCAGGAGCATTGTCCGAGAGCAGAATCTTATCCTAGAGCTGGATTTAAGAGCAGTAGCTTTTGCACATGGATTTCATCAGGAGCTTGGAACTCACCTTTAGGTACATCCTGGCTATCACAGCTTACATCTGTGAAAGATGATTTATAAGTCTGGTGCAAGTAGGAAAGTAAAATAAGGTTTAAGCTTAAAGGAGGGAGCCATCAGTGCTGCACTGTCACAGTGATAACACCTCAACCCTTTATCTTATCTTACCTGTTCTTTGAGGGTTAAAACCCCCAACTAGAGATTAAATGAGGGATTTGGGGATTTTTCTTCATATACACTTCTAAAGCCTATCTTTTGGAGTCTTTGCTGTTCAGCTGGTGTTCACCAACTAGACCTGATGATCCTTGTGGGTTCCTTCAGCTCAGGATATTCTGTGAAATTCTGGTTAGTTCATGAAGTGACACTGAGTGCTCAGCAGAGGCATTAATGGGATTTAAAAAAAAAAACACTAATAAGCATTTGTCTGTCAATCACAGCATGCTAAAGATCTCTTCTTACAGAACTTGTCAAGCAACTTTTGCTCTTTGTTTTATTAAACATAAATATGACTGCCAGTGTTTCTCTTCACAGATAAAGCTGGGATCAGGTGGCAGACTATTCCAGCCCACAGCAGCTGTAATTTTCTCTATGATGTGCAGCCAGACGTAACTGTTCTACAAATATTTGTATAGGCTTGGCTTGGCAAACAGAACTGGAATTTTGAGACCAACAGGAGCTGTCTCAGCCTTTTAAGATTGTCCTGAATTCTGGAAACGAGGCTCTGAGGATGCAACTGTACACATGGACACCTGGAGTCCTTCCTTCCTGTAATTCCCAGAATGGATCCAAGCCTGCTACTGCCCCTGGGAAGTGACTGAACCTCAGGCAACAGAAACCAAAAAGCCCCAATCACACTTCACTTGGATTCTGTAGAAGACAACAGAATTCAAGTGGGGTTCTTTTTTCCCAACTGTGATTTTTAAGTACTGGGAGCAACCTGAAGGATCACAGGATGAGGATCTCACACAGGCAACAGAGCAAAACAATGTTTCAAAGTAATCAATGGGTGTTGATACTAAAAGCAGCTGTAGTAGTCTACTCTGGTCTTTTAGGTCTGTATATACTTGCAGTTTGGGTTAGTTTAAAAACCCCCAATGAAACAGTGACCAATACCTGTAGTTGTGTCCCAGGATGCCTCTGCTGTAAATCAGGTGCATCTTTACTCTGCAATGATGACAAGTCAGAGTTGATGTCCCTTTCCCTCACATAAGGACTGCCACTTCCACAGTGGCTGCTGGGAATGTGTCCCCTCAGGCAGGGCTGGGCATGAAAAAGGAATCACTCTGCATGGCAGTGCTCCAGGTATCCTGCAAAGAGCAAGGACTGAGCTCCCCTGCTCTGAAACTTCCCATCATCCATTAATCATTCTCCTGTCGGGCAGCACTGGTCCTGAAGCAGAAAAATCAAAGTGCTGCTCATTCTTCTCTTTTGACTTAATTTTCTCTATTAAAAACTACTTGAAATGAAAAAAACTTCAGCCTCCTCCTTCTATTGCAATGGAGAGAAAACTCAGGATACCTAATTTAAAACCTGAAGAATCTTCTTCATATTAAAGGAGACTGATGGGATTAAGCAGAAATAACCCCAGCCCAGATTTTGGTTCCCTGTCCCCAAAAAGAACTCAAAGGTGTTATTTCTAGAGTAAACACAAACTGGCAGCCTACACAGGAGCTCCTTTATCTCCTCTTACACAAAATTCAAGTCATAGGTTCTGTACAGAACTAATTTTGGATCTAAAAAGTTCTATTATAGGAAGAGGAAACGTCTCTAAAGCTTTTGGCATTACTGTTTAATTACAGAAGTGCCTAATTTACCTCCATGTGCACAGGAATGACCAAAACTCTTGAAAGGATTTTGACTGAAAATAGGAAAAAAAAAACACTAAAAAATTGGCAAATCAATCTTTATGGATCATTCTTCAATCAATAAGCTGGAGGTTTTGCCAAATTCGTGCAGTAAAGCAACTTGACTCTATTTTCACCTTTTCTCTTCTGACAAAAGCAGATGACCTCAATAGTTGCTCAGAGTTTAAAACTGCTGGTGCTGAACCCACTGTCCTCACCTCCCACCATGAAGCAAGAGCTCTGAGGAGCTGTAAACAGACTCCAAACCAAGCATATTTACCAATGACCAACATCTATTTTATCACCAAAAAAGTGATGAAAAAAATCTTGTAAGCATTAGGCTTGCATGTGAACACTGACCTTAATAAAAAGCTGAAGGCTGTACCTGAGTAAGCACTCACAAAGCAGAGTACCTTTTGACTAAGTTATACATGCTTCGCTCATGTATTTTGGGTTTATTTTTACCTTTTCTATTCATCTGTTCAAGAAGAGATTATTTTATGTTCTTTCCCATGACAAATGGGCACATTCATTTCAGAGTACAAAAGAGAACACTCACTGCAAGCTCTGCTTTGCTCTAAGTGCCCAGGGAAGTTGTCACACACCAGTGCTGTGCTTCCACAATCTCATACACATTGTCAAAAGGAAAAACAACTTGGAAACAAAATGGTTCTGTCCCAGTAAAACCACACAAGAAGACATTCAGTGCCTGGGCAATTAACTTGCCATCGAATTGACCAGCTGAAAAGTATCTGCCATATGCCAAAAACACCACCCCCAAATCATCCACTAAATTGCTGACTGTACAGGAGGTAAAGCTGGTAATAGTTTCTATTCTGTATTCAAGGATCTTCACCAAAAAGGGACCTTCAAGCAGCACTGGTCACACAACAAACAGCCTCAGCACCTTCAGCACCTCCTACTCACCCAGGAAGCTGAAACTGTAAGGAAAGAGTGAGAGCCCCATTCCAAGACAAAGGAGTTAGAAACTGTAAATGTAGACAATACAAAGTGTTTATTCACTGCTTCCCAAATCTCTGCAGCTGCAGGAATAGGTTCCCCCCAGTCATTCCTTGTTCCCCAGCAAGGGAAGGACAGTCTGGTCCCAGCTCTGGTCCCAGCGCAGCTGCTGGGACGCTCGCAGGTTCTCTCGGAAGCTGTGAAGTTTCCCGTCCATTGCAGGGAAATCCAAGAAAAGCATCTGTAATTTAAAAAGCAAAACCACAGAAAAATAACTATTGCATTCCATTTCAGGCTCATTCCAGCCTCCCCAGCGCTAACCCTCAGCTACAGCTGCAGTTCTGGGGCCTGGCCCCACCAACAAAGAACAGTATTTGAAATGCTTTTGCCCACTTCAGGTTCACATTTAAACAGAAGTGAGGTAAGCAGTGCTCACCAGGCCAGGCAGTACCTTGTGAGAATGCAAAACACACAGGTGATGCTCAGATCTGAAAAGGCTGCCCACACAGTGGCACCTCTGGAGTTCTTTCTGAAGGGAAAGTAATCAGTCAGAGCCTTTACCTTCAGTTGTTCCGCAAGTTCCTGCGAGTCCCTGAATATCAGACCATTCTCATTGTGTTTCACCAGTTCATGTAAACTGTGAAGAAAAGTCACAGAAGGAAAACTGAGGCAAAAAGCATGGAGTGGGACATTTACAATGTTGCACAGTGACATCCAAAGGGACCAAGCCAGGATATCTATATCATTATGGCTCCAGATACCACAAGCTCCACACCTGACATAATGGAATTAAACAGGCAGTTTTAAACAGTTAAAGACTTCTTCTCTTTTTTTATGTCAGATTAAATCTACCACAGCTGTACCAAAGGGCCCCCATTCTGTCTTTGTGCCTCTCATCTGGACATCCATTAAAACCAGGGCAATGATCTACTTTAAAACTAGATTTTTATTTTTTCCACAAGGAAAATCTGTCCATGATCCATCATGAAATCTTCAGAGAGAATTTATCATCTTTTGTAAAGGACTATAAATTTCAAAGGATGCCCATGCATACACTCAGCCCATCACTGAACAGATGTGTCTATGCAGAAGAAAGCTTTTTTAAAAATTAAATATATGGAAACAATGGAATACAGGCATTTTGTAAGGAAAGTGCTTGCATTAAATGCTCCCAATTTGTAGAAACTACCATTAACTTTTAAAACTTAACCTTGATTTCTAGCTTTTTGAATTTTAAAAAAGTCATAATACAGGAATCTCATTGAATTCCTGTATTTCAGAAGCTGCTGAACTCTGGCTTTGTAAGAACATTGTTTTATGTGATCCCCTTGAGTTGTAATAGAATAACTCTTACCATTCAAAATGTATTGCACACACAGGTAAACAGCAGCCAAACATATCCACCACCTTCATGGGCAAATCCAGACCACTGGAGGATTTATGGAGACACACCCCCAGGTCTGCTGAGCCTGAAAAACCAACACAACACAGTCTGAATCCTCTGAAAGCAGCTCCTCTGTCCTCCTGCAAACCTTTATTTCTGTGCTGCTTTGCATGGTGCAAGTGAAACTTTCAACTATTCAGACACAATTTTAAGCAATCGGGAAATAAATAAAGCACAGAGTGTTTTGGGACTCAAATTAGTTATGGTTTAGAAAAGTAATAAGTGACTGCATGTTAAATTAAAGGAGATTTTAAGTTTTACATATCTTAAAACAGCCTTTCAGCCTCTTAATCTGCTAAAAATGGATAAGTAAAGGAAAATCCCATCACAATCCAGTCAGGATACAGTGCATGGCTCACTAGTGACTTCTCCCAGTTGAAGTCAGCTCAAACAGAGGAATTAGTCTGATTTTACAGACTTTATATGAATTATTTGAAAAGGACCAAATAAACAGTTTTACAGCCACATAAATTGTCAGGCTCTAACCCTGCAGAATGAAGAGCACATCAAATATGTATTTTATAACTCTGTTACTCCCACTTTATGCTGTTGCAATGAAAATGCTAAGGGAATAACATTCCAGTGACATGTTAATTTAGAATTTCATCTACTTTTGGTTGCTCAGCCAACAACTTTTTAATTTCATTTACTGGAATGACCCTGAAAGTAAAGTAGAACATGCACAGGCACCTGTATTTCAGCACAGCTGGAAGAAACAGAGAGTGCAAAGAACAGGTTGAAACAGCAACACAGCTACTTCTTGGAAAAACAGGGAAAAGCCAGCCAGGGGAATTCAGCAGCTTTTCTGGAATGAGTCAAATCCATTAATATCCTGTCACTAACCACCAACATTCCTGACTATATTCTCCCAGCTTCTGTGTAGTCTGCATCAGCCCCCAGCAACTGTGCTGAGTTGCATCCCACACATCTTCAAGCCTTTTCCATCATGCACTATTTACCAAGCAGAAGAGGGTAATCCTCAGCTTCCAGCCACAGTGTACAGATCTGGATATGCTTCAAGTCCAGTTTTTGGATCAGTCCATTGTAGTAATCTTTCAGAGGTCCTTTACCTGTTTCAAACAGAAAAATAATGTTTGATCAAGATGACTGAAAACAGTGTGGTCTGTGAAATACAAGCTCCTGCTGGATCAGATGCACAAATAGGATACAACACTTGTGGTACCCTAAAAGGACATGAAAAATCTAAGTTGCCTTAACAGCAATGTGCACCTGGATTTCTCTTAGTCAGTATTTCAATGAGTTTTCTGTCAACGTAGAATCATGGAGTTTTTAAGGTTGGAAAAGCCTTCTCAGATCAAGTCAAACTGTTCCCCAGCACTGCCAAGGCCAACACTGCCCCACACCCCAAGTGCCATATCCACATGGCTTTAAATGCCCCCAGGGATGGAGATTCCACCACTGGGCAGCTGTGGCAGTGCCTGACCACCCTTTCCATGAAGGAATTCTCCCAATATCCAGTCTAAACCTCCCCTGGCACAGCTTGAGGCTGCTTCCTCTGACAATGCTGCTGCAGCATCATCTCAACATTTACCTAAGACTGTTTTTCATGCAGAGCTGGAGCAGACAGGGAGGCTCTTTAAAGACGTGCCATAACTGGTGGATGGTGCAATAATTCAAAATTTATAGCAAAAAAATTTATAGCAAAATTTTACAGCAAAAAGCTATAAATCACTTATAATCAGACACAAAGGCAACAATCCCTCCTCTCTCCCACCAGCAACAGAAGAGTCAGCACAGAAGAAAAGTTGACAACTAAACCTTCTGTTGGCACTGTAAGAATTGCAACACAAACATTCTTACCTGTTATCACACATACTAGAGCTGGAAGCTTGGCTCCCTCCTTGATAAACCTCTCATAATCTGGAGAAGATAAAACACTGGTCAGAGCTGACAAATCTCAGGGAGCTTGGCTGAAGAGTGGTGACAGTGCATTAATTACTGAGCTTCCCACTACAATCATGTATTAGTAACACATCAGTAAATTCAGCAATGTTAACCTGTACAGACTTCTACAGAAATAAATTGGGCTGTTTATGCATGAAGCATTTCTTCAACTGCTCCCCAGTCAGTTGCTTCAATAGATCAATTTAGAATTGCAGCTGCAAAGTTTACAAGATAAGACAAAGTATTCCCTCCCTTCCCATTAGCAGATACCTGTGGAGAGTAGGTGTAATACCTCAGAAAATAAAACTGCAGTTCAGGAGCCAGTTAGAGATTTAATTCTTCCTGACGACTCCTCTAATTGAATTCAGATGTTGCAATGCTGTATTTCAATTAATAATCTGAAATTAGTGCTAATTAATCAAATACAACTGCATTTTCTCCTGAATATAGAAGAACTGCTCTTTAGCAAAACCTTTAAGTGCCCTCTTTGAAAAAGTGAGATTAATTCCTTCATACCAACCTTCTAAAGCTCTTAAAAGGACTGAGAAGTCTTCATCCTCTGAAAGAGAAGGCTTTATTAGTGATATTCACATTTCTACCATTTTAAATTTTTGTCTTTAAATAACAATTGAGATTTTCCTCACCTTCACCTACACAATTTAAATGTAGACCATGTACTCAAAGGTTAAGTACACAGTCTGTACTTATAGATTACTATTTACTAAAATATGCTATTAAAAATCCCCTAGTTTATTTTCATAAATCAAAGTCCATAGCCATGCAGAATGTTTATTTATTTCCCTTACTGGTAAGACAGACATGACAGACAAACCAGCTACAAATACTGGACATCTTTGAAGCTATCAAGTTAAATTTTTCAAATTTCTAAAACTGAGAATTAAGTGCAAAAACTGCCCTGATTATTCAAAGAGAAAGACAATCCTGCCCATGGTCACTGGCAGTGGATTTGTTTCCAGTCTCTCTCCTCTTCCTCATACAGAGGGGAAAAAATGTACTTAATTATGTAATAAACACCATGAGAAATCATGGAATCATGAACTGGTTTTGGTCAGATGGGACCTTAAATTTCATCTCATCCCAGCCCTCTGCCATGGGCAGAGACACCTTCAGGGTGCTCAGTAAGGAGGAAATATTTGAGTTTCTTAATCTGCTTCACACCACCATGCAAGACAGTATGTCTAGAATGAAAGCTAAAAAACAAACTAAGTACGAAACCTCTTTTAATCATTCTTAAAGTTGAGGTCTATAATTAAAATGTAACTTCTAAAAAAATCATTCATTTGTAGCTTTATGTAAGTTACACAACATTAAGTTGCATCATACACACCTTGTCTTCAAATTCTCCCAAGAAAACATAGGACAAACGTAACTTCAGGTGTTAGAAAGTACAAACAGCCCTATTTGATATGAAAAATGAAACTGATTGCCAACCTGTCCAGCTGGTGCTGCTGATGAGGAGGGCTGGCCGGCCCCTGGCCTTCACCACATTCCCACTTTTCCCATCCCTCTCCGTGAAGGCCGATGTGTCAGCACTGGCATTGACAGCTCTGTACTATGGAAACACAACTTCCTGAGGATGAGCTGCACACACAGCCAGCAACAGCAGGGAACACTCTGCTTAACTGGCACGAATTGCCACACATTTGGCTTCAGATGTGCTGCTCAACTTGTCTAGAAACAGAATCATTACATTACAGAAATAACAGGACAGGGCAGGCCAGTTTGCCCTTTTGCCTGCTGCTATAGGCACAATTCCATTTTCCAACGAAATGTTTTCCTTCACAAGCTGAGCAGAGTCAGCCTCCCTTTCCACAATCTATATCATACTTAGCACAGCATGGAGGCCAAGAGCACATCTACTCAACTAAACTCAGAACATACACACTGTGAGCTGGGCATTTCCAAAAAATCCCCACCATGCACTGTGGATTTCACTTCTTTTTCAAGCCTTGGTTTAGTGAATTTAACTCCCTGGTACATCTGCTACAAGTGACATCCTGCATGGCCAGGGGGGAGTGCCTAACACTTGGACCAAGATCCTGAAGGCTCTCCACAGTAATTAAGGAAGGGATGCTATTAAGGAAGCATCCAACCACTGCAGTGTGGGTCAGTGGGAAGCAGACAACTGCAGAGTTCCACCCTAGACACTCTTCACAGATTGCCTCTGTGCTTATTCCAATTTCTTTAAAAACAAAACATTTCTACTGCTCGTGTAATGTGACCACAGCTCAACCATTTCACTTCTTCTGGCCTCTCCTAGTGACAATTAAGGCAACTCAGTGCCCCCTGTGCCTGCTTGGGATCAGAATACCCCACATAAGTTTTTCTGGTAACTTAGGTGCCACAACTCCATGTCCCTTGGTTAAGGACTGTAGGGCCAGCTGCACTTGCACATACCGTGGTTTGAAGGGCTCGTAGTCCTTGGCAAGTTTCATGTACAAGTTGTGTTGGAGGTCTAATGGTGTTTCCTTAAAATGAGATGCTGGTTTGTCATACAATGTTACAGCCCTGCAAGGAAAAAAATGTGCAGCTTAAATAAGACACAGATGTATCAACATGCACGTGGTATGGTGGCAGGCTGCAACAATGTAATCAGAAAGAAACGGCCAAAATCAACATAGCAATTTATTTTCTGACTCTTACAACTTCCTGTATTTCTGAAGTTTGCTGGAACACACCAAGGTGGACACAAGTAACAACGAACTCCTTTCTTTGGGCACTTACTCAAACTTACTCCATAACCGCCCCTGAGCAGCTCTGATGTTGAAGCCCTTAAGACAAGCTGGCAGGCCAGAGTAATTGTTCAAATCCCAGTGATATCTGTCCCACTCCATCAAACTTTCACGGCTCCTGGACTGCCACCCCAGTCAATGGGGCTTAGAAGGATAATGAAGATTCCTGAATGCCCACATTGCACTGGCCCATCACACAACTGAGCTGATGTGTTTCAGTGATTACGGATGAGCTCAGGAGAGCTGCTTTTGTAAGATCCCTCTGAACCCCAAATCCTCAGGGACCTGTTCTTTCATTTACTTAGCACACATATGCTAAATTGTCTGAGGCACATGACTTACTTTATCTTGAAATTCACCCAGAGATCTTTTTTCATGGCATCAGTGACACACAGGTTATGGTCAGACAAGCGGCCAAAAAGCTTTTCATACCTGACAAAAATGAAATGTCAGTCAGAAACTACAGGCAGGCAATTGCAGCAACTGTCCCCAGTGCCCATGCTTGATGAAAGCCAAACAAAACCCAAAGAAACACAACTGCCCCCAGAACTGAAATCAGATTGCAATTTTTTTATGGACTTCTATTCTCCAAAGCCTTTAAAGCCTTTAACTACACATAACCAATTATATTCAGCAAGGAGCTGTTCAAAGAAAAGCTGGAGTGTAAAGCAGCATTAGAGAATAAAAAACCCAGGACATATAAAGAAATTCCAGTAACAAGATCAATACTTGCATATGTATGGAAAGCAACCTGCCTACTTCCTGCAACACCCCTCCCATGTGTTCCACAAAGCAGTTGCAGAACAGAAACCAGTTTTACAAAGCAAGGCCCAGAAACCCCTCCCCATGCCAATTATATTCTCCCCACTGGCCTCCATTCTGAATTCCACCACAGCATGTCATTTATACAGAGCAGAAATGACTGTACAAACCATTTTGCAACCAGGACCAGTGGGTGGTTCCTCCCGTGACTCAGGCTCATGATGGTGTATCCATAGTTGTGCCAATCAATGATTAGTTTGCTCCCCCACCACAGCCCTGCCACCCAGGCAACAGCTATACTGGGTAAGCCTGGGGGATTCTGCTCAAAAACAAAACCAAAATAGCTGTGACCGAGTGACAAACACAAAGCAACTACCAGAAACAAAAATCAAATTGAAATTGCATCACCTTAAGGAAGCTTCATGAACAGAGACTGTTTGTATTCACTTTTAAACACTGACAGGCACTTGAAATTTAACCCTTAGATCAAGATCAAAATTCCCCTCCAAAAAACACAACAATATTTCCAGTAAGATCTATTCTTTACTACTACCCATGGCAATCAATTTTCAAAGCCCAACTAAAGGAAAGAGAAAAAACTTGACTTGTTAACAGACAAATCAAAGTTTAGAGCCAAAAAATACCTGGACACAGGTTTATACCACTGATGAGGCCAGTTCAGCTCTGAAATAATTAGAACAATATCTGAGATGGCTAAAAGTGCCCTGTAATGTAGCACTATTTATTTTTACTGAAATCACTCCCAACACAAAACATACCTGAAGAAGAATATAGGATGGCTGATCTATTCTGAGCAACGTGTACAGTAACTGCACTGACTGCACCAGCACCTTTAGGACATACTGGAAAAGCTTTGGACCCACTGCAAAGTGACAGAAAAACAGGTAAGAATATCAAAGGTCTCCCCACAGAAATGTGAACATCAGAATCAGCCAGCTCTGCAGAAACAGGTCAAAATAACATGAAAATGGGCACCTGTTTAACAACTTTACCAACAACCTGGGTAAGTGATTGGGTGCACCCTCAGCAAGTTTGGCGATAGCACCAAGTTGGGCAAGAGTGTCAATCTGCTTGAGGGTAGGAAGGCTCTGCAGATGGATCTGCAAGGGCTAGATCACTCCAAGAAGGACAGCAAGGGGCCAGAGCATGCCCAGGGAAGGGAGCAGAGCTGGGGAAGGGGCTGGAGCATCAGGAGAGGCTGAGGGAGCTGGGAAAGGGGCTCAGCCTGGAGAAAAGGAGGTTCAGGGGGAACCTTCTGGCTCTGCAGAAGGAGGGGGGAGGGGGACAGCCAGGGGATCAGGCTCTGCTCCCAGGGAACAGGGACAGGATGAGAGGAAATGGCCTCAAGCTGTGCCAGGGGAGGTTTTAGGTTGGATATTGGGAAAATTTCTTCATGGAAAGGGTGGACAGGTACTGTCACAACTGTCCAGGGCAGTGGTGGAGTCACCATCCTTGGAGGGATTTAAAAGTGGATGTGGCACCTGGGGTCACGTTTCAGTGGTGGCCTTGGCAGTGCTGGGGGAATGGTTAAACTCAACATTCTTAGAGGGTTTTTCCAACCTTTGTGATTTTATTCTATGATCGCTATAAAGCTACATAAACATCTCGTGATTCCTACAAATTCTCATTCTGTATTTTGTACGGAAAGAAATCCAACACTCATTGAATGGGTTGGGTTGGAAAGGACCTTAAGGATCATCTCATTCCACACCCTGCCACGGGCAGGGACACGTTCTACTATCCCAGGTTGCTCCAAGCCCCGTCCAACCTGGCCTTGGACACTTCCAGGGATGGGGCGACCACAGCTTCTCAAAGGTAAACACAAGTGGAATGGGGGGAGGAAGAGGCAGAATGAAATTAATTTCCACATTTCACTCTGCACGTGAGCAGCACCAGTGTACGGGGAAGTGTTTACTTCCAGTGGCTCCTGTTTAGCATAGAAAGGGAGACAAACAGTGCGGAGCTGTGCGTGCGGCAGGGCTGGACCCGCACACGCTGCGGGCTCTTTATCGTCCCGTGAACACCCCGCTCCCTCCGCTGCCCGGCCCGGCCCGCACGCACCTCGCAGCCCGCGCAGCTCCGCCACGGGCACCAGCCGGATGTTCTCGCTTTGCAGCACGTCCCGGTGCGGCCGGGTCTCTGCGGAGGGAGAGCCCGGTCAGCGGCGCTGCCGCTCCGCCCGGCTCCGCGGCGCCCCGGCCGCCCCTCACTCACGGAGGTAGCCCAGCAGAGCGACCTCGCGCCCGTGCCGGGCCAGCGCCAACGCGTGGTACTGCATCCGCGGGCTGCGGCCCAGGTCCCCCAGCACGGCCACGCACACCCGGCCCGCGCCGCCCGCCCGCCGCCGCCACAGCAGCAGAAGCAGCAGAGCCGCCACCGCGCCCGTCACCGCCGCCCACAGCCACGGCCCCGCCGCCGCCATCTTGGAGCGCGGCAAGGGCGGGAAAGGCGCGGCGGGCGCGCCCCCTGGCGGCGCGGAGGTACCGCGCTCCGAGGGGACCCCGGACGGACGGCGGGACCGGGGTAATTACCGAGAGAATGAGTAATTAATTACAGCAACAGAGAGGGGTTCGTTAATTACAGCGGCACTGGACACTCGTCCGCAGTGTGGGGTTCCTGGTAAATTTAGATTATCTCGAATTCAGGATTGATTTCAGTGCAGCCCCATTACCGCCCGATGTGTGTGCTTTTCTTTAGCTCGAATTCAGCTACATTCTAACGAGATCTTCTCTGGGTCTGAGTTCATACTCTATACATTTCTGTTTGTTGTCTCAATACCTGATCCTGCTAGGTACTAAATCCCTCCAACACCTGCATCCCACTGGTTCCTCATACGTGTACCTAATAAACAATTTCCATCTATGTTCAGCTTGCTGATGCCTGTTTTCTGGTGGAAATACAGAACAAACAGAAGCCTGCTGACAGAAACATTTGCCACGTTACCTTAGCACCATGGAAGTGAATGAATACCGCACTGAAAAAACATTAAGTTGTACAAGAGTTTGAAACTAAGTCAGTTTTACAAAAGTTTAAAACCAAGTCAGTTGTACTGGCCAAGAATCCAATAGGAGCTGTCACACAGTGAAGAGAGCAAACAGTATTTCTTCACGAGAAACAGGGATAAAAACACAAATGAAAGATGTTGGTGACCAGCGACAGGACCAGAATGTGCCAGGGGAGGTTTAAGCTGTGTGTCAGTGGAAGGTTCTTCCCCAGAGGGTGCTGGCACTGCCCAGGCTCCCCAGGGAATGGGCACGGCCCCGAGGCTGCCAGAGCTCCAGGAGTGTTTGGACAGCGCTGCCAGGGATGCACAGGGTGGGATTGTTGGGGTGTCTGTGTAGGGATAGGGGCTGGACTGGATGATCCCTGCGGGGCTCTTCCCAACCAAGAAATTTCACAACTCCATGATTGCCTCTTCAGACCCTTGTGGCCCCACATCTGAATGCTATCCTGCTATTCCAGTTATGTTTCTTTGCCATCTATGACAAAGCCAGATGTCAGATACTGCATTTTCAGTGTAACTCTCCAGATGGCCAAACAGGAAGTGGGTGGTAACAATTAAATCGTTGTTCCTTTTTAAAACATATAACTAATTACCAGTCTGAGCAGTCTGGTTCCAAAACAAAATAAAGCCTGGAATGTTTGCTCAAAGATTCTGCTCTGAATGCGTGTTTTTCTACTGGTAAAGCGTAGAATCATAGAATCTCCAGAGTGGGAAGGGACCCACAGGGATCATCCAGTCCAGCCCCTGTCCCTGCACAGACACCCCAACAATCCCACCCTGTGCATCCCTGGCAACGCTGTCCAAACACTCCTGGAGCTCTGGCAGCCTCGGGGCTGTGCCCATTCCCTGGGGAGCCAAGGTTTCCTCAAGAAAACCCCACTGTCCCACATTCCTGTCCTACTGTTACACATACAGCCCATGGCAGACACATGTCCATTCTGAGAGTAATGTCGGGTTTGTCTTCACAAACGAGCTGTGCGTCTGATGGTAGATAAGAATAGCACTGAGAGATAAAAGAAACAATGGGATGGATTCCACTGATTGATGGATGGAAAAAGATATTTGCCATTACAAACAAACTGTAGGTCTGCTGATAAATGAAATTGGATATTGAAAGATGAAAGAAGGAGGAAAACGAGGAAAAGAACGAGGAAAAATCATAAATTTTATAAGAATTCAAAATTAAAAGGGAGAGTTATGCATTAGAGGGAAATCTTAGGTATCAGGCATTCCTGGAAGTCTGTACCTCTCAAGTACCTCAGCCAGTGGGGAAAGAGAGAGGGAAATGCGGCCAGGAAATTGGGATAAAAAGGAGGCTGCGTCCTCTAAGAATCTGAGATATCCCAGGGGATCTCTCCCTTTATTCGAATAAAGTTACATGACTCCTCTGTCTCCTTTTTGGACAGAAACTCCTGTTGTTTGTGGATTGATTTTCCTGACAATTCCAACCTGTAGGAGGTCTGATCTTTTGGGAATGCCTTGTTTCAGTCCCTCCTATCTCACCTGACAGTTCCTTGCTATGTATCATCTTAATGCAAAATGCAAATTGCTTTTCTGTTTACTTCCATGAATAAAGTTCCCTGAATATCCTGGCTGCAATGGAATGAGGGACTGATGGATTCTTGAACACTATCAGGCACAACATCCCAAGTCCATACAGCTGCATTTTCTGGCAGGTTATCAAAGTACTTAAAATTACAAGTGTATCAGCTTTATGGATGCAGTGACTTTTAGTTTATGAAGGTAGAGTGCAATAAATGAGTTGCAATAAAAGTCCTTTTGACCTATGTTATCTTCAGAGCACTTAGCTGGAGAAAGATAAATAAGGTGCAGTCATCATTTCTGGCTGAGGCTCTGAAAACAGGGATGCACTTGAGAGAAATGCATTTCCAGAGACTACTGATGTCTGCCCATAAAATTTTTCATATGCATTGAATAGCAGTTCTGTTTTGCAAAAGGCTTGTCCTGTCTCTTCTTCCTGACCATTTCAGAAAGTTTGGAAATGCTGTTTGCATTTACCCTAGAAACAGCCTGTTTAAGCTCCATCCCCCCATTAAGTCCATCCTGCCCTCGATGGACTACTGTGAGTGCAATAAACAGAGACAGACCAGCCAAAATCCCTCTCACAAATGGAACTTCACTCATCCCAGAAGTCTCCAACTCAATTTTCTCAAGCAGATCTCATGACAACCTGCTGCTACCCTGGTTACTCTTATTGCCACATGATATATATAGTTCAAACCTTTTAAAAACACGTGGGTTTTTTTTTTTTTGTTTTGGTGTTTGTTTTTTGTTTTGTTTTTTTGTTTTTTTCTTTTTTATAATTTGCACTGAAAAAAATAACAAGGAAAATCCAAGTAAGAAGTATTTGCACCAATCACACCTGCAGTGAGGGGTACAGACTAACAGTGCTTACAAACTCAAAGTGCTCAGAGCACTGGTGCTGTGCTATATCATGAGGGATAAATTATTGCCAATTTTAACAGCAAGGCAATTTGCTTCTTGTGTTTGTTCTCTTTTTGCTCAGTTTCTAAAGCACAACCTCTGCCACAGTGGAGATGAAAGGAGTTGGCTGCAGAATGACCTCAATTTGGAAGCTATTCCAGGTGGCCTGAAATGCCTCTGCTGGTGGCCCAGCATGGAGCTGCTGCTGCTGGGACACCCCTTGGCTTTGCCCTGCAGATGAAAACCCTGTGGTGTTTGAAGAAAGGACTGGCCCTAATCTTCCTCTAAAAATCCCCATGCTCTAAAATATGAAAATATTGTTATTGTTTAGTACCTGCAGTGGCATGAACTGTATGCCTGCTTTACCTCAATGTCAGCTGTTTCCCACAAACTATTTAATAAGCCCAGACAGGTACAGGTTTAGGTTATAGAAATACATCTTTTATTTCTTCCCAGGGCATAGAAGTGGAAGAAGGGAGATAATCAGGAAAAGTAAAACCAGTGTATATGGCTGATAACCACAGGGAAAATCAAATTAATAATTATTAGACAAGGTTTTTTCACAACATAAAATTTTCAAAAAGGAAAAGGATAAAATACTTCCTAATTTTGTTCATGCCCAAATTTTCAGAGCTGGACTGAACTTCAGGCTCAAGACAGAAGAATATCTGCTTTATATTCCAATATATAATTGGAATTAGTATTAGCTCTAGACATCAGCATGCACATTCCTCTCATGATATTCACTCTGATAACAGAAAAACAAACCCCACCCACTGGCTGACCTCCACTGAGTGGATAAAACAGAGATATTCTGACTTAGAGCCCGACTTAGAATAAGACTTCAGTTGGGGTTGGGGTTGTGTCTTCATACCAAGGCTCAGCTGCTGAATTCATTCCGTGCAGCATGGTCACAAGGTGTTTTCCGAGCCCCTGCACACACATGTACTTTAGACTCTGCATTTTGGGGACATGAATATGGTTGTGACACTCCTGGAATGGAGACAGGTTATCTTTAAGAGCAGGTAGTAATCTCAATTAGTGGGGAAATCATGCGTCACTGCAAAACACATACTGCAATTCTGGCAATGCCACCCTTTCCTCTGAGCAATTCTGGAAACAATTCCCTTGTATTCCACTTACACTTAATATTAATGAGGTAGAAGGAACTGCTTAAGAAAGTAAACTGAAAAGCAAATGTGCTATATGGAAAGGAGAGGCTATTCAATTTTCAAATACTACTTTGTTTCTCATTCCAGTTTGGAAGAAGTTTCTGCTCCCTGTTGATTTCCAAAGGTGACTTTTGGCCCGTGGATTCTACACTGCATGTTGTGATTCCAGACTCTCTTGTAAGCAATGGAAAAGACTGGGGGAGTTTGGGAACTGGGTGGAAGCCTCCCAGTGGAACCCTTAATACATGATGATCCTTGTGAAAAGGTGAAGTTGTTTGAGCAAAAGACAAAGCACAAACCTGAGTGAGCTCCCAGAGCACTCTACTCATGCTCTATGTAGAGCTGAGTTTAGACCATGAAAACCACCTTTAGGCTACTCTGGAGTTCCACTGGACAGCTTGTTTCCAGTTGGAAACACAAGCAGGAAACCCGCAGTTCTCCATGGCTGAATAGAACTGGAGACATAATAACCCATTAGCTAAGATCTTTTAATGCACTGGCTTGTCCTAAGAGAGTTTTCTGGTTAATTTGTGACATAAAACTACATTTTCCCACCTGCAAGACACCTGAGACAGCAGCACATTTATTTACCTGGACCAGAAGTGCTGATCCTGGGGAAGCTGAGGCATGATCCACTGGCTATGGGAACACTGTGTTCTCCTCCTGCAACACAGCCTCAAGTTTGTGTCTCCTCAGGCACAGAGGTGATACCTGTCCTTGTACCACATCATTTATGGAATCAAGGCCTGAAGACAGCTGGGAAGGGTCTTTGACTACATGATAGGACATAGGCTTCCCAGTGCCAGAGGGCAGGGATGGAAGGGATACTGGGGAAAATCCTTCCCTGTATGGGAGGTGAGGCCCTGGCACAGGGTGCCCAGAGAAGCCGTGGCTGCCCCTGGATTCCCTGGAAAATTGAACTTCTTAGATTTAAGAATTAAATAAGATGTATTAAATATATCAAGGTAACACAACTTGCTGAGACAGTGCATTTCTTTTGGTTTAAACCTAAGTATTTGTCAGATGTGAATATCCATATAAGATTAATTAGAGGCAATGCTGTTACACAGCAGGTTTCTGTCTCCCCCATCTTTCCTGAAAGGCTACTTACTCAAAACCAGTTTAGTTTAACTCATTCTCTGCTCTGCTCTTAGCTCCCCTGGAACACTGCAGGTGCTTAGCAGTCCTACACAGCAAGCAGAAATCAGCTGGGGCTGCCCCCGGATCCCCGGATCGCAGCTGGGCCTGCGTCCAAGGCCAGGGACGGGGCTTGGAGCAGCCTGGCTCAGTGGAAGGTGTCCCTGCCCATGGCAGGGGATGCGTTTTAAGGTCCCTTCCAACCCAAACCATTGCACGATCTGTGATTTAATTCTTTTAATTTAGCGGCTCAGGGCCCGCGTCCCTGTGGGCGCTGTCCCGGCCCCGCCCGCCGCCAGAGGGCGCTGTCGCCGCCCGCGCGCCGAGCGCCCGCCAAGATGGCGGCGTGTGGGGCGGCGGGGGCCGCGGGCGGGGGTCTCGGCCGGGCGGGGGTCGGGGCGGGCCCGTCCCCGGCTCCGGGACGGGGATCGGGGCGAGCGGGGGTCGGGACTGTCCTCGCAGCCGCGTTGGCGGTGCTTGGATCGCTGCAGGTGGCCCGCGGCGCCGGGTGAGTGTCTGGGCACCGCCTGTGGCCGGCGCCGGGCGCCCTGAGGTCGGGCTGGTGGAGCGGGTGCCAAGCGGGACAGCCGCCCTTGAACCGCGGTGGGTCACGCCGGGAACCGGGAGAGGCTGGCCTGGGGTGTCAGCGAGGCCGTGCCCACCGCGAGCTGCGCCGCTCTCATCACCCCGCGTTTGCGGCCTTGGGGCAACCGGGTGTTGTCGTTGCAGGAGCCCCCCCAGCGAGCCTCAGCTGCGGCCCTACCCGCCCTGGCAGCACGGCCCTCGGCACGGCCACAGGCACGTCAGGGACTGCCAGCCCCTCAAGTACGGGAACGTCACGCACGAAGCGTGGCCCGGCGACAAAAGCACGGCCGGCCCGGTGGCTGTCACCAGAGCGTTTGTCTCGTACATCCACCCAGAAGGCAGCGACCGAAAGGTGGTCTATGGCCATTTCACCTTCGTCAGGAACCCCCTGAGGACTTTCTCGGTGCTGGAGCCGGGCGGTGCCGGCGGCTGTCTGGCTCAACGCAGAGTCCCCGTGGAGGAGACTGCAAAGCTCAGGAAGTGTCTGGTGGCCCAGAATGGCGGGTACTTTAACATGGAAACTGGAGAGTGCCTTGGGAATGTTGTGAGCGATGGAGAGCTGGTGAGAGACTCTGGAGGCTTACAAAACGCTCAGTTTGGCATCCGGAAAGATGGCACTATGGTGTTCGGGTAAGAGCTGGGGGTATGTGGAGAATGCTCTCTAGCCTGAAGACTTTCAGGCAACACTGGGCAGGAAGCTCATTGCCTCCTTGGCCACCCCAGTTACAGCAGAAGTTCACTTCGAATGCTGAAGCTAGGGACGTTCTTGCTGTACCTTGTGGAGCTATCTCTGTGGCTCTTGGCTTGTGTCCTAGGATGAAGAGAAGCTCAGTAACGTATGATCTCCAGCTGCTTAGGGTTCAGTGTCTCCTCTCCCAGCTTGCAGTAGGGACACTGGGCAGGGTGGGAGGGGAGAGAGCTCTGTGTTCACCACACAGGACGTGCAGGGTGGAGTGTCTGCGCTCTGGCTGCAATACAGAAAGGCTGGGCTTTGGAAGGGACCTCACGAGGTGCCTCATCCAGCACCCTGCTCAGCACAGGTTGGATGGAATGGGCTGCTCAGAGACATGTCTGGTTGGATTCTGAGCATCCCCAAAGATGGGGGACTCCACATCCTCTCTGAGCAAACCTGTGATTGACCATATTAACACTTTTGGGGAACACTTTAAGGGTGATGACTCCACCACTGCCCTGGGCAGCTGTGCCAGTACCTGTCCACCCTTTCCATGAAGAAATTTTCCCAAAATCCAACCTAAAACCTCCTGGCTGAGCCCCTTTCCCAGCTCCCTCAGCCTCTCCTGGTGCTCCAAACCCTTCCCCAGCTCCGTTCCCTTCCCTGGACATGCTCCAGCCCCTCAGTGTCCTTGTGAAAGGCCCAGGACTGCCCCCAGGACTGGAGGTCCTCAGCAGTGCCCAGGACAGGGGATCCAGGGTCACTGCTTGGGCCTTGCCAGCCACATTGTGGCCAATCCAGGCCAGGTGTCACTGGCCTTCTTGCTCACCTGAGCATTTGACCCTCTCCAAGCAGCTGGAGGCAGTAGTTCTGATCACCCTTTGGTGAGGAATATTTGGCTGAGGGACTGTAGTGCTTGCTGGAGTGCAAAGCCAGCCCTTCCCCAACAGCAGAAGGATCCTAGGAGTCCCAGAAGGGTTCCCAGGACCCTTCTGATGGTCTCAGAAGATGCAGCAGCCTGGAGCTGCATCCTCCACCCTTCTGATAGCTCACTCCCAGGCCTCAGGAAGGATCCCTCCGAAGCCACACTAAGTGTGCCAAACCAGGGCTTTATCCTGCAGCCATTCTGGCAGCCCTGAGTACCATGGACTTGATTTTTGTGATAGAGGGGCTGGGTGCGTCAGTGACACGTCCGTTCAATGAGGGAGCTTCTGTGGAGTGGGCCAACAGCAATTTCGAGGTCACTGTTGAGTCCTTAACCTCAGCTCTGCCCTGCTGCTCCCCAGCTTTGGCAGGATGTCCCTGTTAAATGGAGCTGTTGTGGTCTTTGGTGGCTTTGTGCCTTCCAAACCACGATCAGAAAAATAGTTTGGGTGTAAATAATTTTGGCTGTCAGGACAATGGGGAAAGTCGTTCATAACTTCACTCTTTCACCCTTCATCACAACCAGCAGGGTGCAGCCCAGGGCACAGTTACCCCACCCTGCAAAGCTGCTGCTGCTCCCTGGGCTGACAGGGGGTGAATACAGGCTTTAAAAGCTGTCAGTCCCTGCCCAAACTGTTTTGTTGTTTGATCTGTTTTCATCCATGTTCATGTTGTCTTCTTGTTCCTTTCCCATGAGAAGAGGGAATTTGTTTTGCATGTTTTCCATTGAGGTATTTGCAGTTACACTTTTCTACAGAGCACAACGCTTTGTTTGCCTGCAGTCACAGACACCATACAAGTAAAAATTGAGCATCCAGCTCCCACAAGACATAAAAAAGTCACCTTTAAACCCAAAACCTCTGGCAGACCACAGCTGTCCAGCTCCTGCCTCTGCTGCTGTCCTCTCAGTTGCAAACATCCCCCAGCATCAGGCTCTGATGAGGCATCTGTTCCTCTTCACCCTCATTCAGGAGAGAGCAGCATCCTTCCTGTGGTGACACACAACACCCAGATGGAAGGAGCAGGCAGCATCTAGTGCAGCTGCAGGCAGGCTGGATGCTGTAACTCCAGATGCTCTCCAAATCTGTTCGGGGTGACATTTTTGGAGAATAGAAGCTGACAGGCATCAAGATGTTACAGCTGCTTCCACAGATCCCTGAGTATTTGGCAGTGCCTCTGTCCTTGTGTTCTGCCAGATGCTTGCTGCCCTTGTTACCCTGGCTTGGATCCGCTGGTCACATTGCTGCCATTGCTGGCCACATTGTTTCAGGCACAGTGGCCTGGGACCATCACTAGCTTTGGGTTTGTGCAGAAGAGCAGAGAGCAGGGGCTGCTCTGGCTGTTAAAGTGATGTTTCACACTGCCTGGCCCCTGGTTTTGGATGTAGCTATCCTTCATTCTACCTTCTGCTTTCACCCTGCCTCAAGAGCCTGCTGGCAGTAGGAGAGGCTTTACCATGGCATGCTGTGACTGTGGGTGACACTCCTGCCCTCTGTTCCTAGTTACCTGTCTGAGGAGGATGTCCTGGATCAATCCAACCCTTTTGTGCAGCTTGTGAGTGGCGTGGTTTGGCTGCTGAGGAATGGAGAAGTGTACATCAACCAGAGCTGGGTGGCCGAGTGTGGTGACACTCAAACCACAGGTAAATACTGTGGGGCCTGGCTTCAGCCTGGCCATGGATTGTCCTTCCCCTGGGGCTCTTGGGAGAAGGGGCACTTAAGAAATCCAGCTTTCCTAGAATCATGGAATAATTTGAATTGGAAGTACCTTAAAAACGGTCTTATTCCATATCCCTGCTGTGAGCAGGGACAACTTCCACTATCCCAGGCTGCTCCAAGCTCCATCCTACCTGGCCTTGGACACTTTGAGGGATCCAGGGGCAGCCACAGCTTCTCTGGGCACCCTGTGCTAGGGCTTCTCCACCCTCAGAGCTAAGAATTCTTATCCTGTCTAACCTGCCCAGAGAAACTCAAAGTAGGTGCCTGTTACAGGAGTTTAAAGCCAAGGGATTGTGAATCCCCTGCTTTGTCCCTGTGCCAGATAAGAACTTAAGAGCAATTTTGTAGGGCTTTGATGAACAAGAGGAGCCTGGGCTGTGCTCTCACCGTGTTTCAGTTCAGATGAGGTGCTTACTGGGAGTTCTTTTGCAGACAGATCTGCCTTAACAGCCCATTTTGTGCCCCAGCTGAGTGTGAATTGTTCCCTGTCCTGCAGGAACCTTCGACAGGTTCATCAACGTGATCTCAGCCAGGACTGCGGTGGGACACGACCGTCAGGGCCAGCTGGTCTTGGTTCATGTGGATGGACAGACAGAATCCAGAGGGTAAGGGCTTAAATTCCTTGGACTGGAGGGACACTGCTGCTGCTGTCGGGGGCATGTTTTAAGGCAGAGACTTGCAGAGCTCAGGAGAGCCAGAAGAGGCTCACACAGCCCTCCTCAGGATGCCTGGGATGAGAGGGATTCCCCTTCCACCACAGAGAGCAACAAGCTCTTGATCTAACAGCTTCACTGAAGGCAAATCAACAAACAACCTCTGCTTTGCAGGGTCAACCTGTGGGAAATGGCAGAATTCCTGAAGCAGCAGGGAGTCATCAATGCTATCAACCTGGATGGTGGAGGCTCTGCCACGCTGGTGCTGAATGGGACCCTGGCCAACTACCCCTCTGAGCACTGGTAGGTGCTGCTGGCTTGTGCCCAGGGCTCCTGGCAGGGTGCAGAGCCCAGAACCATGCCTTGGCCTGGCTGGGAGGGCACAGCAAAGGCAGGTGGCAGGATCTGTGGGAGAGAGCAGCTCTAGAATTTAAGGAGATTGAGTGACTTCATGTTTTTTCCACTTAGTCATCCAGGTTTAAAGCTGAGCTGGTTCCATACAGGCAGCAAAGCTGTGGCTGTGACTGAGTGGCTGATGTGGGAATCGGATAAGGCAGCAGCTCTTAGTCTGGGAGATTCAGAGCTGCACATCCATGGGAATTAGCAGAGATCTGTCAGCAGCTTATTATTATGGAAGAGAAACACTGACTGGGAGACCCTGACCTGCCTCATTGGAGAGAATCTAAAGAGTATTTTGTTTTAAATTCAACTTTTTCGTCAGTTCTGACTGTAAACAGGAAGGGATTTAACATTTAGTTGATATAACCACAGTGATATAATTTATATCAAAGCAAATAACATCCAAGAAAATGTGTGCTGGGTGCCAGAATGAGGGAAGCTGGGACTGCTTTAAGGGAGACTGTGTTGCTTCTGTAATTCCATGTCTGAAATGATACTTATCAGATGGGATTCATAACTCAGTTAAAACATTGACTCCCATGTAGTTTTATGTTTCTTTTTCCCCAGTATTAATGTTCATGTTTGGCAGTGTGGATCAGGATGAAATCTCTGGGTTACAGAGCGGGTTTTGGGCTGGGCTGGGCAGCGCAGTGCTGGCTCTATTCATGTCCCCTGTTGCTGTCCCCAGCCCCTTTGACAACATGTGGCGCTGTCCCCGGAGCATCTCCACCGTGGTGTGTGTGCACGAGCCGGACTGTGACCCTCCTGACTGCAGCGGCCACGGGCTCTGCGTGGCCGGGCAGTGCCACTGCGACAGCCACTTCTGGGCAGGTCCCGCCTGTGACACCCTGGACTGCGGCCCGGCCAACTGCAGCCTGCACGGCGTGTGCAGCGCCTGTGAGTCCCTGCGCTGGACAGCACCGAGGGGCGTGCAGGGGAGGTGCATTCCTGGGGAATATCCCTGGGGAGTACGGTGTGCCTGCCTGCCAGGCATCAGATGGCTGGGTAGGGCTGCTTCCCCTCCTCTCCTCCAGCGCCTGAGGCACAGATGGTCAGAACTCGTTGTCTTTAGGAGCTAGCAGAAGGGCTGGGCCAGGGCTTGGGGTTGGAAACTTCAAGCTTTGTGCCTCAGTTTCCCTTTCAGCCCCAGGGTTGTGCTCTGTGTTTTATGTGAGGCTGCTGATGGGCAGGGCTGTGCATTATGCTGTGTGAAAGCAGATGCTTCTGCCCTTCCCCTTGCTGTTCCTTTACTTGCCTCTCCCACTTCATAATTTTTAAAAGTGTGCAGATGCTACTCTTCCATGAATCTGAACCTAGGGATTGCTGGAATGTCTGCCCCCAGCTTCTCCCCCTCTGTGCCCCCATCCCATTACTCTCTTCCTGTCCTCCTTACTCAATTCTCTTTCAAGTGTGCCCTGGTGCAGTGGCTGGGCAGAGCTTGGTGGCTGCAGATGTTGCCTTTAGCTGACCCAGAGTTGATCCCAGGGAATGCCATCAGCAGGGATTGCATTTGGGAGGGGGTGTGTGTGAACCCACCCTTTGTGTGAGCGCAGGGTTCCTCTTCTGGGGGTTTGCTGGCAGGGGTAAGAAGGTACCTCAAGAGGCAGAGGCTCCTAATTTCAAGTCCTTGCTGCTTGCAAGTGTTGTTTTGTTGTCAGTAATGCTGTTCCGTGTGTTTGTATAGCTGGATGCCTGTGTGACCCTGGCTGGACTGGCAGCAACTGCACTGAAGGTAAATACTGACTGCTACTCCCCTGCCAGGGAGAGGGGAGTAGGAACCACTTTCCAACAGCTGCAGGGAAGGGAAAGGCCACCTGTGGGCTGGGCTGCTCTTTTCTGACAGTGTGAGTTTAATTGCAGCTGGAGCATCTGCAATTAGCTTGATGTGAGACACTCAAGCCCTTGCTCCTTATTCAGGGTACACACTGAGCTTATTGCTGAGCATCCCTCCACACCCTCAGCTGTGCTGTGTGCTGGGATTGCTTGTCTCTGCTGCCAGGGCCCTGGTGACATCTCTGCTTGTCTCCTGCAGCCTGTGCTCCTGGTTTCTACGGGGAATCCTGCAGCCAGAAATGCCAGTGCCAGCACAGCAGCTCCTGTGACCCCGTGTATGGAGCCTGCTCCTGCCCTGCCGGCTTCTATGGCACCAGCTGTGAGCAGGGTAAGGGCCCTGTGAGCAGGGTACGGGATCACGGTTGCTCTCAGCGACCTCCAGGGCTGGGGACAGCATTTTGTGTCACCTCTGAGCCACCTCTTGTAGGCAAAGCTAGGGGCAGTTCTGCCAGGGGAGCTCAGGCCTGAACACTGCCAGCTGGCTCCCAGCTCTTCTCGGCCTGCCTGTCCTACCCAAATGGGTTAAAAAGGAGAGGAAGGAGCAGAGAAGAAAGAGGAGTTTGCTTTATCAACAGAAAATTGTGGGTTCGTGTTTCATCTCAGCCCCAAAGAACTGCATTCTTTTCCCAGAGCCCCTGAGAGAACACAAAACATCCTCTGCTCCAGGGTGTTGTACCAGGCCCTGCTGTAGCCCAGACTTCAGGTGACGCAGGTCAGTGCCTGCGGAATGCTCCAGAGCACTGTCCTGCCATCCCACCTTCACATTCCTTGCACCAGTGCTAACGGAGCTGGCCCTGTCTGGCCTCATGTAACCACTTCAGGCCCCCCTGTATCTGAGTGAATGAGTTTGTTACAGTCAGGCGTGAACTTCCTGGGTGCCTGATTCTCTCAGCGATGCTCTGTTCCGTCGTGGGAACACTCAGCCAATCCCATCCCAGAGATGTTGTCCAGAGAAGCTGTGGCTGTCCCTGGATGCCTGGAAGTGTCCAAGGCCAGGCTGGATGGGCTTGGAGCAGCCTGGAACAGTGGAAGGTGTTCCTATCCACGGCAGGGGGTTGGAGCAAGATGAGTTTTAAAGTCCCTTCCAACTCAAACAATTCCATGATTCCATGATCCCAGTTTTACACAAACACCCCCTCTGAGGCACACCAGAGAGCAGCCCTGAACTCCCAGGATGGTGCTCCCAGGCTGCTGCAGGCTCAGCTGAGCTGAGGGAGCTGCAGCCACAGCCTGGGTGGTCTCAGAGCAGGTGGAGCTTTGGCAATGACCAATCCCTTTCTGCTCCCATCCCCAGAGTGTCCCCTGGGCTGGTTTGGGCCGAGCTGCCAGAGCCGCTGTGTGTGTGACCACCTGTGTCCCTGTGACCCCGAGACAGGCAGCTGTAACATCACCCACCACGGGGCACTGCAGGACCACCTACACAGAGGTAACACACTGCAGGGGGGTGGAGTTTGGAAGAGCAGCTTCGGGGCATATTGGTGTTCGCTTAGTCACCAGCTCTGCTTAACCTTGCTCTTTTTTAGTGAAATTTTACATGCCGCCCCACCTTTCTTCCCTCTTTGTTTTCCAGCTGGACAGTGTTTGGCTTCCCAGAAAAAGGAAAAGAGCAAAGAAAAATTCTCTCTGCCAGAGTAAGTGCGAGGTGCTTACTGTGCATCTCAGAGGTTGTCACAGAAAATGGGAGGTGTTCAGTTTGCAGAAAAGGAGGCTCAGGGGTGACCTCACTCTTTACAACTCCCTGACAGGAGGGGACAGCGCGGGGGGGGGGGGGGGGGGGGGAGGGGGGGGTCGGGCTCTGCTCTCAGGGAACAGGGACAGGACAAGGGGAAAAGGCCTTGAGTTGTGCCAGGGGAGGTTTAGTTTGGATGTTGAGGAAATTCCTTCACTGGAAGGGTGGTCAGGCAGTGGCACAGGGTGCCCGGGGAGGTGGTAGAGTCGCCTTCCCTGGAGGGATATAGAAGCTGTGTGGATGTGGCAGCTGGGGACATGGTTCACTGGTGGCCTTGGCAGTGCTGGGTTAATGGTTGGACTCCGTGATCTTGGAGGGCTTTTCCAACCTAAAGGATTTCCTGGTTCTCTCCTGTGTGAGAGTAGCCCACAAGCTTGGGAATACAGGGAAGGGAGGACAATCCTCTGCACACTGGGCACATGTGCCACAGGTGAGCTCTTGGTTGTTGTGACCGGGCCAGTGGTCGGTCCGACCCTGGCTTCCACGTGACTTCCTGGATAGCGAAGTCCCACAAGAAACAGCCTCTTCTGGAGTCTAGGCAGTCTCAGCCACAAGGTACCAAGATGGAAGCAGTGCCTGGAGTTCAGGTGATCAGCTCTTACAGTGAGTCCAGCTCCAAGTGATTTCAGCTTGGCTTGCAAGGCACCTTTGGCCAGCGCAGAGAAATGAGAGCGGGAGCGCTGTGTAGAAGTTCTGCAGAGTTCTTTATTGTCCTCTGCCAAGGGGAGTCCAGGGACAGCAGCAATCCACTGAACTGGGTCAAAGTAGGGGTTTTTATAGGGAAAGTATGGCTTGACAGAATGACCAATGGTTTGGGGCTAAGGAAATGGGACCAATAGTGTTACAAGGAGATAAAGCCCCAAAGGGGTCTGAAGCGAGGAGAAGGGTCTCTTAGCCTAGTCACTGTGCCTGAACGATTCTTATCTAGGGGATAGTTCTCCAAGGAGGCCTCGTGAGGGGCCCTGCTCCCTCCACAGTTGGTGATGACTTGTGTGTCCCACAGAAGCTCGTGGCTGGCCCTGAGCTGTGCCTTGGCCCTGCTGCTTGTGCTGAGTGCCCTGGGGAACGTGGCGCTGGTGCTGCGGGGGCGGCAGCGGGACCGGGACTATCAGTACCACCCCCTGAGGGACATCAACGGCGACACCCCTCACTGCCCCACCTCTGCTGCCTGGGACCAGGAAGAGATCCAGGAGCCCGAGGACACTCAGGACCCAAACCAAGAGTTCCTTTAGAGTCATGGATAGGATGAGGTATTTCACCCTGCATTGCCCCTCAGCACCAATTGGGACTGGGGTTGTTCCCACTGGGAGCCTCAGACTGCTGCCTGAGGAGCATCAGCTCGAGAACTGTCCTACTGAGGCCGTGGTTTCCTTTCCTCTGCTGCCCCAGCACCCAGCACTGCAGCATTAGGGGATGCAGGACATCCTGTGGGTGAGGGAATAGCTGCAGCAGGAAAGTAGATAGGCTAGTTCCTTCTAACACTTGAGGGAAACAGATGTGGGATGCAAGTTACAGGCACCTCAGAAAGATCCCTGCTCACCTGAGCAGTGCTTTTTAAGATGGAAGTTAAACTGCCTCTAGTACAAAGCTGGGCTTAAGAGTATTACAGTCAATGTCTGCCTTTCCTTGCTAAGCTCAGATTTTAATCAGAAAAGTGACAAAAAGTTTGTTCTCAAATGTTGAAGTAGGTGCAGCACCCAGTGCCAGCAGAGCACTCCTGTCCCAGCCACGGTGGTGGCTCAGGGGTGACACACAGGGTTGTGACAGCCCTGGGCAGGGCTGGAGTGTTTTCTGACCAATCCTCAGGCCAGAGCAGCCCCAGGGGGTGATGAGTGCTGTGTTTTGGGGCAGCTCCTGCAGCACAGCACCACAGGAAGCCCTGTCAGATCCCAGGTTCCATTTCTGCATCTCTCCAACTCTCAGGAGCCAGAGGCTGTGCCTGGCTGTGTGGGAGGAGGGACCCTGGCACTGACAGAGCCTGGAGCTGTCTCCGTGGGGAGGGGCACAGACAGGGACAGCCTGGCATGGGTGGCATAACACAGACTGGGCTGCCCTGGCCCAGCTGGGCACTCCTCAGATGGAGCAGCAAGGTCTCCAGCCCAGCCAGGATCCCGAGCACCTCCTCTGGAAATTTGGAACACATTCTTGCACAGTTACATTAGAACAGTGTTTGAGTTTGCTTCCCCATGAGGGAAACCCAGCCTTGGATGAGCCCCTTGGATGCTGCAGAGGGGTGAGAGCCTGTCTGAGCCCCACACATCTTTATGCACTCACTCCCTTTTTACCTCTCCAAGTAAAGGATGTGTAATTTCTGTGCCAGTGTTGGCATCAAATCAGGCTGTAACCCCAAGAGACTCTATTTTTCTATGATTTACAGATTATTTGAAACTTGAATAAAGTCTATTAGTGGAACCTGTCTGAAACTCAAACCTCCTGATATGCAGCTGCAGAAGGAAGTGATCCTTTCCCAGTTAACCTCAGCCACCCACTGGAACCCAGGGGCTCTTTTATTTTTAATAACACCTACACTGCAGGATATACTGTTCAGCCCACTTCTGTGCTAGGAAACTAAACAAAAGATGCTGGTTCTGTAGAAAAAAAGCCCAAACATTTTAGTTAAAAAGCAGGAAGAAGTGAATATAAGCCTTACCTCTGCTTCTAGGGGCAAAGAGAGCAGCACCACAGGCTTGACTTTTCATTACCCTGCAATTTCAACAGTTGAATCAAACAATTCCACATGTTCTCAGAGATGTTTTATTTCCCACATACCCAAAAGTACAGCTCTATCAGGACCCACAGACACCATCACTGGAGGTTATCTGTTATTCCAGTGCCCTGCAGTGGGCTCTTACAGGAGGTTTGAGGGTTTTGGCTGAGAAAAATGAGGATTTCAGTGTGTAAAACCAAAGCCAGCCTCAAAGGAGGGAAGTAAGTGCTGCTAAAAAAACTTAATTAATGCCCATTTAACTTCTGTGTAACTGAAAGCCTGGAAGTGGGTGTTAGTGTCACTAGCAGCAAATGGGACTTGACTCCAATTTCACCTTCCAAGAGAGAAATAATCAGATGTAAGGAACATCACAAACATGTTAGAGGAATATTAAAGCTATTTTCATGCAGGAATCTTTGACAGCTGCTCTCAGGTAAGTCTCTAATAGCTGTTCCTTGCATTAATCGCTCACAGTGCAAACATCTGGGATATTAAAGCAGTGTGGGCTTGTAAAATGCCTTTTGAAATGAGGGATTCCCTGCCTGGAGCAGGGCTGGCCTCAGCCCCAGCAGCTTCCCAGGCCAGGGTGGAGAGCTGGGCTTGCCATTTCCTACTGGGAAGTGCCAGTAGCATATGGCATTTTCAAAATCTTTTGCCAATAAACCAAACTGGGATTCCAAGTTGCTACTCACAGTTCCTGAAAGGGAATGGACGGAACTGTTCAGAGCAGAGGAACACGGCTGCATCTCAGGCACTCGGGACTCCCTGGCCTGGTGCCCGTCGGGAATTCTGTTCCCAGCAGTGAGTACCGGAGCTGAGGAACGGCTGAGCTGCTCCGGTGCCTCCCTGGGAGAGCACTCAGTGCCGGCTCACCGCGCTGCCCTGGCTCGGTGGTGACACCTGTGGGGCTGGAGGAGCCCCGGGGCTCAGCCCTGATCCTTCGGCAACAACAAAGCCCCTTTGCACGCCGGAGAGCAGAGAAACGGCTCAAGACTGTGCCCAGAATGGCAGCTGGGGTCATCTAACATCCACCCTCCGTACTCTGTGTTTGCCCTTCCCAGTCCTGGCACAGAGCCCAGGGAACGGGGCAAAGCTGGAGAACTCCCTGGCACTGAAGGTATCACACCTGGTTGTGTTTGCAACCTGTGGCACAGCCCTTGGCACCTTGCAGAGTACCCTGCACTCCCCCACCACCCCCCAGACATGGCACGAACTCTGAGGTAGGTGTTGTGTTTGCATAGGGAATATCTGAACCAGGGAGAACCCCAATTTACTGGGAGCCAGGTTTTAATTAGCTCATTCCCTGCACACAGCCCAAGCTCATTGGCCTTGCTGCAGAGCAGCTGCTGGGGAGGGAGCAGGTAGGGCTTTGCTGCATCACCCAAAATGAGACCATTGCCAAGGTTCTGGCTTAAGGGAGTTCTGAGGATCCAGAGCCCTGTCCAGACTCAGCTCACTGTGAAGAAAACTGAATTTATTTTCTGAAGTAGATTGATGTCATTTGAGGGGGAAAATGGTGATGTACAAGAATTCTGGGTCTCTGGCATCTGCAGTTCACAAGGTCAGGTTTAAAAAAGCACAGCACAACACCCAGGCTCTTGCTCCCTTTCTCCTTTTAATATTCAGGAGAAAAAAGAAAAAAAATACTGAATTATTTAAATTGGTTTCAAAGTAAATTATCAGGTGAGATAAACCAGGAAGCCTTGCCAAGGAGGCATCACTAGCAGCTTCACAAACCTGTGCCATGATTTCTGATAGGCAGAGGAGTGGTACTGCCAAGGGACAAGAGGAAAAACTAGGATTGGGATATCCCCAGAGTGTGGAACATTCTGTGGAACCAGCCCTTGACCTCATCCTTCAGAGATGTGTCAGGGACCAAGTTCCAGGTGCTTCACTGACTAAAGTTAAACACCCAAAACTTCTAGTGGGCAGCAAACAGCATATCCCACATTTCAAAATAAATTAAAAAAAAATCCAGGGCAAAGGAAGAGATTCTTACCCAGAGCAAACCCAGGAATGTTGCCACTGTAAGATGTGAGCAAGGAAAGTAAAATCCTGAAACAGCACAGGGGAAACAGGGCTGGGTTTGCTTCTGGGGCTTTGGGAATCTGAAACTGTTTCTAGAATCAGATTTTATTCTGAGTCAAGTATTTTCCATGAGAGATACACAGATGAACGTTTGCTTCCAGAGTTCCTGACTTTCCAGAGGAAAGGTGGTATTTGTTCCTCTCTATCAGACTCCAGCTATGCTGAGATGCCAGAGACAGAAGTTTCATTTGTCTGGGAGAAACATTGAAGTCTATGGAACAACTGAGAACTGGAAATTAGAACTTCCCTGAGCTCTACATAACAAAATTCCCTCTTCACAGGGAGAAATGCAAGGCGCACAGTGATTCCCTTGGCTCCAATCCTTAAAAAAAAAAAACCACCAGACAACTCAAAACCACGTCAAGGTCTTTGTCTCCCATTGTCCCAAGTATTTTGGCTCTTTTCTCCTTTGGCAGAGCCTGGTGCTTCAAAATCAGTGATTAAAAAAAAGCAGAGTGGGAATGAACAACTTCACAGATTGCTGACAAAAAACTTGGTGAATATTTGACACCCCCTCTCATTTTTTTTTCCACCTGGACAAGAACATGGATAACTTTGCTCCCCAACCTGACTACATGAACAATCAGATATTAGGGACAAACATGGCATTTTTGGTGTTTAGGAAGACTGCAATCTTCATGACAAGTCCTGAACTCAATCCTTGTTTCTTAATCCTAAAAAATAGTCTAAAAAAGCACTGGACTCTCACCTTTCCTTGCAAGGAAGGTGACACAGCCCTTACTTGAATGCAGCCCTTTTGCAAGAACATCCAGTGATCACAAAGATCAGGATCCAAGCAGAAAGACTACTTGGGATTAAAGACAATCAGTTATTCCTTTCTAAATCAAAGTTCATCCCATTAAAAAAAGGTGACTGTATTTAATAAATAGTAATTTCTGACATTATAAATAAGTTAAAAATTAATTTAAAATAAGGTAATATAGAATAAATAGATTTCAGTAAGTGCTTACATACACACATGCTTCTCTGAAAGATTTCAAGTGAGCTCATGTTTAAAAGAAGCAAGTTCTGTAATACTGCCAGAAAAATCTTGTGCCTTCAGGAAATCAAATATTGCTTTTCTTAGCCCTTTAGGATTGGATTTGGTTCCCCTCCACTCGGGAATGGGACAGACCTACTAATTATTGCTGTAAACCTGAGTAAAAAGAAACAGTGGTTTGGAAGATGCCACTCACTGCAGGCAGATTCAATGCCTGGAATTTCTAAAAAAAAAAAACAAACCAAAACAAAACAAAAAAAACCATTTTGACTTTGTTTCTCAGCAGGGTTAAAAAAAATCCAACACATTTTCCAGAGCATCCTGCCAGACCAGAAGAGGTTTTTGGTTTGGCCTGGAAGTGATTTCTGAACCACCCTACCTGTGACTCAGGTGCTGGCAGTTCCTTCCAAGGCCCTGCCCCTGGAATGCCCACTTGGCTGTGCAGTGTGGAACCAGTACCCCGTGGGCACCCAGGACACTGCCCTGGTTCTGCCACCCAGGAATTACCTGAAGGTCCAACAGGTAAGGCAACATCAGCCTCCTCTGCAGGAAAAGGAACGATGGGAAGAGCCCTTTGTAGTGGAGTGGAATGGATTCCTGCAAACTCACAGGCACCCAAAATCCACAGGTGGTGAAGGAGGCTACTGAGAAGCAGGCAGCTCACCCAAAACTCCTAAACCTGCCCTTGGAATTTCAGTTGTTGTGGCCGAAGCAGCTCCCAGAGGCCTCTCTGTGTCCAAATGGCTGCGACTGCGCCACGGCTCAGCCCTGGAGCTCTTTGGTTTGGGACTGGAGCAGCCCCGGGGTCCCCCTGCTGCTGTAGCCTTGGCTCTGCTATCTGGAAACATGGGAGCTGCTCTGAGACTGGCTGGAAGATGTGGTGACTCCACTCAGCTGGGAAAAGCCACTGTTGCAGGATTCCAGGCTTGACATGGATCCCCTGGGATGGGACAGAACAGATGTGCTCTTAGCAAGGCAGCAATGAAGGGATAACTATTCCTCCCACAGATGAGCTCCCCCTCTCTAGCATTCACACAAGTGCTTTTTGGCCCATTATTTCCCACCTGCCCTCTAAGAATGTCCATGTCATAATGAAAAATTCAGTCAGAGACATTCTTTCCCAGTTACAGATATTATTCCTGGTCTCTGACTATTGTTCTGGGGAAGGGCATGCAGCTGGAACCTATGGGAGCTGTCCCTGAGGAGAAAGGAAAGCTCCAGTACATTCCAAATGCAGACTTGTGTACCCAGGGACTCCAGGCTGCTGAACACCAGAGTCCCAACTCAGCATCTCCAGCTCCTCCTGCCAAAAGCAGGCTGGGCTCAGGAAGAGCCCCAACGAACAAGCATGACTGGAGTGAGGCATTTCTGCTGCTCTGACCCCACAGGGCCTGGCCAGGTCACACCTCAAGCTTATCACCTTCAGGTGTCTTCTGCCCAATGCCTCCTCCAGCTCTAGGGAAGGGTCAAGGACTTGCACAGAGCTCAGACTAACAGGAGATGGGGAGGTGCTTCTGGCACTGGAGGAGGAGGAGGCCAGGCACACCCTGCCAAGGCTGGCTGTTCACCTGTTCAGAAGTGCTCATCCTTCTCAAGTGCCAAACAAAACCATCTGGGAAATAGCCCAGATGATACACAAATTACTCCAAAAGCAGCTTCTCAAAATATTCCCAACTAAGGTAAAAACCCTCCCGAGTCAAAAACCTCCTGCTCTTCAGGCAGCTGCAAGCAAGAACCAAAGCACAAATTCCACTGGTGGACAGAGTCAAGAAAATTTTTAAATACCTGCAGCACCAGAGAAGATTGGCTGCACAAAATGCCACCAATACCACCAATTTTGTGTCCATCACTCAGCAGTGAAACACATCCCCTGTGCATTCCCCCTCTGATATCCAAGTGTTTCACTCACACTCAGTGCAATTCGTAGTAAGCTCCTTGTAAATGCTCTACCTGAAGTCCTTGGAGGCCAGCACCTCATAGTAGTAGATCAGCTTGCACTTGTGGCTGGAGCCCTGCAGGGAGGCCAGGACATCATCCACACGTGGGAGGCTGGAGCTGGAGCAGGGCAGGGGCCCGTGCATCCTCCACTGCAGGATGTAAAAGCCAGGCCAGCGTGTGACATGGGACCCCTGCAGATAAGGAGGGACAACAGGTGACCATGGATGTCTTGGGGAATGGCTGAACAACCCAGCACAGGTGTGTCATTCACCTGCCTGAGAGACAGCCCTGTAGAACCAGTAGGGGAAAAAAAAAAAGCTTATTTAGAGCTTACTTTCCATTAGAATTTTAGCTTGGAGTCTCTTTCCAATGACTTACTCTAAATTTGATTTCCCACTTTCACATAAAATGATTACAGAATGGTTTGGGTGGGAAGGGACCTCAAAGCTCATCCCATTCCACCCTCTTCCACTGTCTCAGGCTGCTCCAAGCCCCATACAACCTGGCCTTGGACACTTCCAGGGATCCAGGGTCAGCCACAGCTTCTCTGAGCACCCTCTGCCAGGGCCTCCCCACCCTCCCAGGGAACAATTCCTTCCCAATACCCCATTCATCCCTGCCCTCTGGCAGTGGGAAGCCATTCTCTGTGTCCTGTCCCTCCATCCCTTGTCCCCAGTCCCTCTCCAGCTCTCCTGGAGCCCCTCTGGGCCCTGGCAGAGGCTCTGAGGTGTCCCTGGAGCCTTCTCTTCTCCAGGTGAGCACACCCAGCTCTGCCAGCCTGGCTCCAGAGCAGAGGGGCTCCAGCTGTCAAGAGTATCTCCATGGCCTCCTCTGGCTCTTTCCAGCAGCTCCACATCCTTCTGCTTTTAGTCCCCAGATTTGGAGGCAGCTCTGCAGGTGGGGTCTCATCTGAGTGGGACAGAATCCCCCCTTCCCTGCTCTGGGAACGACCACAGCCCCCATTTCTAGCAGTACCTGACTTCCCACGCTATCAATTCCCTCCCTACCTCCCAATTACTCTGGAGTTTGCAGGACCCTGAAGCCAAGGCAGGACCCAAACCCCTCTGACCTGGATGCTCTCTCCTTCCCTGCAGACCAGAGGAGACTCCACCCGGCTGTAATCTACGCCCAGAACCCAGGTCTTGTCAATGAGCTGCACATTGTCCCCTGCAGCAGAGGGACTTGGTGATGTGGCTTCCTTGTGACTTGGCTCAGGAGCTCGTTTGGAGTGAAAGAGGCTGAACACCACATCTCCCTTCAGGATGTCAAAGTCCCAGGTGATGACTGATTCCCCTTCCAGTATCTCCACAAGTATCTTAAGAAAGGAACAGAACAAGCTCCTTGCAGGGTCAGTGGTCAGGTGGCAGCAGTGTGTTTCTCCCCACTCAGGGGCAAACACACTTGTCTCCACAATCCTTCAGCTGGCCGATGGTCTTGATTCCTGAGGGACATACACACAATTCCCACTCCCAGCCCTACCACAGTACACCCACTTACTGTCTTTACCTTTTCTCCCCATATCAGCATTAGTAGTAAATGAGTTACTTGTAGGAAAACCTCAGTGGAACTGAGGCACAAAGCAGGACACAGCTAAGAGCCAAATCAGAGTTCACTCCCCATCAGAGAGGCCATAAGACTGATTTGACACTTAATTGCTCCTTTTTGGGATCACCTGTTTCCTGGTGACTCCTATCAAGCAGTTCCCAGCACACACCTTCCTTCATCACCCATTTTACTGTCCCAGCTATGCCCCTGGGAATGGGAGCTGAACTATCTGAAGGGAAACTGAGTGGCCTTTACTTCTCCCAGGAGGAGGAAGAGACTGGACCTTACAGAAGATCAGGCCATAGCAGAGATCAGAGACACTGCTGCTCAAACTGCTGTTCTTAACTCCCACACTTCCAGCTGTTCCCTTCCAGGAACAGCAGCTGCTGCTGAGCCCTCTCCCGCTCCCTCTGTGGGAACCCTTGACTGCTCCAGTCAGCCCCAGCAGAGGGGACATGTCACTGTTCCAGCCCAGCACCTCAAGCTGTGCTCTGTACCTCGTGTGGGGCTCCTTTGAGGACACTTGCAGAGTGGTAAATGGTTTCTGTCCACAGCCGGATGTGATCCGAGTTCTCCGGCTCATCCTCGGTCTGGTAAAGGGACTTGGGGACGAGTCCCCCTTCTGAGACAGTGCACTGCAATGGCCAGACAGACAAACAGGGGGGCTTAGGATGCTCCAGCAGTGAACCAGGAACACTTGCTGGCTGTCAGACACGGGCTGACCCCTCAGCTGAGCCAGAATTGCACAGTGGCTCTGAGTTCTCTAGAACTTAATGTGAAGTCCCTGTAGAGAGCTGCCCTCTGACCCTGCTCCAGGATCCCCAGGGCAGCATCATCACTGCAGGGGCCAGCCCCCGTGCCCAAATGAACTGCCCTGTGCCTAGAGCAGGGGGATGCTGACCAGCACAGAGGCTTAACCCCTTCCAGAAGGCAGTGGAAGGCCAGGGTGGTGAGGAAGAGGGAATCGGCTCCAGATTGCACCTGCACAAGAGGAAAGAAAACCCACCATGCAGTCTCCACCCAGGAAGTCTGGGATCACATCCTTGTCCACATAGTCCACCAGCCCTCCTGAGCCCTGGTAGTTATTGCCACTGTAGATGAGGAACTTCTGCCGTGTGTTCTCATTGATAAAGGGACTGACCTGAAAGACAAAGGGCACATGAGACATGGCTGTCATTGAGGGCAGCTGGAGACACCATCTGAGCCATCTCACCACAATGGGCTCTAGCCTGGAATGTCTCAGCAGTGTGCAGTAATTCACAGCTCTGAGGCTTTTCCCAAAGAGAGGGATAACAAACAGAAAATGTTCTTTCTCTCTGGATCATCATCTCACAACACTCTCTGCTTCATGTAAAGAAAGTCTGCAGTGACTGCCTCACCTACAAACATCACAAGAAATGTAACAACCACGTTCTCACATTGCCAGAGCAGTCAGCAGGTGCCAGGCAGAACCAGATTTATTATTTACTACCTATTACCCTTGAGAGCCCTACAGCATGAGATTAAAAGGTATCTGTCTTTTCCTATCTATGTGAAAGCCCACCAAGTTTGGGTGGAATGGGGAATTTTGACTCAGGTTTCTCATCCTGTCCTGGTGGATGGCAGTCACCAGAACCCAATGAGCTACAGTCACCCCATGACCTGGCTCTGCTGTGGCCTCTGAAGGAGCTCACCACAAGCTGCCTGGAGATTTTCCCTCCCTGCCTCTGCTGATGTAGCTGTTTGTGAACCTGCACAAGTGCCAGTGATGCTGCAGAGCCCAGGTTTCACCCACCAGAGTCCAGAGCACAGGGAAGACCCGTGGTGCTCTCACGATCAGGAGCCTCCCCAGGGTCTCAGGGTAGTTGTCCTCCACCACCTCAATGATCCTGAGCAGGGCCTTCACCCCAGGCCGCCAGAGGTGCCTCATATTGAGCCCTTCCAAGTCCACCAGGCATGTCCAGGATCTAAAATCATCACGCAGAAAAAGACCTATCAGAACTTTAGAGTGTGGTGGCCACTCAGTTTAGAATCCACAGTAACCCCACAGCCCGTGCAGGATCCAGGGAAGCCAACAAGGGACACAAGCAGTTCTAATAAAAGTACATCTCCACTTGGGCAGCACACACTTGAATCCAGGTGAGCTCCAGGTAACACAGACACCCACCCCCACCAAGGGCAAGAACATCTATCACTCTGGGAGAAGGTGAAGGTATGCAGGCCTATTTCTAAAAATAATATCGAAATGCATTTTAAATGAAAGTGGAATCTGGCAGACAGACTCCTGTATTGAAAAATCCCCAGAATTTCAAAGATGTGGATTAAAATCACCAAGATAGGAAGATTACATTATTCTGAGATGCAATATGAAAATGGTGTAAGGAAGGATCAATACTTGCTTTCCAATGAAACTGCAGGATCTGTCTGCATTTAAGTCCAACAAATAAATTTATATATATATAAACAGATACACATATCTGTGGTCCCCATACAGCCCATAACACACACTGCTGTCTACACTGCAGCCTTAAGGACAACATCCCAAAGCAGAGCAGCATCCTTCACCATGGCAAGGAGAGTCTGCAAGGACTCAGGAAAAACAATTATACTGACGTGATGGGGCGGCCAAAGATGTTGGTGTTTTCCTCACATCTCTTCTGTCCTTCCTCATTAATGGACAGAACCTGGAATCAAAGACAGCACAGACAGGGATTAACCTGAGTATGGCTGAGTAACCAGGATGACCTGGAGATCTTATTTTAAGAAATAGAGAAAGCAAGTGCAGGGTTAGGTGGGATATAGGGAAGGAATTGTTCCCTGAGAGGGTGGGGAGGTCCTGGCACAGGGTGCCCAGAGAAGCTGTGGCTGCCCCTGGATCCCTGGAAGTGTCCAGAGCCAGGCTGGACAGGGCTTGGAGCAGCCTGGGCAGTGGAAGGTGACCCTGCCCATGACAGGGGTTGAGATGGGATAGGATTTAAGGTCCTTCCCACCCAAACCAATCCAGGATTCCTGATGCACTATGACAAGACTCCCCAACACTCCAGGGGGAACAGGTGACACACAAAGACACAACTCACATGTCGCAGCAGGGATTCCTCTCCCAGGGCCTTCACCAAACCCTTGGTGTCCATCTGGCCAAGGCGCAGGATGTAGAGCGGCCGCCCATCTTCAAAACAAAGGGTTTAGAGAGGGGAGCACTTCAGTCTCCCAGGCTATCACTCCCATACCATTTTTAAAAGCCACATTCAATATTCGAAAAGGATAAAAATCCCTGCCAAAAGCAACCTTTTCAGAGAAATTGCTTTGCACTGACTGATCTGCCTGATCTGTGCACAAGAAATACAATTCCAGGGAAGCACAGTGGCTACTCACAGGCTGAACTGCTTTAGAAATGCCAACACGGCTTTCTTTAACATCCCAGGAACCAGCCTGTGCCAGGGGCAGCTCCTCACCTTTGTCCTGGTAGTGCCACCCCCCGGTGTAGTACTCCTGCAGCAGGGCTGGGGGTCTCCAGGACTGCAGGATGAAATCCACCTGGTACTGCTTGCGCCAGGCCAGCGACTGGCACAGCATCTCCCGCGCTTTGTCGATGTTGAAGTCGCGGGCGCGCAGGAACCGCAGGATGTGCTCGTCCTTGGGGATCTGCCAGAAGAGAAAGGCTCAGGAGCAGGACTGGAATGTTCCATTTGGCCTGCAGAAGAGGCTGCACAGTCTACACCATTTTTTAATCTCTTAAAACTAAGACGGTAAATATTAAACTTCCCTTTTGCCTCCCTGTCTCTGTAGCTAACCCAGCTGGAAGCAGCAGAGGGTGCCAGGAGCACAAAAGAAGGGACCAGCTCACCGACTGTGGGAAGCCCTTCCCAAGTGCAATTCCCAGAAGCCCCAGCAAACCCCGGTCTGGCTGATGTTTCCTTTGGCTGGTTATCCACAAGGACCCTCCAAAATACTGTGTGAAAGTCAAGGAGCTGCAAGTTCACCTGCCCACGGTGAATCAGCACAGGATGGCAACAGGTAATAAACAGCCACAGGTAACACAGTGACCACGCCAGGCACAGGAAGGGAATCACAAGTGTGCAGTCTCAGTGATGCCACCAGTACCAATTCCAGGCCCTGCTGCTGGTGTTTGAACAAGAAAGCTGCTGAGTGCTTCCAAAGGATTCCCTGCTCCACAAACCACAGTAACTCTTGCTCCAAATCAACCAAAACTACAACGCACCCTTTTCCCCATCACTCACCCCAGCACCAGCAGTAATCCTAACATCACAAAAGCTTTCCAAAGCAAGCCTGCAAGTCTTATTTCAACCTCCTCCCAGATCAGCCATGTTCTCTTTAGCTGCAGAATCAAAGAAAACTTGCCAGGAATGCCAAGCAGCAGGAATTAACAACGAACCTGACGGATTCTACAGAAGTGCCAAATCTGACTAAGCCTGTCAGCTGCAAATCCAACTGGATTAAAGCTGCATGTGCTGCTGGATTCCCAGTCCCTCGCTCCCAACTTCCCCAGAAGTGCTTGGCCTCATTTTCTCTAAGTTTCTATAAGAAACTCCAGCTCTGTGGAACAGGGGTCCTCTCTTCCAGAGCATCCATACAGTGCTAGCAAAACCCAAGCACTCCCAGTCCTGCTGGAACACAAACCCCCATGTTCAGGAATCAACGCTCCTTTGTTTGTCCACTGCCATGTTCAGGGAAACACAAAGCTGGGTAGAAAGCAAGGCTGGCAGCTGTGTCAGGAGGGGTCAATCTCAGATTCACAAGCAAGGGATGGTAAGAACTGAATCACCTAAAGAAGAGGCAGCGTTCAGACAGCCTAAACCAATCTTAAAGCACTTTAGGAGCAGAGGGGAGATTAACACTGGTTCTAACACTGCATCTGTGTGTCCTGGAAAGGAGAGAACAGCCTTCCCAAAGATGATCTTGGGAATATTTGGAGGAATTCAGTATCACAGCAAGTTTAAAGCCAGCAGAGTGTTCACCAGATAATTCAGGTTTGTGTTCCTGCTGCTCAGAGGCAGCTGTCACTCATCAGACCCAAGACACAACACCCTGGATGTCTGCAGGACAGGGGATGGCTGGTGGAAGGTTTTACACTTTTCATGTTTCAAACCTCCCTTATGCACAGCTCCAGGCAAGAGGCAAATCCAACACTTCTGTTTGGACCAAAGGCAGGAAGCTCCAAGAAGACTTAAATTCCACAGTGGAATCAGTCTTTTATCCTTGTCCAACCAAAGCAGCAATTCCCACATGCAAGAAAACGAAGGTTTAACTTCAGCCTGCTTCTGTATTCACTGGTGAAACTGCTGCACTCTCCTTCATCGTGCAAAGCCTTGAACAGAGCTTCAAGTTGCTGAAATTTAACACCATTTGCAGTTTGCTCCTTCAACTCCTCAGATTTTTTAAGCAACAACTTATCTGATTGTAAAGGCAATGTCTGCTTTGGAAGGAACAGGGAAGTGATAGTGAAATAGGGCAGAAGACAAAATAAGAAGGACTATTTTCCAAGAAACAGGAGATCTATTTCTTGATAATTTTTATCAGAGGAATAAGGCCATCCCTGCTCTGAATTAAAAGAACAGCAAGGTAAGAGGATCTCCAGAGAAAACCCCAGCCTTGCAGGATAAGCTCCTGATTTTGGCCTCTCTGTCAGTGAATCAGGAGAAGAAAACAGCCAGGCAGTGAAGGGGTTCAACATGAAGTTTCAGTAGCTAGCACCTCCCTTCCTGTGTGCCCACATCCTCCTGGGGACAAGGCCCACCAAGGCCACCTAAAGGCCCAAGGCAGCTCCTGCTGTCTCTAGAGCTCAGGATTCAGCTGCACCTTCCCAAGGCTCCCAGCACAGCACAGGGGACAAGGGCTGCCACTTCCTGCCCAGCTTCAAGCACCCAAGGGGCAGCTGTTCCACATTTTGCTCATGCTCTCTCACTTTTTCCTTCTCCAGCTTCCATTTCCCAACCTCTGACATGGAGGGAGGAAAACCAACGTGTGGGTTGATACTTTTTCAACCTAAACAAAGGTTTAGGTGGTACCTGTTGCAGCTGAAAGCAGGATCCTTGCAGGTCACAGCAGGCACAAAGCCTCCCTGACTTTGGGATGTCCTTCCACCCCAGACCCACTAGGTGAGATCTCTCCTAGCCCAATGGAGCCCACACCATTTCACTGTCCAGGTCTCCATGCAAAGCCTCCTGCCCTCTGTCTCAGAGCACAGTCTGATCCCTACCTGTCCAGGGCCTCTCATCTGACCAAAGGCTGAACCACAGACAGATCAAAAGCTGTTTCCAGCAGAGCTCTTTTTCTTGGTGAAGCTGTTCCTGCTCCCACAGCTCACTCAGCACCCCCTGGCTGGCTGGGAGCCCAGCCCCAGCTCCTTCCTCAAGGGCAGAGTGTCACAGTGACAGGAGAGCAGCTGCCAAGGAGGTGCCACAGTCCTTCAAGGGGCCCTTTGCAACATCAGGTGTGTATACATACACAATATATTCTGTACCATATATACATCCCTGTAGTCTCACCTGCCCCCAGCAGCCACCACCCTTCTGGTCCAAGTTCTCCAATCTGCTGCTGATGGCCTTGACCAGCTTTGGCAGATATTTGGTGGTGGGAATTTATCACCTCTTACAATTCAACCGCACTGTTGGTGTCAGCAGCTTTTCAGCTGCTGGGAGCTTCTCACACTGTCCCAGCACCTCCTGTTCTCATCAGACTGAGGTTTTCTGGGAGCTGTTTCTCCATCCACATTCCTGGGTACCAAGAAAACCCATGTGCCTGCTCACACACAAGGGAACTTCAGAAGTTCACCAGCAGCAGAACAATAGCACTACATCTTTGTTATATTTTATTTCTACAGAGGTGATTCACGTTCACTTTTCCAAGAAAAAACAGCATTCTAAATCATGTTCAGGCTCCCTGTATTCAGAGACATGCTCAGCTCTGAGACATACAGCACAGCATTCAGGACTGGCAAAGCTTCTTGTAAACAGCAGTTTCTTTTGGAAAGGCCAGGTAAAGAAAAAAGAACGAAGATCTTCCCAAACCTAGAAATGCAGAGTACCTCACCCAACTCATCCTGACCGAGCTGACTCCTTCTAAGTCAGGAAGCTTTTACTGTTGAAACTACATCCAGCTGTTCTCTCCTTTCAAGAGGGATCACTTGCTCCTCTTCCTAAGCATGCTTTATCTACTAAGTCCACCCAATTACTCTCTCTGGTGCTATCCTTGGTCCTTCTTTCCTTCCCTCCTAACCCTCTCCATCAGGAAATCTGGAGTTATACCCCTCTTGAGGCATTCAAGCTGCTCTAGACCCTTTCTTTTCCCAGCCACATACCAGTTACCCTGCTGGTCTGACAGAGACTTTCCTTTAACCAAAAGGAGCTCAGGTAGCTTCTGGAGATCCCAGCAGAGTAGACACACACCTGTCCCTCAGTGCCTGTGCTGCTTCTCAGGGAAAAATCAGAGAACCACAGAATTTCCTTGAGTGGGAAAGGACACACAGGAATCATCCAGTCCAGCCCCTGTCCCTGCACAGACACCCCAACAATCCCACCCTGTGCATCCCTGGCAGTGCTGTCCAAACACTCCTGGAGCTCTGGCAGCCTCGGGGCTGTGCCCATTCCCTGGAGAGCCTGGGCAGTGCCAGCACCCTCTGGGGAAGAACCTTTCCCTGATACATAACCTAAAGCTCCCCTGGCACAGCTCCAGCCATTTCCTGTCCCTGTCACAGGGAGCAGAGATCAGAGCTGTCCCTCTCCTAACATTGTGGTGCCCAGGAGTAGAGGTGAGGCCACTCTGGCACAGAGCAGAGCAGGACAGTGCCCACAGGACATGGTGATTCTTTGGGCTGCCAGGGTTGACTCACATTCAGCTCGACATCGAGCAGGACCCCCAGGTCCCTTCTTGTGGTGCCACACTCCAGCCTCTCATTCCCCAGTGTGTTTGTGCATGCAGGATTTCCCATCCCAGCTGGGGATCCCCTGGATGCCCCTCTGTGCTCCCCCACCCACCTTTCCTTTGTGAGTCTCCTGGAGCCACTGGCGCAGGCGGATCAGGCAGCTCTCCTGCATCGGGGTCAGCTGGCCCAGGTAGCGCTCGATGTAATCAGTGTCCAGTTTGTCAGCTGGAGGGAGCAAACAACTCAGAGCACACTGGCACAGCCAGCAGGGAGGTCAGCAGTTATTGCTACACATTGGGTTCCCTATGATTTACACAAGATTTGTTCAGAAGCCTCATTCCAGCAGCCTGAGGGAGGGAGGGATGGAGGTACACTCTCCTGGTGATTGGGGCACGAGGCCACAGGCAGCATGTGCTGAATCACAGCTGGATCACTCCACCTTTCTCTGGGAACACCAATATTCCATTCAGCCCTGAATTGCTCCAGCAGGAGCTTCGAAAGATCTATCATGAGCTTTGGCATTCAGCTCACCAACTGCTCCAAGACCTGAGCACTTCCATCTCCATGTGTCCTAAATCTCATGGACAACTGCAGTGACAAGAGGCTTGCTGCAAAATCAAGCCATTATTCTGCTCAGACACAAAGGGAGAACAACAGCACATTTCTGACAGCCAGGGAGACACTTGGCAGGAGGAGAAATCCTGTGCACACCAAGCAGCTCAAGGCTCCTCCAGCTCACAGACAAAGGACAAGGGGTTGGTGACTGCCAGCACTGAGGGACACAGGGATGTGCCACCCAGGGCTGGCAGCTGTCAGCCAGCAGAACGGGGCAGCCAGGGGGAGTAGCCCAGGCAGCAGTTGGGGTGGAAGACAAGGGAGCAGGGCTGGGGACACCTCACCTGATTCTTTGTCAGGCACAAGGCTCTCAGTAGATGCCATCACCTACAGAGGGATGCCTGGACACCCAGAGGATAAGCAGGATAACAAAGAAATTGCTTTTGGAAGTGAGACATCCCATGGAACCCCCACAGCCAGAAAGGTTGGGAGCAGGCCCAGGGAAGCTAATCCTGTCCTGAACAGAAATATGGGCAGAAAAATAAGGGCTGCTCTCCTCTTCTGCTAGACAGGACTCAGCACTCTGAGGTCAATATTAATCTCAAAAATTTCTCCCAGTCAGCTTCTCTGTGGATTTCCACCTTTTTCCAGGAAAGCTCCCAGACAATGTCAAGTGAGAACAGAGCTACAGATATTTTTCAAATTCCAAGCTTTTTCGCTAGTTACACTCAGCAAAACAAGTGCTGCCCTTCCATCTCAGGAATGACAACAACTGGCTCTCCTAAAACAGCTCTGGATTCAAAGGTGCCTCCTATTTCTTTTTGCCAGAGAAGTATTTTATTTAGTCTAGAAGATATCATCAGATCCACACACAGAAGGATAATATTTGTTTCAGGCATTGAGTGGGAAAAATGCATTAGGACACATTACTCAAGTTTATCCTGGCCTGATACAGGGCCAAAACCCATCCAAACCTGTCCCCAAGAATATTCATTTTGGAACAGATAAAATACTTAATTCCAGCATACTGAAGACACCTTTTCCATTTTAAGGTATAAATTACTTTAGAGGGCTGATCAAACCTAATTTTCTTCTAAGCTCTAAAACGTACTGCCTGCACAGCTTTTTTGTTCTAGGGGGAAAAAAGTTCCATTGTTTATTTTTCTTGAAAAACGAAAATAGCTCTCCCTCTTCCTCCCCCACACTCCACACGAAAAACCTGGTGTCAAGAGAAATGAAAATAAGCTCCTTGGTCAGTGCTACTGACTGAGTGCTGCTGCCTGGGCAGTGCCTACCGTCAGGGCTGGCAGCTTCTGGGGGAGGGCAGGGGCTTGCAGCCGGCTCCCTGCTGGTGCCAGCAGCCCCAGAATCCAGCAGGATGTCACCGGGGGCCTGTCCCACAGCCGGGGCTCCCTCGTCCTTGGCCGCAGGAGGGCTCCAGCGAGGGATGAACGTGATCCCCTGGGAGATCAGCTCCTTCAGGTAGTGCTCAATCACCTCCTTGCCCTGAAGGGGAAAGCTGTCATTAGGAAAAAGCCTCCCCCGGAGCCAGCAAGGCACAAGAATTTCCTCAGGACAGATGATTAATGCTGCTAAGGATAAACAAAGGGGAAATCTCTCCTTCCATCCCCATGATCCTGTAAAAGGCATCCAGAAAGCCCCCTCTGAATGATGAATTCCAATAATGGCTGGTCTATGGATGCAGTTGCCTTTCTAACACTTTTACCTCATCCTCCTGCTCCCAGACCTAACAAACTGCCCAGTTCCCCTGCAGCCCAGAGCCAATGAACCAAGCCCAAGCTCTGGAGACACAGGGGGTGATTTTCACCCAGAACTTTCCGTTCCTGCACAAGAAGAGTGTCCTCAGTGTCTGAGGAGCCCAAAACCCACAGCACTCACTGCCACCCTCCTCTGGCACAGCCTGCACCAGCCCTGCACATCCAGCAGATCGTCCTGCGCTCTTTGCACACTGGCTTTGCCCAGCTGAGGGATTTCAGAGCCATAAGCAAGGGCACAGAACTATACTGGGTGTGTTTACAGAAAGGCAAACAGAGGAAGTGGGCAGTTCTGGCAGCCAGGGAAGCCCACCTTACCCGTTTGATGTTGGAGGTGTACTGCTTCATGGCAATTTTCTCCACGGTGCTTTCAAAGCCAAAGAAGGATTTGATGTCGAGAGAGGCCGACTGCTCAAAGCATGTCCAATCCTCGTTGTCAGGGTGAACCTGCAGCCAGGGGAACACACAGATAGCTCATGGCCCTGGCACCACACTGGCTGTTTACCCTCCACAGCTACAGAGAGGGGGCAGAGGAGGCAGTGCCACACCCAGATTGACCAGCCAGGTTCATTCCCATTGGGAGAACCCATTGTGAACTGGACATCCAGATTCTTGCTAACCCAACGTTCTTCACATGCACAAGAAAATCAAGATTTAAACCCATCCCTGCTCCAGCAGACCTGAACTGCAGTAGCAAAAGCTGCACAAAATTAGCAGTGGAACTGCCTAACTTCAAACCATCATGTCAAGGTCTCTTTATGGAAAGACAGGGATGGCCTTGTGGAACATGCGATTAAAACTCCTACACCTGCAAAGAAGAAAAATGCAAACCAGGTTTTTGGGTTTTTTTTAGCTTTGGATGGGACACTCAGCCACTAAAATCAGCCTTCTCCCCAAAACACTGGAGACATGGCACAGCAGGGAATTTCCCCACTCTTCAGCTCAACACACACCTTTCCCTTATTTCCTCTCTATTCCTCTATATATAGTAGAATTTTTTCCTCTTTTAAACTTAACCTTTTCCTGAGAAGGCACAGCTTTCACTCTGCAGGTGCTGCTGTTCAAAAACTGACAGGAAAGAAAAACAACTCCAGCCCCCACACAAAGATACCATAAAAGACAAATTCCCTGGGGAGATATAAGTAACTGCAGGAGCAGGATCATATTTCTCCACGTTGCCTCAGAGAACACTGCAGAAAAGGAAAGATGAGAATAAACTTGCTTCCGGTGCACTCTGGCAGGGAAAAGGGAACTGGTAAAAATAGAGCAGGGAACCATCTTGAGGATGCAGCCAGCAGCTCCCACCCTGTTCCCCTCAAAGCCCAGATGCTGACGTTTCCTTCCTAAGGACACAGCCAAAATCAGCAGGGGCCTGTCTCAGAGTTGACCTGGGAGCATTTCAGACCTGTCAGTGCCTCTGACCATGATGGAAGTTTGATTAACAGCAGTTCTGAGGAGGCCTCATGCAGCCACCAAGGAATCTCTGGTTCAGGAGCACTCACACCATCCAAAAGGTTCACAGCTTTTCCACTCCTCCTCTTGCCTGAAGCTCCTCACAGCCTGCTTACTCCCAAGAGGCTTTCCAAAAGGGCAGGTAAGTAACAGGATGTGGACATTTGTGTAAGGAACAACAAGCAGGATCTGATTGCTTCCAGAAACAGTTGAGACTACTTCATGGTGACTGGGCCCTCAGAGTACCATAACAGTGAAACAGCACAGAAACAGCCACAGAGGGAGACAGCCCAGACCACAAATAAGGCATCTAGTCGTTTCTCCAAATCTTTAGAGCATGAAAATAACAAACAAGGTGCTAAAACTGTCACTTATTTGTGGGCAAGATTAACTGCCAGACTTCACTCTGACCCTTATAATAATGAATAGTAAGGATTTAATTCTAGATATCCAGATTTATAGACATGCCCAAGCTCTAGAAGTTTTTCTTAGCCTGAATTTCAATCAAAAAGAAACTGAGGGAATACCAGCAGTTCCAGAACACCAATTCTGTTTTCCACTTTCACTCCAAGCAGGGAAACACAATCAACCTGAAGTTTCTCAAGCCCTATGAAATCACGGAATGGTTTGGATAGACACACAGAATCACACACAGAATGACTAGGTTGGAAGAGACCTTTAAGATCATCAAGACCATAAAGCCCATCTTGATCCACCCCCTGCCTTAGTCTGGGACGCCTTCCCCTATCCCAGGTTGCTCCAAACCCTGTCCAACCTGGCCTTGGACACTTCCAGGGATCCAGAGTCAAGCTGTGCCAGGGCCTCACCACTCTCACAGGGAAGAATTCCTTCCCAAATGTCCAGTTTGTCTGTGGGAAGCCATTCCTCCTTGTCTTGCCTCTCCAGGCCTTTCCTCCAAAGCAACTGAACAAGCCCACACCCAGGATCTGAGAGCCTTTTCAGCCCGAGGCTCAAATGCCAGCCCAGTGCTGCAGGGGTGCTCAAACCCATTCAGACACCTCCCCCTGGGTGTGAGTGCACAGTTCCCCCCCTCCCAGCACAGCCAGACACAGCAGAGCTCTCACTGAGTAGCTGCAGGTCTCCCTGACCACCACACGGTTGGCAAAGGTCTCATTGTGGGCTTCGATGCGCAGGGTTCTCTCTCTCCAGTTCACTGTGTTCTTCTGGATGAAGAAGACATAATCTACCCCTGCAATCTGAAGAGGAGGGGGGAAACACAGAGAGAAGAATAACTTTAGGAAAATCCAACAAAATCCAGACCTCTCTCTCCCAAGGTTCCACCTGCCTTCTTCAGCAGCCTGGGAGCATCCACATTCAGCTTGCAGCTCCGCTCAATGACATGGATGGCTCCGTCCTCACTCCTGGATTCGTGCAGGATTTCACTCCCCAGGAACACTGGGATCTCTGGGCATGTAGGAAAGCGTTTCTCATAGGCCTACAAGTGAAAATTAAGTAAATTTCAGCTTCTGGGTGAATCAATTTTAATTCTTTATGAATTAATTAATTACCTTACAGCGAAAGTCCAACAAAATAAAGGCCCCTGAACCCCTGAGCTGGCCCCAGTTTTCTCAGAGGTGAAGTTAAAGCAGAGCAGGTACAAGCAGGGACAGCACCATGTCAGTCACCAGCCAAGCATGTCCTAACAGAACTTTTCCTTCACACATGAAATAGAAACAGAATCCTGCTGTTGAAGAATACTAGGAGGGGAATCATCACTTTAACATCAGGAAGCTCCTAACTAGCAAAAGTAAGCACAGGTCTGCTGAATTCTGCTAAAGACTCGAATTTTATAATCTTTGGGTCAATACTGTCTGTATGAAGCCTTGAAATATGATGTGCCAAACAGTTCCAGTTGCCTTAAACTGTCAAGGGTAATGCCACCAATTACTGGCTACTCACTTTGCCTCAATTTATCCATTTTTAAAGCAACTCTGTCCTGGCTCTGAAAACTTCCCTGTTCTAAATAGCACATCCCTCTGAGAAGCCCTTTCTCCAAAGCTTCTTTAGCAGGTCTAGCAGAAATCCAGTCTTCCCTGGCACTTGCACTGAAGTTAACTTGCATAAGCAGTACATACAGCTGCTGCTCCTTCCCTAACTTATTCATCTTTTATTATAATTCTAAGATGTTTGCAGAATGGAACATTTTCCTTGGATTTCTGAAAAACCTCTTGCATGTTGTGTTGCTGTTTCAAATATGGGGTAGCTGCACAATCTGCCCAGAATTCCACTGCAGCTGTTCCAGAAAGAGAACCTGGACTCTTCCACTGGACTCTCAGAGCTCCACATCCTAAGATGTTTTTCCCATTGTTCCAAGGCAACTCCTCTAAGAACTGCTGTCATCTTCCCATCTTCAGAAGACATCACCATTTTATACAGCACAGAAAAATAAAAATATTCATGAGTTCTCTACTCCAAAAGCAAACATTGATGTTCTGATGCTGGAGCTGGGCTATGCTGTCAGCTCGCCATTAGTACAGCAATGCAAAGCTTGGATGCCCCTGCACAGATTCATGTCCCCTGCTCCCAGAATAGCCCAGGCACTTAAGGACACATTCCATATCTCTTGCTCCCGGACCTCTGGATGGGAAAGAAGTTATTTCAGATTATCATGTTGCTCCAGTATCAGGAGGGAAGTACAAGCAGCTGCCAGCTGGAGTCCTGGCCAGAACAAAGCATGCAGGTTTGAAACCCTGCTCTCCCAGTCCCTCGGCAATGTCCTGCTTGCTTTGCCTCACTTCTCAGAGAACTTCTCCCATGTTCTGCTACCTGTGCTTTTCACACCTCATCACAGGAATATCAAACCAGTTTAGATAAATCCAAAATTCCCATGGTAAGTGACTGTTTCCAACAGAGATCCACCTGGCTCCGGCCAAGAGAAGCTCACGCACTGCTTTAAGCAGCTTCATTTGTTAGGATGGGAGTTCATGGATCTGTGTCAGGCATTGCCACAGGACACTCCCAGCCATCCTTTCCCAGTGCCCTTTGCTCCAGGAGGGCTGCACACCTCAATACCTGCTCTCTTCCCTGCACTTGCCAGCTCATTCATCTGCTCAGGCAGAGCCAACACTTCCTATTTGTATTCCACCTGCCCACTCCCAACCACCATCCAGGGCTATCCTGAGGCCAAAGCCTTCATTTTGCTGGTCTCTTCTGTTCCAGCACATACAAGATGTATCTCTTCAGTTAGTGGAGTCCCAAGTGGTTGGACAGTGCATGCTGAGAACACCTTCAGAAGTCAATAGGATACCAGAACATTTATAGGTTTTTAAACAGTTTGTCCCATGTCATTCTATACGTGTGCCCTTAACACCCTTGCAAAAAGTATCACTGAAAGCTGTTTTCTGAGAGAAGGCTGCCCCAATTAACTCCACAGCAAGGGTGGACAGCTTGATAGGACAATGGGAAAGGGTCTTAAACTGAAAGAGGACACACTTTAATCAGATGTTAAGAAAAAACTGTTCCCTGTGAGGGTGGTGAGGCCCTGACTCATGGTGTCCAGAGAAGCTGTCGCTGCCCCTGGATCTCTGGCAGTTGGACAGAGCTTGGAGCAGCCTGGGATAGTAAAAGGTGACCCTGACCATGGCAGGGGGTGAGACTGGATGGGTTTTTAAGGTCTCTTCCCACCCAAATTATTCCATGATTCTGCTCTTTCAGGGGTGCAGCTGTGCCAGGAACATTTGAGGAAGCTTCCAGACAAACAAGAGGTGTTCTAGTGGGACCAGGACCCTCCAAAGGCCTCACTTGAGCAGCTTCACCTATAAGTGTCCCCTCACCATGGAGAGACCACAAGAGCCAGTCTGAAACCACCACTGAATCCAGGTGCCTGTGGCTCCCATCTGAAGGTAAACCACTGGAACTCGACTCCCAGCTGCTTCTTTCTCCACTAACTATGGACTTGATCCAGCTGGAAACAGGCTCCCTAATAAACTGTCATTAGATCCAGCAAAACTAAGACCAGGACTATGAGTGCAGACACTTTTTCAGTCAGCTAAACAACATCTGGAGCAGGAAGAGAGGCCAGGGCAGAGGCACATGGCAGTGCACAGCTTGGTGATATAACTGTGACATGAGCCCAAACACATTGCCTAAACAGGGGGAACATTGCCATATTTGAGAAAGAATCCATATCCACCTCGATATTAAGTCCTTTGCTAATCTTCTTTGCACAACAGCTCTAAAAATACAGCAGGGAAGATGCCTGGGATCACATGAAGGACAGCTGAAGCCCCATGCTGCAGTCACAGCAAAGCTGTTCCCAGAGCACCCAGACCTTCCATCCCTGCAGACTGAGCTGAGCAGGAGAGCAGCATGTTTCTGCACCCAGCATCCTCTTATCAAAATCATCACCTCTGTGCAACAGCCCATTGCTGCTCCAACAGGGAAATTGAGGGAGGTTATAAACACAGAGAAATACTGCATTTTTTCCAAGCCATCACAAGGCTGTTACATCTCCTCCTCTGGGATTATGCAGAGTCCAAGGTGGACAACAGAACATCCCAGAGAAATGAAAGGCATGGAGTATTTGGTATTAAGTGCTTTAATGCCTTGGTTGCCTGCACTTGCTCCTTCAGATCCTTCCTGCAGGAGCTCTGCACTGAGCAGGATACAGGAATTAGGATTTGCCTCTCCCTTTGTGCCTTTCCCAGAAGGAACAACAGCAGTGTTGTGCCAGGTCTGGGTGTTAAAGCTCTACTGATGAGTGTGTCTGCACTTCAGACAGACACTGGGATAACTAAAGTCTCCAACAGAATCAGATATATGTATATATATAATAAAATTAATGGTGCCATAAAGCCACTCCCTCCCTTCTTCTAAACCCCACAGAGATTAGCACCTCAAACCCAAACCAACCATTCCACAAGAGGTGCTGGCTCAGGCCCACCAGGTCCTTCCCTAAATCAAGGTGGATTTCCCCAGCTTTCTGACAAAAGAATTGTTGTAAAAATCAGTGCTTTTATTGTAGTGGGCTGTGACCAACAATTCAAAGAATCATTTAAATCTCTGCAATCCTGAAACTGAAACGACACATTAAATTTCACAAGAGGGCTGAGTGAAGACAGAGGGACCAGGAGTCTGAACTCATTAAGATCTTCTGCTTAGAACTATTGGGTGCATCTAAATGTAAAGAAAAAAGCATTTAGATGCAGTTCATTGGAGTGAAAAAATTCAACAAGGAAGAGATTTAATAATAAAAAACCACAAGTGAAACAATTTCTAGCTGAAAAGTTAAAACAAGCAGGAAAGTCAAAGATTTCAAAGGTGCAATACTGTCAGATTTTCCCTTCACACTGAAGGGAGCCCAAACTAGGATAAGGACATTTCCAGCTGGTTACAGTGACCTCTGCATCCCAACAAAGACCCCTTAGTGCCACTGAAGCTGACAAATGATTAATTGCGAGGAGCAGTCATTAACAGTGATACTGTGGAATCAGCAGAGTGCTCTGCCCAAGCTTTTGTCCTGTGATCTCCTGGGAAATGCATCTACTTGGTCTGGTAAATACCCATCCCAAACAGATTATTTGTGAAAAGAGAAAATCAGCTCATGAAAAGAGGGCTTGAGAACAATGCAAGAAGCCATGCTTGGAAGTGTTACAAACCGTTGGCTAAATACTCAGTAACCAGTACAAACTCCACACCTATGAGAAGAGAGCACTACAAAGGTCAGCCAGATGCCAAGCAAGAACAAATTATACAAAACCACAAGTGTCAGACTTCAAAAGTGACATTCTAAGCCTCACAGCCACAGAGAAAACAAGCAATTACCCTCCCCTACACCCCCCTGCTGCAGCTGCTCGGCCCCCTCTGCAGGTCCTGCACAGTGCCAGCCCCAGGCTGTCAGAGATGCTGCAGTGCCAGTGCTCCTGCCCCTCCACTGGAAGAGCTGTTCCTACAAGCCCCACAGGACGTGGCCAGCAGGCAGGATCTTTCTAACAGCTACTCCTGTTTCTCCTTGGCAGGGTTTTCTCGGAAGTGACCTTGAAATCAATTACACCACAGAGGCCTCAGGAATGCACAACAACAGGGACGTGTAACCAGTGAATTACTGCTGGAAACAAAACACCTCAGCAGCCAACCCCCCCTGTACACCTCCAGGCAGTTCCCTCCAGCCTGCCGGGTCCTGAGTGGTTTCCATGTCCTTCCAGAGGCAGTTTCTGTGAGATGGGACCTCCAAGAGCACAAAAGCTGTGGGGGGGACATTGCATTGTGTGGAGCACAAAGAAACTTAATTGTGATGCACCTGATGTAGACAGAATTTATAGTCAATATTACACAAATATATGACAAGGAGAAGACTTCATCCTTGTGCTAAAACACTTCAAATGTTCATGATCAGACAATGTTTAAATCTATTTTAATTAATGAGATTCCTCAAGGTTGTTACAGCCACATGCAGGCTGCCAGGAAAAAGGAACCCCCTGTGTTCAGAGAAAGGGAAGTGATGAGGAGGTACAATACCAGATTTTGAGCTGAAGATGCCCAGATCATCATCCCTTTGAAAAGAAATGACAAGAAGCAAGATGAAGACACCTCATCACTTTTAAGTAGGAACAGGATGCATTTGGAGCAGATTTTGAGCAGCTCTAATGATACATAAATATTCCTCTGCAGATTCAGGCCTTCTAGGAAAAAAGAACTTCATCCTGCAGTCCCTCCTACTGCTTGATCTGAAGGGAACCACAGAGTCTGCACACACCAGACACAATAATCCACGTGCTTTGAACAGATCAGGTACCAGCTTCCCACTAGCCACAAGTAAGATAAAATATACAAGGAACAATGTGGGAGAGACCAAATGCATATTTAGCATACAGAAAGGCACTGATTCAGGGAAAATAGAACTTCATTTCAAGGAGGTGCAGAGTATGCACAGCAAAAGCCTTTGGGGCCCGAGGGGAAAAAAAGAAACACTTCTGCTGGCCAGAGGAAAAAGATTTGCCAGTGAGAAATGCATGGGACAACAGCACCCGGGCTACAAACATTGACCCAGTGTTATCTCTGCCTGGACTAGAGCCAATAATTGGCCTCATTCCTTCAGATTTTGGTGAAAGAAACAATTCAGGGAGCAGCAGCATCTATTGCAATACAGGCACAAAGCCCTCCCAGGAAGCCACCAACGTGCCTGACCTCCTGTCTGAGAAGGAACAATATCCCATTCAAGCTGTCCTGGTGCAGCCTTCTCTTTCCTCTGCTGGGAGAAGGAACTCTGTGTGGAGCAGTTGGGGTCACCAACAGCACAAGACTTCAGCCTTTACAAAAAACTACTGAAGTGACACCTTATCCAGGAACCACTGCTTGCCACAGCCCAGTGTGGAGAGAGAAAAACCAAAATGGGAAGGCAAGGAAGCAGAGATCTCATGTGACTAACACCTGAAAGAGCAAAACACAGCAGTCAAGTGTCACATCACACATTTACTGCTTGATGATTCACCCCAAAATCAAACAGGCTGGCTCACAGTCTAATGGCTACTTGGAAGGACACTGTCATTGCCAGAAGCTGCTGTGAGAATTTATACAAATTGGCCAGGGTCAGGGTCAGACTTGGACAGGTCACTGTGCTTAACAGTTAAAACAAGCCCATACTGGTTGAGATATAAGAATTAGTTACGATTCTAAATTTTACCACCTCTTTTAGTCCCTGCTGAAGAGTTTATAATTTGTCTCCTGCACCTTCTCTTCAGCTGAGAAGGGTCTTTTGGTCACTACTGGAGGATGAGATGAGGGTGATACAGCAGAGCTGGAAGTGTCTCCTTATGCTGTGCCTCTGAACTGGAGTTCCCTTCAGAGTTCAGCCATCCCTGCACCAGCCAGCACCCACCAATTAAGCCTGAGACGCAATTTCAAGGAAATAACCTCCATGCTGCAGTTGGAGAAGGTGAGTAAACCCATACAGATCCTTGGAATGAGTGTAAACCTTCTCAGTCCACACATGGTGCCAGCACCATCCTGCCCAGCAAATGGAGTCTGAGCACTGGCAAAGCAAAGCTCTCAGAGACCTCTGTCACCCCCACAAAACACACAGAGTGTGATGTGCAGATGTTGCCAGCAGTTCTCCAGAGCTCCCAGTGAATAAGCAGCTCTTCCACCATCCAGCAGCTGTGACATACAGCACTCACCAAACACTTTCTGCTGGCTTGAGGGGACCATCCCACACCACGATCCCAGGAGAAATGTCAGCTCTTCCCCAGCTATTGCTCACTCTCAACCTGCTTCATGCCAAGGGAGGAGGGGGAAGGGCTCGGGGCTGAGCACCCAGTGCAGAGCCAGCCCAGCTGACACACAGAGCATCACTCCCAGGCTCCTGGTGCCAAATGCTGCTCAGCAGGAAGATATGGGGATATTTTTAGTGTATCTTGACAGCAGAGTTTCAAGCCTTCAAGTCACACTGAAGCATCATGTCTTGAGTCAACACTAGATTATCTCTAAGTGCATAAAATGTTAACCCAGTAGCTTCTGGCAGTCACAGCGAACTCTCCTTCCAAACATGGCAAAAAGTAGAGACAAGGGAAGCTACCTTCTTTATAATACCTGGCACAGCCCATGGGTGCAGGCACACCATCCACATCCAAGGAGAAACTGTCAAGTTTTATATAACCCACAATCTATATACCAATAAAAATATATAACATTTACCTATAATCTGTAACAAACAATAACAAACAAAGCAAATCCAGCTTTGAAGATACCTCTTAACTACTGCTTAGGTTATTATCAAGGCATTTCATGTCACATGTGGCATGGGTTGACCACCAAAAAACACCTGTTTTGAAGCATTTTTCCCCCTTGCACCAATAATTCTCTCCCCATCTGCAGGGTCCTGCCACCCAGCAACACCATTACAGGCAGTACCTAAAAGCTGTGCCATTACCTGCATCACAACAGTTGCAAAGGAACTTCCAAGCACTGGATACACTGCAAAGCTCTTCCTGTGTCACCTGCAGCCACCCAGGGACATAGAGGGCAGTAGGATCCTCTCCCTGACACTCCCGCAGCTGCTGAACTGAGAACTCCACTCCAACCTCCCTGGCTGCTCCACACAGCCCTCTGTGCTTTCACTGCTGCTTCTGAGGATTCCAGCTGGCAGGAACTGCTCTGCTTCCCTGCAGCAAGTACTCTCCTGGCTCCAGAGCTCACACTTGAAAGCAGCGGCTATGAGCCAGCATCAAATATTTAAGTTAAGATTCTGCTTTTCTTTATTTAAAACCATAACAGTGACAACACCTTGGAACTCCAGATGGGGCTATTCCAGCCTGTAATTACAACTCTGCACTTAGGAACCCCCCAAAGTGTCCTCTGTGGTGCATCAGTGCCATGGCACTGTAGGACGTGGCACTGTGGGTGACCTGACAAGCAATCTGCAGCACTTAGGAAGCAAGACAGCAGCAGCCTTTGAGGCCTGGCTGGGCTGTGAACACACACATTGAACTGTCACTGTGAACAAACCCACAGAGCTGATGCGAGCCCTGCAAGACATCAGCCTGCTTGTGCATTGTACTGCTCTCACACCATTTATCTGTTACCAGCACACCCTGAGCTGTTTGGGTGTTAAGAAGCAAAAGGGGGCTCAGAGGTTCTGTTGCAGGAGCATCACTTCATCAGCCAGTGAAATATCAACCCTTTACAACACCACAGCATTAGGGAGGAGAGCATACCTAGCACACCAGGATTTAAGCAGTCTCTTTATACATTCAATCTGCTAAAGGCAACAGGAAGAAGTTATTCAAGAAAGCTACTTAAAGTCTAAAAACTTTAACACAATGCACGTTGATGCTGAAGAGGAAAATAAGTTTGAAAAAGTGTATGGAAAGCAGTTCTGGCTGTCAGGACCTGACCTCCAGCATTCAGAGTTTCTTTTCCTGCAGCTAAGCCTGACAGTCAAAATAGCAAGGAGCTGTTTTCAATTAGGCTGCATCTACAAACCTCTTAACACTGCTGACACAGAACAATGTTGGGATGGTTGTGAAAAGAGTGATGCATTTTGATTTTAGTTGTCCTGACTCTTGCATTTAACCCTGAGCTAGATCCTCAGCTGTTGGAAAGGAGCAAAAGCTTTGCCAGTGCAGAGAAGGCTGATGACTGAGGGACAGTAGTGAGGACCACTGCCAAACCCATTGACAATCACTGGGACTGCTCCTGAGGGTCAGGAACAAGACACAGACATCTCACTTTAGGACCATGGATGTTTGCTTTTCATGGGTATGATCCTGTGTACAGGATGAAAGAGTAAAGATGATGGAGAAGGAGTACTTCTGCTGCTTACTCCATGAGAAGTAAGTTCTGACTTTAAATAATTAAATTGCAGCATTTGAAGCCTGAATTAAATTTGTCACTCAGCTCATTAGAACCTGACACTCAAACTGTACTGAGCTGAAGCAGAACTATCCACTGGTAACTCCCTGCTTTGTCTTACCTGTGAAATAAAAAAACTGCAGATCAACTAAATGAAAAGAACATTAGAGACCTACAAATCAGGAGATGGATTTTGGATGAGGGCATGGAGTGACAGGACAAAGGGAATGATTTCACCCTGCCACAGGGCACAATTAGATGGGATACTGTGAAGGAATTGTTCCCTGGGAGGGTGGAGAGGCCCTGGCACAAGGCACCCAGAGAAGCTGTGGCTGCCTCTGGATCCCTGGCAGTGCCCAAGGCCAGGATGGACAGGGCTTGGAGCAGCCTGCACTAGGGGAAGGTGTCCCTGCCCATGGCAAGGGGTGGAATGAGATGGGCTTTAAGGTCCCTTTAACCCAAACTGTTCTGTGATTCAAAGAACACTGAACTGCCATTAAAACAAGAAGAATCAGGGAACTGCACAGAAGTGCAGGCCAGGAGCTCAGATGTTGCAGCTTTCACTTGAAGACCAGACAGGGAACTCATGAGCTGCCACAGGTCTATCAGAGACTCTGCGGGATGCTGGACATGAGAAAAACACCCACACCAAACGGGCACTCCAAGAGGAGCCACCCCCACCCAAATTCTCACTGCAGGAGCAGAATTGCCCTGGCCTGATGAGCAGCACTCAGCCAGCACAGAAACACACACCAAGGCTCTCCATGTGCGTGTGTTGGGCTCCCAGCTGCACAGATATGTGTCAGCACATGCCGTGGGCAGCACCAAGAAATGAGGTCAAGCAGAAAGCAGCACTGACTCACATCAGGCACATGTGGGGCTCCACAGTAGTTTTGTCTCAAGCACAAAATACAACTGCACAGGCAATAGGAGCTGATGCTCTTGCAAACTTCCCACCACCTGATCTTTGTTATTTTTTCCCAAAATTGTGACTTATTTTCATATAGTAATGCACAAAGATCTGTCTCTTGCAGCAGAAACCATAAACTGCTCTTAGTGAGAGCTGGACATGAAGTGCACTGTGACAAGAGGAACAAATCATTGGTAAGTGTTGTCAGAGATTTCTCATCTGCACCACTAATGCAACAACTAAAATTACCCATCCCATGCAGAAGACCCTGTAAGGTCCCTGGGGGGTTATTCCCAACCTGTAGCTTTAGGGACCTAATCCCATAAATCCTCTAAAGTGTGTGAAAATGGCTGCTGTCAACTGTGAGCATGAAGGGCTGAGGCACTACTAAAAACACCAGGAACACAACTCCCTACCACGTTCAAAACTGAAACTCTCCAGCTACAGTTATCTCGTCTAACCTAATAATTTATTGCAAATAACATTACATATGCAATATATCTCTCTTTCAGCTGTTTCCTGCATGTTGGACTTGCTCACCCAAACCAATTTCTCATCCCCAATACATCACAGAAGGCTCACAAATATTTGCATCAGTCATATATGGCAGAGGTACCTCTCCTTCTGGATTCTTCATTCATTACAATATATTTTAAAAATCCCTTTTAGCTCTCCAACTACAACGGAAAGAAAATGAAAACTAAGTTTATGCTTGGGAATTTTCTTGGCTGTAAGATAATACTAGAGGACATGCAATGTCAAATCTGCTGATGTAATTGAAAACAAGATGAGGCCCAGAGAGGCACGGACAACCCATTGGAGGAACAGCTCCATTTAAAAGAGGACACAGACAAAAAAGATAAAATAGAAAGGAAAAATATGACAAGATAGCAAAGCATAACAGAAGTCAAGGTTCTTTTCAAGTATGAGGGATAAAGGTGTCAGACACTGAATATGTGTCTGAAGAGCATAATACTTTTGATCCATTAATGTGAATCCAAGTCAGGAACAAAGCAGGTGGAAATGACTACAGTGACCTTGGACAAGTGTGAAAAAAATCACCCTTTGCTTAAATCTTTTTTAGAAGGAAGAACAAGAAAAAAGAAAAAAATCAGAATTCCCAAATGACAAGAAAAGACTTGTTAAGCTGATTCCTTTTTACTTCCTCACATGCACAGGACTGGAAAAGAGAGCAAGGAGGGGAATGTCCTTCTAAGGACATGGAATACACTTCAAATCTCCTGCCTGCAAATGCTCAACCCAAACTACAGGAGCATTAGCCAAGGGCAGAGTGTAAATCCAGAGACAATTACCATGACACACAAAGGTATCAGCAGGAAAAGCTCCAGCTCATCCCTGGAGCATAACCTGAGGCACACACATGGCCTCCACACAAGTGCAAGGAGGAGAACTCCTGTCCCTGAGGGTGGGCTCCACAAAGGGCTTGAGAAACACCACCTGTGTGAGACAGGCCAGGAAGCAAGGAATCGTTTGCTAAATTTGGCTGTGACAGCCGTCGTTCTCAAACTCTCCTATGTGAGCAAAGCACACCCACTGCTTTCTATAGTAGGGTCCAAACACTGGAGGTTCTGAGGGAAAAATGCTTTTCCCAACTTACTTCCTGGGTTCTGTTCAGGCTGTGTTGTGAGGGATGATGCTCTCCAATGAGGAATTAAGCACAAGTGTATCAGGCTGAAGGGTGCCCAGAGATCTGTAAAACATGGGGGTGTCTTGGGGTACCTCCTGCAACTTCTGCTTTCCTACCACAGCTGGAGACCTCGGCACTCCAAAGGTTCCCACACAGAATTTGGGAGGAAAAGATGAAAGCAACTGAATCTCAGTGCTGAGGAAGCTGCTGTCAGATTTGTGGTGAAGGAGATTAACAGCAATGCCACGTGCTGAGGAGCAAAACAGCTTCACTGCACACCCACTCTTCCCTGCAAAACTTCCAGCAGCTGACAGCTGGTACCTGACAGCTCTGTGAGATCTGAGATCTGCGCTGCCCCCACACCAACGGGAGCCTCCATCTGAACAGGCAACAGTGATAACCAAGTTATCTGCATCCAGCTCAGCCTGCATGGACCACAACAAGGCTGAAATGCTGCTCTACGAGAGCAGATCCTGCCGGGAACACAGGGTTTACACAGGACATCGGGGGAGTGGGGGAAATAAGGGGTCTCTATTCAGCTCCCTACTCCACAGCACAGTCTGCTGGGTGACCCTGGAAAAGGAACTTGCTCATAAGAAAGAGGACTAACAACTTTGCTAAGATTTGCTGAACAGCTAAAGGATGACATTTACAACCCAAGCCCTCAATTCTCAGGGAATTTTAAGTTCTGCTGAAAAACTGAAAGCAAATAGAACTAAACCACTTCAAAAATAAGCCAACTAGTCCCTGGCCTTTAGGCACAGTGCTAACAAGCTTACAAAGGATTTGTCTCAAGGCAGCCCTCCTCAATTAGCAGCCAATCGATGGAGGAGCATCAGGTGGTAGCTTTATCCTGCTAATAGAAACAACAGGAAAGTGGAGAGGTGTGCATAGAGCAAAGGCTCCCAGGATCTTCATCACAGATACTGGTGTCTTATTCTCACACGGGATGCACTGAGAGAGCAAAGAGCACAGCCAGGAAAGCTTCACTGCCATAAACATCAGCCCCAAACTGGTCAGGGAAATTCTGTGGCATGTTACTGGTTTAGCTGTGAACAGACACGGCAAATCTGGGTAAGACTGGGAAAAAAAGGGGTGGGTTTGGGAGGGAGCTCAGCTGTCAGCAAAACCAGTGTTCACCTGATGCTCAGAGAGCAAAGCAAACAGCAATGACTCTCAGCTGTTGCTACCACCTTTGGGTTCCCTTATTCACAACGAGGAACAAGCTGATGCCCCCAGTTTGAACGGTTGAAATGAAAGATTTGAGGCTGTTTTGGATAAAACAAATCTTAAGGTATGTATTTCTCAGGAGTCTTGAAGAGGCCACATTGTCAAGAGGAACTCGATAGAGGCTCTCCCTTCCATTCATGGAAATCACATCAGCTGCCTGCAAGGGCTGCAGCTTTCCATCTCCATTCCCATAAACTAAAGGAACTGGGAATGGGCAATGGAGGAAGCAGCAGGCTAAAAGTGGCAAACACCAAGCCGGGGGATCCCTCCAGCTGACTGAAGTGTCCAGAAAACTACAAAACAGCCTTGCAAGACTCCATGAGCAAGCTCCTCTAACAACGCCCAAATGCTGCCCTTGAAATGCAACAGCAAACCTTTGAGACAGGTATTTGACTCACACCTAATTGTGACAAAATCCAGAATATCACAAAGAAACTCTGCCTAAAGCAGCTCCCATGGTCAACATCAGCCTTCTGCATCCTCAGTGAATGAACTTCCATGACAGCCCTCAAGTACCTTGTGGAAATAACAAGATTTGGAGAGAGAACTGACAGTTCAATCACAGAGTGGACAGGGAAGAACAATTTCAAAGGCTAGAAGATTTCTAGCCTTTAACCAAATAAAAAAGCTCAGTATGATTCAGAATCCAGTTGTAGATCCATTTATACTACAGTACTGATTAGGATCACATCTAGACAGATTTTGAACTGAATGGCATTTGGTTATATGGCAAACAAGGTGGCCACAAACAGACCCTGCCTAACAATGTCAATTTTTTTTCTCCTTCCTTGTAAAAGAATAATAGCAGAAAGTTGGATTTTTTTCCCCCCTTTTAACAACTAAGCTGCCATTCTTAATGTTGAGATACTGATACTTATTTTTCTTGGAAAATGGAAGGAGGGGAGCTGAGGCTTTGCTCCTGCAGTAGGACTGTCACAGACACCCAGCCAAACCTGCAGTCCCCCACCTCCCACTGGCCCTCAGCAGCTGGAGCAGGGAAAGTGCTGAGTTTTACTCACTGCCATGACGAGCTCAAAAGGGTATTTGTAGACTCGAACTGGGGACTGGTATTTCTGCACCATTTTTACCACAGACCTGCAATAGAGAGAAATTGGAACATTTTAGATCCCCCATGCCAAGCAGCACAATACATTCTCAGTGATTTTTACAGACCTTACTAGAAGTTGTAACTCTTTCTTACAAACAGAGAGGAGATTTATTAGATAGAATATCTTGCCTAGTAAGTGGCAGAGACAGAGGCAAATCTTTGCAGTCCCAGCCCAGTGCTGTACCCAGCATCCTGTGCTGCTTCCCAGCACTACTGCAGTAAATTCGACTTGGAGCTCCAACAAAACTCACAATAATTAAAGCACAATACAGAGATGTAAAGCCACAATGAAGAGTGGAGAGTCTCACAATGAAGAGTCCTCTCTGAAGAAGGAGCCTTACAGAGTCTACATGGCAATTCTTCCCCTTATCCCCCTCCCACACATTATATCTGTAATCATTAGGGCAAAATCATTCTCATTGCAACTGTCTACAGCTTCCCATGCCTCAGTGTTTTAAATGCTTTTGTGCACAAAGTAGGATTCAGTTGGTTCAGTTCACTGAAAGGAAGGAAAAAGAAGCAGCATGTTGAAAGAACATGCCTGATGCTAAGCTGGCAATCACATCCCACTGCCTGGATGCCCACTGTTCCAGCTGAACTGAGGCAAGAACTGCAGGCAGTGGGAACAATCCCGTCCTCAGCATTTCCCTGCTCCCATCCACCTCTCACTGTCCTCATCAGGATTCCTCCCTCAGACTCTCCTGCCTGGGTTTTAACACTCAAACATCCATCAGTAACCAGCATCTCAAGGGAAGTACACAAATGATTTTAGAAAGCGTTATTAGTTTGCTTTCTGCAATTCCTTTAAGAATTCCTTTGTACTGCTCCTGCTAATACCATCCAGGAACATCAGGACACAAAAGGCCGGGCGGCTGGTTAGAAGCACTGTGTTCATTCCACCCCACTCAAATTCCACTGCTGAGCAGACACAGCCCTCGGCAACATGACGCAGTGAAGCGCTGAACTCAACAGTCAGAGCACTCAGATAACTTATCCCTGACATTTTCAGCCCAAAAACGGAGGTCAAACATGAATAGGCAATAGATTCTCCCTCAAAAACTGCTGCAAAATGCAATTACACTGTAAAATCTAAGCAAGGGCGAGGGGAAAAGGACTTTAAAAGTTTGAAACCCGAGAATGGGGGATTTCTGGAGAAATAGGATCCAGCGATCAGACAGTTCCTCTGCAGAGGATCACATCAGCCAAGGAGCAAAGGTCAGGACTCGCTGGATCTCTCGGTCTCACTGGTGCTAAAAGCCAGCCCACACCAAGCCAGTCAATGCAGAGAGAACCTCCCAGCAGAGCACCCAACCCAGAGTGCAGCGAGAGGAGCAGGACAAGCACAGCCCAGGAAGGCCGGGCTGCAATCAGACATCGGATACCTGAGCCAAGAGGCACAGGGCACCTCGGAACGCAACCTGTAACATGATCAGGATGGGCGGGACCCTCCCCGTGAGCGCAGAGAGAGCGGGAGAAGCCTCGTCAAGTGCATTTAGCTGGGATGTTGCTTATTCTGACCTCACCTCCCACGCCAGGAATTCCTGCACCTTTGCAGGAGAAGGTCAGAAACCACCACAGCAGGAAGGCTCAGGACAGACCAGGGCAGAATCACCCAGAGCCCAGAAACAGAGGCACGAACCACAGAACAGTGGGATGGCACAAGCAGCTTTAACTATGTTATTTGGACAGACCTGCAGCTCCCTGGCAGCTGCTGGACCCGACCACCACAGGTTATTGTCTCTGCGCTTCTCCAGCTGAGGGAAGGCTGGAAGAAAGAGCCAGTGATTATTACACCCACAGGAAGCTGTGGAAAAGTGACAGCTGATACCTCACACCTGCCCTAGAAATTTTTCATACCTCGGGAGAGTGCAGTGGCAGCAGACCTTCTATGCCCTCTCCTCCAAACAGAGCTGTGAGATGGTCATTGTGCTTCCCAAAGCAACAGGGACTCCTGCTAAAAGTCCTGGGAAAAAAAAAAAGGGGGAAAAAAAATCAAAAAAGGCAGTGAAAGGTGGCTGCTTGGCACCCTGGCTGAAGATGATGATTAGCACTGATTACCACTGATAATGACAAGGAGTGTCAGGTGTTACCATTGGGCATCTGGGCCATATTAGCTCAACACATGCATCTTCCCAGGGCTCTAGCACCAAAGACACATGTGCTTTTAAAGCCATCTTGTGTTCCACTCAAATTATAAGTAGGTATGTTCAACCACCAGGTAGAAAACACCCAACCAGAGAGTATGTCTGCTCCTCAAACATGCTTCCAGCTCTACAGTGGGCCAGGCTTCCTGCTCAGCTTCCTATTTACATCTGGCTAAAAAAAACATATTAGGGAAGACAACTCAGGTGGAGAGCAGTGACCCACTGAACTGCAGCATGACCACTCAGAAACCCCAATCCACAGGTGGAGGCACACCCGGAGCATCCATGGGGAAACACCAGGAAAGAGGCTCAATTCCAGCTGGCTAAGCCCAGAGTAGCTGATAAAAGCTCAGAGGCTGTAGTGGCCAATGCACTGAAGCAACAAATCTGGCTACTAACAACCGTTCCAATAATAACAACCTTATAACCATCCCAAGTAGATATTAAAATATTTCAATTCTTGCACACCTGAACACAGAAAGCAGCAGCAGCCACATTTCACAAAGCATCCTGTGGCACACTGTGCCAACAGCACTGAGCCCTGAGAGCCTCAGCTCCCTGGGCATCCCTTTTGCTCCAGCCCACACAGCAACTCTTCCCTGAACCAAGCAGAGACAGCTCATTACAAGCTCCAGATCCACCTGCTGGGTGCTCCAAGGAAGGAGATGGACCCCTGATGGCACTTGCTGTAACTCTGGGAGCATTCCAGACAAATGGATTCTGAATAAGTAGTGGTGCACCTCCAGCGTACAAAGCTCCACCGACACAAGAGCCAGGACTGTGAGGGCTCCCGTGGGGACCACACATCACTACACACACCAAAGGGACAGACAGTGACATTAACTGGGTGTTTCCTTCTCATCTTGAACAGCCACTGTGCACCTGAGGGATTTTCCATATGCTTGACTTCTATTCTACTATTTGTAGGAGCAGCTTACTCAACAGAATAGAGCCAGATGGTGGGAAATCAGAAACTGAGTGTATAGATTAAATACACAGAAATCCCTGAATGGAACCCCCCAGCCCTGCTTCTCACCCAGGCACAGAACTCAGTCAGCTGCTTCCACACTGGAGCTGCCTGTTGGATGTGGAACTGGCAGCAAGTGACTTTATTAAGTTCTCCCACCTGTGGTGGCTGCTTTTCATCCTGAAGAGAACTGAGCAGGTTTTTTTGTTTTGTTTTTTGACAAAGAACTGCGGAAAATAGCAGGATTCTTGACTTCTTCAAATACCATTACACCACGTGAAAGCCAGCTGGGGCACCCAGCTAAGCTGATATTTCCAGTTAGAAAAGGGAGACTCCACAGAGCTGCATTCTTCCCTCCTGCCTTCTAGAAAAAGGTGGAGAGAAAGGTGTGTGACATTTCCTCTGCCTGGGGTACCTTTCACCTAGGAAATACTGTAATTGATGCTTTACACATAGAATAATAACACCGTGCCAAGCTCTAGGAAGTTTATTAGAGCTTTTTCACCTAAGAACTTTAGAACAAACCTTTTAAAGCTTGATATAAGGAAGCCTCAAGGCAGAATGGTACCAGAATAAACCTTTACCATTTTTTAGAAAGCAGACATCTGCTCAGGCAGGTGCCCCCTGAGAAACACCTGTGGAGCAGGTGAAGCAGCATGGAAGGTGCAGGTCATTGTACTGAAGTGGAGCCTGGGCACTGCTCCTACACCTGGCAGAGGTACCTGGAGTCCTGGTTTGGATCAAAACCAAAGACAAGCAACACAAACACCCAAACAACAACATTTATACATTCCTGACCACACAATAGGAACGGTCTTTTTGGCCAAGAGGAAGAAGGAAGCAGAACAGTGTCCAGCACTCTGAGCTCTTTCTCATCCATGTGTGTATCACAACAAGCTCCATGCCCAGTATTTACACACATCCATCTCATAAGGTAATTTTCTCACCTAAGAGTCACCATGAAACTTTTATGCACATCAACACATTAACTCCCTGATATTTGCCAGCCTGCAGCAGGAGATAAGCACTCCTGAAGTAAACCCCTTCACTCCTCACCTTAGTACTCCACAGGAAGCCACACCACATCCATTTATCCATCCACAGTGTAGGAAATAGTTCAATTCGCAAATACAATTTAAGAATAGGGGACACAAAATCCTGGAATGATCTGGGTTGGAAGGGACCATAAAGCCAAGCCTGTTTCCCCCACTGCCATGGGCAGGCACACCTTCCACTATCCCAGGCTGCTCCATAACCCATCCAGCCTGGCCTTGAACATTTCCAGGGATCCAGGAGCAGCCACAGCTTCTCTGGGCAACCTGTGCTAGGGCCCCACCACACTCACAGCCTTTTTGCCTTATCCCTCTCCAGCTCTCCTGGAGCCCCTTTAGTCCCTGGCAGGGGCTCTGAGGTGTCCCTGGAGCCTTCTCTTCTCCTGGTGAACACCCCCAGCTCTCTCATCCTGGCTCCAGGGCAGAGGGGTTCCTCTGCTCTTCCTGGCTCCTCCAGAGCAGAAGGAGCTTTGGACCCACTTGAACAAGTTCACATCCTTCTTCTGACAAGGACCCCATGCTTCAGTTTAACATGTAAATCAAGAGTAGACCCAGGCAGCAGCTCACTCGACAGTACAACAAAGCACCAGCAAACGGTTTCAGACTTCCTTGAGCAAAGGTTGCAGCTGTATTTTCTTTGAACAGAGGCTGGCTGTCATCAGCCCCACCATCAATACAAGCATCTTCTCACTATCTACAGACCAATTTTACTGCTTGAAGGAGTTAAGCCAAGTGACCCAGAGAATATACTTGGCTCACCTAGAAGCTGACTTGAAAACATGGAATCGCAGAATGGTTTGGAAGGGACCTTAAAGCCAATCTCGTTCTAGTCCCTGCCATGGGCTAGTTCTAGCCCCACTACCACAGGCTGCTCCAAATTCTGTCCAGCCTGGCCTCGGACGCTTCCCGGGATGGGGCAGCCACAGCTTCTCTGAGCAACCTGTTAAATCCATCAATGTATTTAACGGCCATTGATCAGGATCACCCCTTGAGTTTATAAATACTTGACGGTAGATCTGTAGAACCCCGACCCCGGAGCCGCTCGGGCTGGTGCTGGGGTCCCACTCGCAGCCCCCTCCATGGGCTGAGCCCACCTGGAGCGAACCCCGCCCGCCTCTCGGCCGCCTCCGTCCCACTGCCCCCAGGCACGACATGAACTTTAGAACCGCTGCGTTTTCTCCTTAGACCTACAGGGATCTCCGCCACTCCGAGCCCACCGCCCGGGTTTTCACCGGCTCCCTCCCTGATCCCACAAGATTATGACTAAAATTCCCCTCTCGGCTTCCCGTGGTCGAAGGACTACGGCTCCCGGCGCCCCCACACCCACCCGGCGCCCCCGCTCTGCCGCCTCCCCACGGGCCCGGGAACACGAGGCAGGAAAAGCCTCCCGCCCCTCCCTCACACGGCGGCCCCGAGGGATCCCAGGAGGGCGCTGCCCGCCGCGGCCGCATCCCACACGCACATTCCCGATCCCGCATCCCAGCCCCGGCTCCCCTCCCGCCCGTCCCGCTCCCCCTCACCGCGGGCGCGGCGCTGCCCGGCCGGCCCCATCCCGCTCTCGGCTGCTCCCGCGGCTGCGGCGGCCCCGCCCCCCGCCGGCCCCGCCCCCCAGGGCGCTGTCCATTGTGCTGCGGGGGGAGCGGGCAGGCCCCGCCCCCCGCACGTGCGGCCCCCCCGCGCCCTCCCGCCGCCATCTCGCGGATCGGCGGCTGGGACGTGAGGGGCGATCCCTGCCCCCGGTCCCACGGAACGCTTCTCCCTTGGCCTGTCGTTCCGCTCCTTGTCCCAAGTCCCTTTTGGCCCTTTAAAGTCTCCGCGGAGCCTTCTCCAGGTGAGCACTCCCAGCTCTCTCAGGCCGTCCCCACAGCAGAGCTGCTCCATCCCTCTGGTGATGTTGCTGCCTCTTCTGGACTCCTGGAGCTCCAGCAGCTCCGTGACCTGCCTGTGCTGAGGTCTCCAGAGCCGGACCCGTCTCCAGGTGTGAGCAGAAAGCGACAATAAAGAGGGGGGTGTGTGGAGATGAGCTCACCCCATCCCACAGTGGTCCCAACAATAAGCCCGCCGGAGCTCCAGGAGTGCTTGGACACTGCTCTCAGGGATGCACAGGGTGCATTGTTGGGATGCAGAGGCAGGAGCTGGACCTGATGAGCTTGGTGGGACCCTTTCAGCTCCGGATATTCCGTGTTTCTATGATTCTCCCCAAACTGGCACCTGCCCTTTGCAGGATGAGGAGGAGACTTCTCCGTTCGGGGGTGCAGGAGGCAGAGCCACAGCTCCAAACACAATCCAATCCTGCTCATGCCAGGGTGGATCAGCCTTTCCTGAGCAGAGGGACCTGCTCACCTCAGCCCTTTATCACTGCACTATATTGTTTGATTTATTACGTGATTTACTACACACCTGTGAGCCACATTTTGAGCAAATATTCCCCAAACTACTAATGAGGTACAAGGGGATCACCCAGCCAAGTGACACTGAGGGCACTGGGAGGCATCCTCACCTCTCAGCTTCCCCTTCTCCCACCAGCTCTGAACATCTGTGCTGTGTTTGGTGAATCCTGGGGGGCTTTGCAGCTCAGGGTTAGTGGCCCCTGCTTGTCAGGCCATGTGCTGGGGAGTTGTCACCACCTGGTGACAGTCCTTGGCTCTGTGGAGGAAATTATGCCAACGCTGCCTGACTTTGGGTTGTCAAAGAGTGGCTGAACAGCCAGGCCTAGGGCAGGAGGGGTGTGTGGCACTAAGAGTGCTGGAGGAGAGGGATGTGGGTGACCAGCTGGGGAATGTTTTGCACCTTCAGAGCCTCCTCTCCACTTCTCCCTATGGACCAACTGCCCCTTTGCCTGTTGGTATTCAAGTAATATCACATTTACTGCTACTTTGTCTTTTCCTGCCTCCTTATCACTTCCAGCTGTGGAGTGTCCCCTTATCTGGGCAGGCATTTCAGGAAGCTGTAGTGCTATTTCTGATCAGCAATATTTCCTGAAATGTTGTGTTATGTTCTGCTCCTCTGACTGAGGAGACCATCCTGACACTGCTCAAAAACAACCCACCCCCAACCCATCAAATGTCAGAGCTCCCAAGGCTGCAGCCCACGGAGTCAGAGCACTTTTCCTGAAGACCTTTACAGCACAACTTGGCATCAAAAGCCACAAAGTTACTCAAGGCCTGCAGCATCTACTTTATAAATATATATTCAGAATAAAAACAGAATATATTATTTATAAATAAATATTCTGAATTTCCCATCACAATGCAACTTTCTTTTTTGAAGAAGTTGTATTTCTTTCCTGTTGTTCCTCTTTTAGTGCTAAATTTCCTCAGAGAAATCAGAAGAAAAAATAAAGTACTGTTTCCATCTTCTTGCTACAGAACTTACACCAGTCTATAACTACTTTGTGTCCTAATTGTGGTGGTTTCCCTCTTGTTCAGGTCAGAAAAACTGGATGAGATTTTGGTGAGTCCCAACACATCTTTTTCTTTGCTGTGCAGCCCTGACTATTTTTCCATATATTATATATGACATATATATAATTCCCATTTTCCAACACTTGTTTTCTCCTGCCGCCAGAAGGTCACCTTGGCATTTTCCAGTGTCAGTGGGCTGCCTTTTACCCTGACACAGGGACAACTCTCCAGGGCATTCCCAAGGGCCCTGACTATCCTTCCACCTACTAGGACTGGATGTTTTCCTGAAGGGGTGGCACTGAGCCCTTTCTCAGTGTTTTCTCGTGGGAGGTCCTCAGAAGGAGGTTCTCACCCCTCAGCAGCCCTGCCCAGGAACTCCTGCAGTTAGAAAGGAGAATGTCTTCCAGGAAGGACATCTGGCCTGGAGATATCATTCACCCTCCACTTCCCCCATTACAAGGACATTTCACTTCAAATTCTGCTTTTGTCTCAACTTCTATGCCTCATCTGGTGGCATAAATTAAAAAAAACTCAACAGCAATTCAGGTGCATTGGCACATCACATGCAGGAAAAAGCTTGTAGGGGTTGTTCATGGTATTGTTATTCCTATTTTCCTTATTATAAAAGCAGCTGAAAGAAGTTGCAAAGGAGGTTTGTGGCAAAGCTGCGGCCAACGAGGACAGAAAATTCAGTGGTTTGTCATGGAGGTGCTGGGGTAGACTCAGCCCTGAACAGGGGAAGGATCCCCCTGGATCCCTGGGGGAAAGGGAAAGGGCAGTTTCACACCTCCAGCCCAGCCCTTTCTGCAGTGTCACAGTGAGGAGGTGCTGTCCAGCCCTCTGCCACACGTATTCAACAACCCTTAGAAAATCAGCACTGTTTAAACATTAAAGGTTTGCTTTAAAAATTCAGCGGTGAAGTTCCCCTGCCTTTCAGAGCTCCATTTAAAACAGCGTGGAGGTGTATTCCACTCTCTAAACCTGGGCTTCAGTCCAGGTGTCACTGAGTGGAGCTGAGAGAAAGAAGAGGCTCCACACACAGCCTCCAGTGCTGAATAAACACACCAGCCTGCTCCACTGCACCATACTGGGCTGGAGCTCACCTCTACTACCTCTACACCTCTGTAAGACACCTTTTAAACTCTTCATCTCACTCTGTTTCACCAGAGCTGAGCAAAAGCTGGATCTGCTGTTCTGAGAGCCAGGAAATGTTGAAATACTGAGGCTTTCTTCACTGAAAAGAGACCAGCAGTACCCAACCCCACAGCACTTGCAGATTCTCTTGTGCAAGGAGGTTGCCCCCACATCCTGTGGATCCCTAAGGCTTTGTGTCGTTTGTTTTGTGGTGCAGAATGAGGTGAAATGTGCTGCCCAAGGTCATCCAGCGAGGTGGCAGAGATCACTGGCAGGGATGAAACTGGAGAGTAGCAGACTGAGATTGGGTTCCATTCCCCGTGGGACTGCAGATGAGCAGTGTGCTAATGGCTCTGCTACCTTCACCTGCCAAGATAATGCCGGGGTGGCTCCCTGCCCCACCTTCCCTGCTTCTGCAGCTTTTAAAATAGATTCTCCAATCTTGGTTTGGTTTGTTCTGTGAGGCAGAGTGGTCTCCCATGTCTGACCCCCCAGCAGCTAAGAACTGAATTTCTGCTTTGCATAAGAGAAATACACAATAAACCCATCCCATCAGTGATATTTAACCCCCAAAGCTTCCAGCTCAACAGCTGATCCCGCTAATGCTCTTTATATGCATTTTTTATCTCCTGCAGTGTGTTGACATGCACTGTTTAAGGGGGTCTCTCTACATTTTGGCTCACAAATACTTGCCATATTCCAGCCTATCATAGAATCATGGAAACACAGAATGATTTGGGTTGGAAGGGACCTTAAAGCTCATCTCATCCCACCCCCTGCCATGGGCAAGGACACCTTCCACTCTCCCAGGCTGCTCCAAGCCCTGTCCAATCTGGCCTTGGACACTTCCAGCTTCTCTGTGCCAGGGCCTCACCACCCTCACACAGAAGTTTTTCTTGATTTCTAATCTAAACCTACTCTCTGTCAGTGTGAAGAATTCTCCTCTGTCCTGTTACTACATGCTCTTGTGAAAATTCCCCCTCCATCTTTCATATGGGATCCTTCAGGATCTGGAAGACCACTGAGGAAGATCTAATACTATTCAGGTCTCATTTTTTTCACAAATGCTCCTTCTCATTTCTGTGCAGTCATTCTGGGACCATCCAAGGCAGATTCTCTGAGACAAACACAACACATTGCAACAGCAGCACATCTCCACAACCTTACAAGCAAGCCAGAAGTGTTGCAAATTAATCCAGAATTCAGCACTCTTTTAGAGTGCTAGACAAGCTCTGTGTGAATGAAGAACATCTTATTTAAATTACTTCTCTTTCTGTGCTATTTGTTCCTTTATGCATTTCCCCTTTTGCCTCTCAGTAGTTCTGTTAGGAGATGTCACCCCATGCCTTGCTGAGTTCTGCCTGATTCCCCTTGCCTGGGAGTAAAGGCTGACACAGGTTTGTTATTCTAGGTCACCAAAATCAGCGTCACCTGCAGGAGCACAGCTCTGTCAGAGCTTAGCTCTGAGCACTGCTCTGCAGGGGTGGTGTTGGGAACAACAGGGTTAACAGAGACAGGGAAGTCTGCTGGGCTCGGAGCAAAGGCAAAAGGAATATGGAAAATTCAAAGGAAATATTGGAAGCCAGATGAGAAACATGAAAACTTTGGGAAGCATGCAGTGCTTGAACCTTGTTTGATGTGAGGCTCTCCAGTGGCTGATGGGAATACGGAGGATTTCCTTTCCAGAGGGGCTGCCAGTAAGCTGAGAGCACAGAGCTGTTTGGGCTATTTAAGAGGTTAAGAACTTCACAACTCTTTTGGAAACAGACAGCTCAGGAGACCCCAAATACAGCAGCCTTGGGCAGCATCCCCTTGTTTCCACCCCTTACCAGGTGCCAGTGCCAACTGCACAATTCTTATCTTGTCCAAACCCTCACCCATTGTGATGCTTTAATGCAAAATCTTCTTTCTTGGGACCTTAAAATAGAGATCTATGGAATAATACAGACCATGGAAGCAGCATCAAGGATTTATCTTTCAGACCATGTAACTGGTCCCTGCTGGGACTGCTCTGTGCCTTTCCAGCACTCGAGGAGGTGGAGTTCAATACTTGTGTTTTGAGAAAAATATTCCATGATTGTCATAGGTGGTATTGAATCTTCTGCTGATTTCCCCAACAGACTGTTGATTTTCTAGCTGATGAAGTGCAGCCTAAAGTGTTTTTCCCAAGACTTTCCCCTTCTCTCCCAGGTGTCTCAGGTGGCATTGGGTATATGAAATAACACAGCACAGCCCAAGACCTGCTCCTTCCCAAAATCCTGTTTGTGCTGTTCCCTGACAAGTGTGACAAGCAGTGGCTGGAGACATCTCTCTAGGATGCCACCTCCAGCCAAATGCTTTTGGAGAGACCCTGCCAGGAGCAGATTGGGATCTGCTGGTTAACCCCAGGGGAACTGGAGGTGTTTTTCCAGAGCCAGGGTATACCAGACTAGTGAGACTGGATTTTGCTGTGTGTACCTCTTACCGGTCTGTGTAACACAGGAGATGAGAACAAAGCTCTAGGGCCAAACCCACAGGTAACACCAGGATTTGCTATCATTCCATCACAGCAGAGAGCATTGGGGAATGAGCTATTAAACACATGGTATCCCAAGATGAATATTTTCTCCTTCCTGGGAATATTCCTTGTAAGCAGTCCAAAGGATTGTGTCTCCTTTTAAAATAAGTCCTTTAATTTATATTCTGAGGTATGCACTCCCAAGATTTAATTTACCCCAAGCTATGAAATTAATCTTACCCAAAATTTCAGACTGGTTATTTATGCGATATATTCCACCACACAGTTGCTGGTTTAGCAGTGCAGTGATACCTCGAGTGCAGGAGATACTGGTGAGGGTCATGATTTTTCCTAAACCTTTAATTTATACAATAAAGGATCCACATGCTTTGAACCCCCACAAAGAAGATTTGAAGTAATCTTAACAAATTATTTGTAAAAGCCAGATTGTACCCCATTTTCATGCAGCTTCTCAATGCATCTCCCCAGGAGCTGCCAAAATAAGAGGGAGGAAGAATGGTCTCAGGCTGTGTCTTTGTGTATGAGATGCTGAACGCAGAAGCTGTAATCAGAACCCAGAGAGCAAGCTCCTTGTGAGGAGTGTTTCCATTTTATTTTCCAGACCTCTGCCCACCTCAGATCATTGCTGGCTCAGTCTTGCATCATGTGGCTATCATTTCCCAGTGACACCAGGGACCTTTACTGAGCTATGTTCACTATGTGTGTCCTGCCCCACATTCCAGGCAGGGCTCGGTGTCCAGGCTGTGACTGGAGCACCCTGCTGCCTGTCCCACACTGGCCAACAACTGCCTGAGGTGCTGCTTCCCACTTCAAGCACTGCAGCTGGGATAAGCTATACAAAAAGAATAAAAAGAGAAGTACCTATCCCAAGACAGCTAGGACACTACAGATTAAGCTGCTTTGATTACAGTCACTAAATAGACTTTGGTTTTTCATCTGAAATACCAAAAGGGATCTGTTGGAGACCCCTGAGTCCCTCAGGTACATTCATGCTACCCAGAACACAAGCTATAAAAGGCTGCCACTGAAATCCAGGCCTCTGTAGCCTCTTGAGAATATTTTTCCTATAAAGCTGCAAAACCGTGAGCAAAAAGCCTTGTATGATAACTCAGAGGTAGACATGCAGGGGAGGTTGCTGAGAAAGTCTTGGATAGTTAGGAAGAATTAGTCTTGTGTCAGAAAGCTTGTTCTCAGACTGCTTGGCCTGGAAGCTGAGGTGCCTGGGGGTCTTTCCCATCTCCCATGGGATCGATGGCTGTGGTTTGGAGCACCACCAAGCCATGGGATATTTATGTCGGCTTCTTAGGCAGTTCCGTTGGGCTTGGTGGCTGTGGTTGGTCACTCTTGGTCTGGCCTGCAGGAGGGGGCCACGTGGTCTTCTGATGAAGGTGGCTGGAAAGGAGAAATATGCCTTAGGTAATTTGGGAGAAGGACACGGTGAAGACAGCACTCGTTATTTAGGAAAGAAGAGGAAGCCACAGAGCTTGCCTGGTTAGACTGTGCAGGCCACCTGTTTTGTCTGAAAATGCTTTTCATAACTTTGAAATGGTCATTTGCAAATGGGTAATTTGTACCTAAACAAAAAACTGTGCTGGCAGATCTTCAGGTCGAGTTAAGCTAAGAAAGCAGTAGGAGATATTTAGGTCTCAAAGTGCCCTTTTGGATAACTTTAGGAAATGGCTCTGTTAAATAGAAGCCATTTAAGAGGTTTCAGGGAAATTTAACAGTTTAAGCTACAAACAAAGCCATGTCATCTTGCTCTCCTTGTCTGGAGCTTCACAGCATCTCGATATCACAGCATAAAGGATTAACATATCCAGTGATGTTTCTACCCTTACACAGAGCACACTGTAAAAATGCCAGCTAGACAAGCCACAGAACCACAAGTTCCCATCTGGCCTGAAGGAAATCCAGCATTTTATAAAGCAAAAGAGAAATCCAGGAATTCACACCATGCAGGGCACTAAGTCTCTTTCTGTCTAGGAATTTCACAGTATTTTTCTGTCATGGCCATCTGGAGGCCTCTCCTAGACTGTCTGATCAAAAGTTGTCAAGCAACAGTTTTGATTAAAAAACCCCAACAAAACAAACAGGAATTTTTAGTATCTCTGTTGTCCAAATTACAGTCCACAGCAGTTTTGACACCTACTCCTTGTAATTTGGGATTCCTTCAGCAGGCAGGCACTGGTTCCTGTCCCATGGCAGAGCTGCAGATGGAAGCACAGAGCCAAGTGTTAGTGTAGAGAACATGCCCGATGCTGCTGCATTATGATAATGCACATTTAAGTGGGGCAGGAGCTCAGAAAATGCTGACGGTGCTCATAAACCAGAGGTGCTCCTGAAAGGCTGCAATTATTTCCTTTGTGTTTTGTGCTTTGAGACAAAGCCAGTGCTGGGCCATGGCCACGCTGAGCTGGTGAATAGCATCAAAGAGCAAGGACTGGGCACCTGTTTGGGGCTGTGCATTCACCTGGACATGACTGAGGAGGTCAGACACTCATTTTGTGTGGCAAGAGACAAGCAGGGTCAAATAATTGCCACCAAGAAATGTTTATGACTCATGCACCAGCTCAGAGTCCCAGACTGGGAAAGTTAATCCAGACTCCCATGGAGCTGGATTCCTCTTCCCTGATTTTCCCACAGATGTGAGGAAAAGGGAGCATGGCTGGTTTTTATTCCAAGGAAACAGGGAGGTGACTGTTCCCTCCTGCTCAGCATTGCTGGAGTTGTATCTGGGTGGTGTAAGGAAGTTTGGGAAAGTGGACAGGGTCCAGCAAGGGAAGCCCCAGGCCTGCAGGGAGAGGCTGGGGAGGACTGAGGGAGCTGGGCTTGTTTAGCCGGGTAAAAGGAGGCTGAAAGGCAACTTCACAGCCCCACTGCTACGTCAGGTGCAATCAAAGGATGCTGGAGCCAACTGTTCTTGGCAGTGCAGCCAGTGTAACTGGGGGCAGTGGCCACAGGCTGCCCCTGGGGGAGCTTGGGCTGGGTGCTGGGAAGATTTTTATCACAGAGCAGTGAGGGAACACCATCAGGAAGGCTGTGGATCTCCATCCTGGCTGCCTGAACCCACTGCAGGTCCCCTCTACTGGGATTGCCCTACCTGGAGCAGAAGATCTGATCTCCAGCAATCCCTTTCAACCAGCATTTCAGTGATTCTGTGAAACCATCCTCCTGCCTGTTAGGGTTTTTTCCCTGGATAAACACCTTTCCTATGGCCCTGGGCACAAGTCTGACTCCATAACCTGCGAGTCTGCATTGCAGATTCAAAGATGAGTCACTTGGATATAGGGAGGGCAATTACATCTCAGTGAGCATGAGAGAATCAGGGAGGCTCAACTCGTATGGAAAAATATGGAAGGTGCTGGAAGCTGGCAATAACACTGACAGAGATCCCTGAGACTTGTTGGGATTCTCCAGTTAATTTTGTGCTTACCGTCCTTGTTGGAGAGGATTGGTGCTAACAGTTCTTTAGCTTCTGATAGCAAAAGGTCAACAAGATCTGAAGATGGAAGAGATGTGTCTGAGACTGCGTCTGTTTTATCCTCTTCTGTTTCATGGTTGATGCTTATAAATATGGAAAGTGCCATCAATACTTCTATTAGAGAATGATCATTGACAATCCTGGCCAGCCTCTCAGGAAGGATGTGCAACATAAATTCTGTGTGTTTGGGGGTTGCATCTCCATCCTTCCACATTCGAGTGTCTGTTAGACACACTTGCATTGTTTTGTTACAGACAAATAGCAAAGCATTCTTTAGAATTTGTCAAAAGCCATTTCCCCGCATTAAATTAGAAATAACCAACTTGGGAAACTTAAAAACTGATTTCCATTCCTCTTCAAAACTGGCTTTTAAAGCCAGTCATCATCGATGGGACAGTGACTTTTCAATGATTTAATCAGTTAAAAACACACGTGGAGTTGTGATACATTAATGCCCAAGTGACAGGAGATAGGCTCAGGCTGGAGGGGAGTCCAGAATCCTGAGCTCTATTTCTGCAGCCATTCATGCTGCTGAAAGTGTTGAGAGCTCCTTGCTTACACTCTATCTACTCTAACTGCTGATAAAAAAGGATGTGGTCCTGCAGCCAAAACTTGGTTTATGTTTGGAAAAGCAGGTGGGTCAAAATTCTGCTGTTCTGAAACAACCTGTTAGGGTCTCTGCTGACAAGAGCGATTTAACCCGAGCAGAGTTTCAGCTACTCGCTCCCAAAAAAAGCCTGAACAGAGGCAAAAATCTCCCAGTACCAACCCACCAGCAGCCTCCAGATCATCTTTCTCCCATGGTTTCACTTCCAAAGTGAAAGTATATTTGGAAACTCTTGGTAGGCTACGTGTGAAGCACCTTCCCCTGAGAAAGGTCAGAAAAGGACATTTCATGTTGCTGTTCACCATTCCCAGAAGCCATCTCCTACCTTTTCTCATCTGGTAAATGACTGTGTGTGCTCAGGACCTTGTAAATGTTCTGTCATGCAACAACAACAAAAAAACAAAACAAAACAAAAAAAAAGGGTTTCAAACTTGTAGGAATGAATAATTCCTGAGAACAAACCCCATGGGTTTTTCCTGATGATCAGATTTAATATGACAGTAATCAGCTTCTGCTTATTCATTGCCCTTGAAGCGAATATCTCAAGGCCTTTTGCAGCTCAGGCAGCATCCTCCATGAATCTATAGACACATCTGAATTCTGCATTTTAATACCACTGCTAAAATATAAGAAATGCAGCACAAAAATCCTCTTTCAAGGAATAATTTTGCAGGCTGCATTTCAGTGATCATTGCTGCCAGCAACCACTGGCTCCTGGGTTGGACCTGCACGTGGAAGCTCTCATTACCATGCACTTCTCCAACACCACTGAGGGGTGGAGGAAAAAGGAAGATATTTTGCTCCAGTGCTCAAAATCCTGTGATGTTTGACCCTGGGGTCAAGTGAGATATATTTCTGAAGTCTGACCTCACACTGCACAGGCTCTAGCACACAATGCTGAAGCTCTGGAGGTATTTAATTCTTCCTTCTCTGGAGCAGAGGACACAGCATCTACATTCCCTTTTTGCTGCACTGTTTCTGCTTGATTTCAAGAGTTCTTGGGACAGGCCACCAGTAGCCATAGCAAATACATTGAATACTGATGCTTCCCGTGCTGACCAGTTTATTAATTACACATACTGGTGTTCCCAGTGAAGGGAATGAAGTGGAAAAACTGCCAGCTGCAAGACTGAACTGTGAGATTTTGCAGGAAATCTGGGGTGGAGGGGGAAGCACTGGAAGAGCAAAGCCACTCTCCAGGTTCCTATTTATAGAGTAGTAACCCTCAGCTATAGCAAGGGAAGGAGAGCACAGATGTTTTGACAGCAGAGCTCCTGGAGCAGCCTCAGCACAGGGAGCCAGGAAGAGCAGAGCCACCAGCAAAACCTGTACCACGGAGTTTGCATCGCCCCCAGAGATATGAGGAGAGCTCAGTTAATTCCCTGCTTCCTCCTAAGCAACAGACAGGGACTTTTTTGGGTGAGACAGCAAAAAAACCCCCTCTTGCTTATGGAGCAGGAAGTTGATTGGACTTGCAAAACCACCCTGAAGGAAAGAGGCCGTGGTGATGCTGCAGTTCCACACCTCACCTGCACAAACAGGAGCAGTTTCCTATTGCAGATCTCCAGGCGCTTCCGTGAGACTTCGGATTTTCGTAGCTGACCATCAGCCAGGGACAGCTGCCTCTTCAGCTCCAGGATGTCCTCCTGAGGCAGGGACACAGGAGGAGGAGAGTGGTGGTGGTTATGCTCCAGCCTTGGCTTTTGGAAACAACAGTTTGTGACATTTGCTACAAGCAAAAGCAGTGTCCTTTGGGAAGGGACAGTGGAAATTATACAGATTATTACACAGATCTAGAGACTGTGTTGGTCTTGTGAACCCACACAGCAAATTATCTATGTGGTATTTCATTTTCTCCTTGTAAATAAAAGGAGGGTAACCTTAGTTGTGGCTGCCCCTGGATCCCTGGCAGTGTCCAAGGCCAGGTTGGACAGGGCTTGGAGCAGCCTGGGATAGTGGAAGGTGTCTCTGCCCCTGGCAGGGGGTTGGAATGAAATGAGCTTTATGGTCCCTTTTGGCCCATAAATCACCCCATGACTCTATGAATCCACAGAAGAAGAGTCTGAAAGGTCATGGGCCTTTCCCCAGACTGAGGGGTTATGTTACCTCTATTTCAGAGACGTGCTTTGCTTTTTTCCCCGCCAGCTGTATCTTCAGTTCTGCAATTTCAGCCTCCAGCAGGTGGATCACTTCCTCATAGTCCTGCTCAGCACTGTGAGCCTGTCTCTGCACCACCTCAGCCATCTGCAGCTTGCTCTGCAGGGTCCGGTTCTCCGACAGGAACCCCAGCGCCTTCTGCAAGAACCCAGAACTCCTGATGAACACACCCTGTCCCCCTCAGCTGCCAACCCCCAAACCCACCCCAAGAACCCCAGAAATCTCCTCACTAACTTGGTTCAGCCTCTGAAGCTCATCCTCCATCGACTTCTTGCTGCTCTCCACTTCTCTCAGGAGAGACTGTGGGAAATATTTTTACCAGATTAGAAGAAACAAATGACAGGACACTTTCTAGAATGCCCCTACCCACCAGAATATTATTTTACAGAAGTTCTGTGCACTTTGCCACACACAGAGAGAGCTTTTAGGGCTGTGACCTGCAGAATGCCACCTGGACACAGCCGAGGTGCTGACAGCCAGGTGAGGGTGAGAGGACAGGTGCTGCTTCTGTTAATCACACACTGGAATTCTTAACGAGACCTGCTTTTTAAATATATTAACTCCCTGCTGAGAAGGGATTGCATGCTTTGAGTACAAATAAGTTTTCCTTTGAGGGAGAGAGCAAGAAAGAGGCAATTAAGGAGAGTGGAGGGTGAGAGGCTCCTTGTGTGCCGAGGAATGCACAGAATGCAAACTGGTGACTCCTCCAGAGGGCCAGGCCACCCCATTACCCCCATGGAGAGCTACAGCAGAACACCCCAGCCAAGAAATCTGCTCTGAGGGGAGGCTCCACCTTCAGCCTGCGGACTTCGTGCCGCAGATCCCTCATCTCCAGCTGCAGCTGCTCCAGGTCCTCGTTGCCATTGCAGTTTAGAGAGTCAACGGTCTGCAAGGTGAGGGACAGACTCATCACACATTGAATCCAAATGCCCTCAAAAAGGAGTCAGCATTTTTATCCAGTAGATCAAAAGGCGCATTCAATAATTTAGCTCTAGGATGCTTCATTTTGCCCCACAGAATTTCACTCTTTGATCCTCATCATTGCTGAAATAGCTGAGCTAGAGTGAATTTTCACTTCGTGAACCAAATGAAATTACTTAGAATTGATGAATTTTGGCTATTTTCCCTTCTGCATAACTGCTAGGCTGTTTCCTCATATTATCCCATAGATACTGTTATTTCCTTATTAAAAATAAGAAGTTTGAGGTCTTTTACAGAATTTCCTATTTTAAAAATGATTAACAAATAGTTCTGCCTTGTCTTTCTAGCTCTAGGACAATCAGAAAAAATGGTACTTTAGCTTTTCCCATCTCAGAATTCCATGGATACCATGTAGAAGATCCATGGATTCACTGTAGAGGAATTTTGGGGTGACTGACCGGGGAGTGAAAAGCTGATGTATCCAGCAAATTGGCCACTTCATACTGAGTGAAGAGCATGGAGCTGGAATCCAGACCAGCCTCATCCAGCTCCTCCTGCATCACATCCCTGAGCGCTTGGAGAACATCTGTGAGAAACAAACAGTTTTTACCAGGTTAAAAGAGAAAATTGCTGTGTGTTAGGAGAAAATGCCACTGATTTTGGGGCCATCCACTGGTGCTGAGCAGGGTTTAGAGATGCCAGACAGGTTTCTCTAATAATCTTGTGTTGGTCAGCAATCCCATCAAGCTTAAATGAGTTGTTGATAGTCTCTATCAGACTCCTGTTTCTTATCCAACTGAAAAAAACTACATTTTTAAAACTCAGAAAACCCAGGTATTTTCACAGGGGAGTTTTCACGACTGTGGTTCTGAAAGTTTTAAAATTTCAAGCTAAACCCACATTTCCCTGACAAAGGGCACCTGCTGCCATTTTTCATGTTGCTGATTTAAACAAAAAGACAACTCCGTGAGTTCAGCATGTAGGAAAGGTGTTAAACTCACAAGTCTAAAAATCCACATTCATTTTGCTTTCAGACATGAAGGAAAGCACAGCAGAAGGGGCTGTGTGGGACAGGTGGGAACCAGCAGGGAGGTGTCACCAGGGTCCCAGAGATTCCAGTCACAGAATCACAGAAACATGCAATGGTTTGGGCACAAAGGGACCATAAAGATGATCTCATTCCACCCCCTGCCATGGGCAGGGAAATCTTCCACTGTCCCAGATTGCTCCAAGTCCTGTCCAACCTGGCCTTGGACACGTCCAGGGATCCAGGGGCAGCCACAGGTTCTCTGGGTACCCTGTGTCAGGGCCTCCCCACCTTCCCAGGAACAATTCCTTCCCAATATCCCATCCATCCCTGTCCTCTGGCACTGGGAAGCCATTCCCTGTGTCCTGTCCCTCTCCAGCTCTCCTGGAGCCCCTTTAGTCCCTGACAGGGGCTCTGAGGTGTCCCTGGAGCCTTCTCTTCTCCAGCTGAGCACTCCCAGCTCGGCCAGTCTGGCTCCAGAGCAGAGGGGCTCCAGCCCTTGGAGCATCTCCATGGGCTCCCCTGGACTCTTCACAGCTCCACATCCTTCCTGGGCTGGGCCCCAGGGCTGGGGCAGCTCTGCAGGTGGGGTCTCACCTGATAGGGCAGAATCCCCCCCTCCTGCTGCCCACAGTGGGGCTCAGCCCAGCAAAGGGGTGGGTTCTGGGTGCTCACAGCCAGGGCAGGCCCAGCTCTCATCCTCCAACACCCCAAATCCTTCTCCCAGGGCTGCTCTCCCTCTCTTCTCTACCCAGCTTGGATTGATGCTTGGGATTGCCCTGAGCCAGGTGCAGTGCAGAACATGCACTTGGTCTTGTTGAACTTCATGAGGTTCACATGGTTCCACTCTGAAGCCTGGCCTGGATGGTCCCTGAGCTGCAGCAGGAGCCAGAGTCTCTGTGCAAAAGCAGCATGTTTGCTAAATACCCCCAATCATCTTTATTTCTGTTGCCACAAACTACAACGCCAATCACACAGAGGAGAGGGCTGTGGTTCTGTGTTCTATCCCTCACTCTGCACAAAACATTGACCCAGATGCCGTGTGACTGTCCTCTCTGCTGGGGATATTGCTGATGGTTTTGGATTTTTGCTGAAAGCCTTCTGGGGAGCAAGCCTGTGGGCCAGCCATGCTCTGGAAGGCCACAGAAAGCAGAAATCTGGCTTTTATTTTTTGTGTTCCTCTGGTCAAATCCTGCTAGGAAAGCTGGAATTTTAAGGAAAGTAAGCCCTTGCACCAACTTTCTTTTAGTCTGAATTCACCTATGATAGTACAATGGGAATGGCTTTAAACTGACAGGGAGTAGGTTTAGATTAGATGTTAGGAAGAAATTCTTCCCTGTGAGGGCAGTGAGGCCCTGGCACAGATTTCACAGTGGAGCTGTGGCTGATCCATCCCTGGAAGCGTCCTCTTGAACAGGGATTGGACCAATATGGGATAGTGGAAGGTGTCTGATGGAATGAGATGAATTTTGAGGTCCCTTCCAATCCAAACCATTCCAGGATTCCATGATTCTACAGAATGCCTTCGTGTTTGTGACTTTCCCTCTTTATAGGCTCCATCACTTCCCAGGCAGGTGTCTCACCTGCCACTTCTGGCCCTTTTTAGCTGCCAGTGGAGCTACAGAGAAATGTCAGATTCCCCCTGGACAGAGCTCCTGCTCACCTCCATAGGCTACAGTCCCCTGTGAATCAGTGGCCAGGCTTTGCCGCAGCTGCCTCTTCTTCTCCTCAGTTACATCCAGACCAAGATACTGCAGAACCTGAAGCAGAAACAAGGAGCTTTTAAAAAGAAAAACATTGGAAAAGCAACTCTTTGGAATAAGCATTGGGAAGACACTTCTTGCTGGGTTTCTCCAGGCAGCATCTCCCAAAGGAACAGACTTGGATTGCATTTCCAGTCCCTTTTTTGCTGCAGATGTACAGAAATGTCTGTTCCTGAACACAGGTTCACATCCCTCCAAGAACATTTTATCTGCAATCAGATTTTCAGCTCCGATGAGTTTTCAGGACTTTGATCAAAAGCCAGTGGAGTTTTAGCAAGGCTTAGCCTCTCCTTTCTCTTACTGCCCAGAAATTGTGTTTGGAACCAGGAAGATAAAAGCTATTAACAGAGTGTTTCTCACAGAGAGAGGAGACATTCAAACATTTTGCTCCTCCACTGCATGTTTTGCTTTCTCATTACTCCTGATGCCCTGACTTCTACTGGTACTTATCAGTTCAACCCCAGGGCAGCACACAGAAGCAGATAAACCTGTGCAAGCCCCACTTCCCTGCTGGCAGCAGCAACTGAAAGCTTTTAAATGATGAAGCCGAGCTTAGCAGGCTCTGGGAAAGAGTCCGAGTGAAATGTTCACCTGTGCCAGGCTGCACTCACAGCACCTCTCAGTGAGGGATCCCTCTCACCTTTCCAGCACCAGCAATCCCTGGGATTCATCTGCTGTCCCGTTCGAGTCCCACCTCCTGCTCCTCTGCCCATCACCCCTGCGCAAGGCAGTGCTGCAGGCACTTCAGGATGACTGAAGTGACACTTTCGGATGCTTGGCCACCCCAAAGCCACCCCAGGTTGTCCCAGTCGGTGTATCACCTCTCACTCTGTCACTGCGCAGCTTTAAAAAGAGAAGCCAAGCGCTCCTGCCAGCCGAGAGGAGCTGCTTTGTCCCGGTGAGGAGCAGAGGTCGCTGTGCAAATGCCATCATAGGAGAATTCCGCAGGCTCAGGAGAACGGCTCCGCTGCGCTGCCGTCGGGTGGCAGCAGATGTTCGTCACATCGGGGCTCCCTGGCCTCCCCAGCCCCGCACCGAGGGCTCCGTCCCCACAGCCCCCCTTCGAACTCCGGGAGAACCCAAGGGGCCAGACTGGGACACGGCCCCCAAGGCACCCTGCCCCGCACCAGGGTCTCGGTAAGCAGATGGGCAGCTCTGCTCCATGCCGTGGAATGTGTTTCCACCAAACGATGGAAGGATCAGCGGTTCTGCACGGCTCCTCGATGAGACATCTCCTATCTCAGCCTTCCCTCCTCCCCAGCAGGCTGCTTGAGGTTACCCTAGCAGTGACAGCGGCGCCAAATGTTTGGAGGGCACAATCTTGGCTAATGGCATGATGTCCAAGGGAGGTAGAGCTGCCAGGAAAAGACTTCTGGAGCTTCATGGAGCACCATGAAACAGCCAAGATGAGCCAAGGGATGTTTAAATGCCTCTTTGGACACAGTCAGGATGTTTCACCCTCTTTACTTTCAGAGGCTGGACTCAGCCTCCAGCAAACTCACCTGAAGATGGACTATTTCCTGCACAGTGCACAAGGAGGACACCTTACTTTGGGGAGAGGACCCTGCCACTTACCAGTTCCAGTTTTCCATCCTTGAGCCGGATATGGGGATCCAGTGCCACTTTAGGTTTGGTGCCTGAAGCTGCTTTGTAGTTAGAAGCTGAAGCCGGTGCTGAAAAATCAAAAATAAATGTTAATGGGGAAGCATTTCGGTAGAGGTGTCTGCAAAGCAAAATTCTGATCTCTTGTTGCATGAAATATAAAGTGTGTGCAGCAGGGGAAAAGTCCAAGTCCAGGATTTACTAAAACCAGCTCTGGAAGGCTGAACTAGGCCTCTCTTGGAAAGACTGGATACTGGGGCAAATCCTTCTCTGAAACTGGGCTTCTGGATGGTTTAAAATGAGGTGTTTCATCTAGGGACAAAGGACTGCAATAATAGCATTTTGGAAATTTCCAATCACAGTGTTTTGTGGAGTCTTAAAGTGATGGTGAAGAACTGTGAGAAAAATTAATTAAAATCTCCCTAGTTATTTTCTACTCTGATTAAGCAAAACAGAAAGAATTCTGACACCCATGGGAATGAACAGATTAAAGTGATGCAGAAAAGCACCACTCTGAGATTTTTTTCCCTCCCCAAGACTGCAAGAAGCCTTGAACTCTTTTCCCCTCAGCTGAGCAGGCAGGTTTTTTGGGGTAGAAGGAGCCACATATGTTGTGAGGCAGCCACAGAGGCAGAGAGAGGCAGAGGCAGCAGCTGCTGTGCTGGTGAAAAGCTGTCATGAGCTGGAGGATCCAGCTGCCAACAGCTGTCTCAGCATTGCCAGCACTGCTGCACAGCTGAAAAGATCCAGAGCACAAGCCCTGCCGCTCCATCCCTGGAGGGAACCCCACCTTTTCCATGATGATTAACCCTTGCCTGTGAGGAGCCATGATACTCCCTGGGAAAAGGGCTGGAGAAGGTGTTAGCTGCTCCTGAAGAACCCAAGCAGACTCCAGAAGGGCGCAGGATTGCTGTGCCTGCCCCTGCCAATGCTCAAACCATCAGTCCAGGTGACAAAATTCCTTCTCGTGCCAGTCACAGGATTTGCCCAGGGAGCAATTCCTTTTGCCTGCTCGGGATCTGGTGAACATCACGGGAAGCCCAAGCAGCACAGCTCCTCTGGAATCTCTTCAGCACTTCTTACCCTCCTGTCCATTGGGCAGGAGCCCAGGTGCCAGAAGAAGCAGTGAGGAGCAGCAGAGGTGCTGCATAAGCCTCCTAATCCAGGCATCCATCTGCTCTGCTAAGGCCAGCAGCTGGGAAGCAGCAAGAGGTAGCAAATGAGTTTGCTGGATCAGCCACCACCACTTCCCTCTCCCAGTTCAAGGGCAGAGCCATGGCTAATCAGGATTAGCTCCATGTGGCTTTGCTGTCAGCTCTGGACACAGCCATATCCAGGGCATCCATCAGGCACCCAGAGAGAGGCACTGCCTGGCCCAGGCTCCCAAACTGGCCAGTTCTGTCTCCATGGACGACAACACTGACACAAAGCCTCCTTGGCATCCCACGCTCAAATCCTGGAGCAACAAAATCCTCCAGCTAAGTCAGGTTGTGGGTGGGTCACTAGTGGTGCTGGGTTGCTCTGTCCCCATCTTCAGGACTGGCTGCCTGTGGTGGCCACCTGAGAGTGTCCCTGGCATCTGCAGGACGCTCAGGGCAGGGAGGACAGAGCTCATCCCTGTCCCAGGGCCTCTCCAGTGGAGTGTGGAAGGCAGAGCTGAAGCTGCTGAGCTTGCCCAAGGTGAGCCAGGCATCCCTGGGACCAGCTGCTCCATCTCCTGCTGATCCCAGGTATGGACTAAACACTAAGGTACAGTGCTTGCTCTTAGCCTTCCAGAGGGGAATTACAGCAAGGCACAGGGATTTGTTAGCAGAGCTAACATGCCAGGGAAGCAAGGGCTGTTGGATTTGAGGCTGCAAGAATGGTGGGCAGCACTGGTTCAGGATTTGTTGGGAAAATTCATCTTTCCCTTGGGGCAGGAGGGACCTTCCTATCACAGGGATATGGGGTGGAGGTTGTCTCCCCTGGGCTCTGGGGATTATTGAGGTTTCCTCAATAGTGTTAAAGGAGTTGGGAAGCTGCAGGGTGATTCAGGTTCTCCCCCCATTACTGCCACACTATTGGATGAAGAGAGTGGGTCCCTCCACAAAACACAAGAGCTCAGGAGACTCAGAGCATGGATATGAAACACAGAATGGAAAAATAAGCAAAAATTGAAGCTTGGATGTAGAGAGAAATCTGATTTATTTAACATCTCTAAGCCATTTCCCAGTTTGGCCAATTGAGGGCATCAAAGCCTGTTCAGAGCCCAGGGTTGCTGTGTACATCCCAACTATCATTAGCTGACTGCTTTTATGCTGTGTGTCCAGGAGTCCCCATTTCCCCCAGAAGGGAAAGTGGCCTGTGGAGAACCTGCTGCATGTCTGAGGTGGGCAAAGCCACTGCTGTAAATGAACCACAGGCTGAGAGTGGAGGAATTTGTCTCCTGTGAGTACCTCAGTCCCTGAATGCCTTAGTAAAGAGTTTTGCTACTATGGGCAAACATGGACACAATTACTATTCGTTGAGTAAACCAAGCTGCTGCCTACCCTCTCACTGAGCAGGGTGAGTGTCACTATCACCCCATTAAATTCCACTCTAGCAATATAAACACTGCTTAAAAAATGTGGTGATAGGACAAGGGGAATGGCTTCCCACTGCCAGAGGACAGGGTTAGATGGGATATTGGGAAGGAATTGTTCCCTGGGAGGGTGGGCAGGCCCTGGCACAGGGTACCCAGAGAAGCTGTGGCTGCCCCTGGATCCCTGGAAGTGTCCAAGGCCAGGCTGGATGGGGCTTGGAGCAACCTGGGGTAGTGGAAGGTGTCCCTGCCCATGGCAGGGGGTGGGATGGGATGAGCTTTGAGGTCCCTTCCAAGACAATCCATTCTGTGATTCTCTGATTCTATAATTTCACGATCCTCAGCTCTGAGGAACCACAGCTGTTTGTCACCCACACAAACAGAATGGTTGAGCAGGACTCACCTGAGACTGTAAGCTCTGGTGGGCAAATGTCCGGTGACAAAGAAGGCACAGGAAAAGGATTTTCACGTCTGTTCTAGAAAAACAAGACAAAATGGCACAGACAGTTGCTAAGAAGAAGTTGCTGTTGGTGTAAATAATGAGCAGGAGATAGAGGAGCTCAAGGCAGAGCCATGAGGGCACCACGTACATCTCTTGTGCAGGTGGGTCTAAAGAGTATCCAGGGGTTTCTCTGGGAGCACCTGGCACAGGCTGAGCCACTCCAAAACCTCTGGTCACACACAAAGTAGCTCAGTCCTTACTGTAACTGTGCTTGACTGCTGAGGCTGGTTTTGACCTTGCCTGGTTTCTCCACAGAGGTTCTCCCTGAAGCTCTGCATCCAACCCAGCAGGGAGGTCTCAAGTATGACCACAACCAGGTGCAACATTTACCCCAAACCCATAATTATCTCCGTGAGCAGGACAGGAAGCCGAGATCCCTTCACACCCTTTCTTGTGTGCTACATCCTGGCTGAAAGCACAAGGAAGAGGGAAAAATAATCTGAGGGTGAGAACCACCAAGATGGCTCTGACACAGCTGGGGACTTGGGTGCCAAGAGGGGCAGAGGAGGTGTGAGGACATACAGACAGGCAGCACATGTGCCTGGGCACTCTTTCCCTGGTGTGCTAGTTCAGACTTCATTAGAAGTTCCATCTTTCAGCAGCAAAGTGAGGAAAGGAGCCATTTCAGTCCAGCCACTGGTGTGATTTCATAAAGTGCACAGCATCACACAAGCTGGGGGTGAGGGGTCCAACCACAGCACTCAGGCACAGCTCCAGGGGTTCTGGTGCCTTTCTAGGGCACGTCTCCAGCCTGGTGCACCCAAAGGCAGCACACATGTGACATTCATGCAAGTCTGTGTCCCCACAGGGATGGAAAGCAAGATGTTTTGTGAATGGTCTTGTATGAAAGGAACATCCAGCCAGCCCCTCTTGAAGGAAATTTGTGTGGAAGAGGGCAGAAAGGACACCCAGCATGTCACTAGGCCAGAAGGGGAGTGACAAATGCACAGAATGGAGCCACAGACCCTGAGGGTTGTGTGGATAAACCCTGTCCAGCCATTCACAGCTCAAGCACTTCTCTGCAAACACAATGTGAAGCTTGGCTTTGCAGGAGGAATGAGCCTGGCTTATCATTAGAGTAGTCAGGAGCAGGAATGGGCTGTGTAGGAATGCTGGGGATTCATCCTCATCAGAGGTCCTGAAAAATAAAGAGTTGTGTCTGCCTTTGGCTAGGAGCCTAGATCAAACTGACTCTGGAGATCCCTCCCAGCCTTATGACTGGTGCTGAATGAGATGCAGGTTGCTATCCATGGAACAGCTTTGTTTTTTTAAACCTGAGACTCTTGGAACAGGTCTGAATGCAGGCCCTGGAGATGAAACTCCTGTCATTACCTCCACAGATCCATCTCTGTCTCAAACTCAAGAGAGAAGAAATGATTTTAGATTTAAAACATCTGCCTGCAGGTAAATACATCAACAGTGCAGACTTCCCACTGGGTTTCCAGAAGTATTACCAGGGTTTCCCTAAAGGAAAGTTCTCTGATCAAGGAAAGATCCCAGGATTGATAGCTGTTAGAGATGAACTCCCACCTACCTCCGGGGACCTCACGTGGACCTTCAGCCTGCAGGAGCTCAGGCCATTCCCCACAGCCTTTGGAGGCTGGGATGGGATGTTGTTGGGAACCGACAGTCCGGGATGTAACCGTCCCCTCCCAGGAATAAAGGCCACTTCTGTGCTTCCCTCGTGTCTTCAGCAAACAACAAACACAGAACATCTTCTTAACAAAACAAAAGGCACAAATTTGCAGAGCTCACATGCTTGTGGCTCTGTCTCCAGGATAAGCTCACCTAAGTCTGAGTAGCCTGCACCAGTGCAGCTGGATCTCCACCAGCTGCATTCCATTGAATCATGGAATGGTTAAGGTTGGGAAAGACCCCTAAGATCATTGAGTCCAACCATTTTCCAGGTACTGCCAAGGTCATCACTGACCCGTGTCCCCAAGTGCCACATCTCCGTGGTGTTTGAACACATCTAGGAATGGTGATTCCACCCCTGCCCTGGTCAGCCTGTGCCAAGGGCTTTACAGCCCTTTCCATGAACAAGTTGTTCCTAATATCCAATCTAAACATCCCCTGGCACTACTTGAGGCTGTTTCCTCTTGTCCTGCCACTTGTTAATTGGGAGAAAAGTCCAATCCCCACCTGGTTCCACCCCCCTGTACAGATCCATAAGGTCTCTCCCGAGTCTCCTTTTTCCCCTTTTTTTTAACTTCAGTTCTGTTTCAAAGCTCTGCTGGGCAGTGATAGGAGATCCTCATGAGGCCCAGAACATCGGGAAGGTCTGGATTACACTTCAGGATGATCCATGCCTTCAAGATTTCCTTAGGTGACCACCTTAAAGCATCATTTAAGGCTAATAGTGCCCTTGAAGCCAAACCGTGGTATGAAGTGCTCTGCTTAAGACTCAACAGCACCTGATGATGACAGGAAATACTTTCCATGCCTACCTGAATTTGGCTTTTTCAATTATTTTTCTGGCCTCCTCATGTGTGCTGCCCACCAGAGAATCTCTGTTGATAGCGATGAGTTGGTCTCCAGGTCGGAGCCGACCATCCTAAACAAACAGGGAGAAAGACACATCATTGAGAAGGGATATCTCTGCCCAAAGCCTTCTCCTGCAACACAAATCCTCATTAGTCCATGCAATTATCCATCTACTCTTAGAAAAGCTGCTTCAGAACAGCCACAGCCTCTAGGAAAGGTTCCCACGGCAGAGCTCCTGAGGGTCTCCATGCTGACTTACTTTGTAACAGTCCCCATCTGGCAAAAGCTCCTGGACATAAATCATGGGCCCGTCAGGCCTGTTGGATCCACCACTGATTGTCAGCCCCAAGCCAGAGGAATTTGCTATAGAAATGCTCTGGATTCCTGAGTCCATGGAGTAGCTGCAAGGGAGAGAAGTCAGCAGGTGACTCAAGGTGATCTGGGTTATCTCCTCATATTGCTGAACAAACTGCCTGGATTTTTTTCCATGCGTGATCCTTCTACCTTCTCCCAGCCTTTTATTTGAATCCTTTCTTCCACCCACTGTTGGAAAAGGGAACTGAGGGCTCCTGCTCTTTGGCAGACATTGTTTGATGTTATGAAGATGACTGGTTCCCCAAATCCCAAATAGGGGAATACTCGTTTACAGAAGAAACAAAATATCTAACCAGAATATATTTGGTATTCCTGGTTTTATAGCCAAAAGCACACAAATGATCAACATGGTTGTGGCTTGAATCCAACTAAATCACCAGACAGCAATTCACAGATGGATCAGCTACCAAGCAGCTCTTAGCAGACATCAAAGTGACACACAGCTGGGTGTGTCTTAACCAGGGTTTGGACCCAAAATCATGCAAGATGCCCTAAGAAATGGGCATCCTTTACAGCAACACCCACCACACTGAGCTGCTGCTGTGGCAGGTGGTTCGCCCAGCCGAGGATGAAAAGGAGAAGCAAACAGGCTGGACCCTTCCCTCCAAGAGCTGCTGGACAGGACTCAATAGGCCACAAGGCCTGGCCACAGCAATGGCCCTGTGGCAGCAGGGAGGTCTGGCAGCAGCAGAGTTGTGGGAGCGGAGATTTCACTGAACTCCCATGGGCAGCACTGCAACAGGGGGGGTTTGGGGGAGGATTTGGTGATGCACAAGGATCAGCAAGCCTTTTCCTTCAAATGGGATCGGTGCAGCTGGTGGGTGCAGCTGGCTTTTCACTTTGCAGTTTATTTCCACTGCAGCCACTGCCCAAAGAGTCTGCACTGGCTCCTCATGTTACAACTTCAGACACAACAGCAGCTGTGTTTCCCGTGCCCCACAGTGACACCAGCACATGTTCCCAAGCCATCCCTGGTGGTCAGACACCCCAGTGGAAGGGGTGTATGTGCCTTAGTCCTATGAAGAAACGTTGCTTTAAGGTGAACGATCTTGGGGAAATGATGTCATGAAATACAGCACTAAAATGCTCTGCTCAACCCAAAATCTCAGACACTGACTGTGGTGAGATTGCATCGCATCCAACTCCCATGGCTCAGTGGCATGGCGGGATCTCAGGTGATGCCACAATGAAAAGTCACAGCCTGGGGACAACGTCTGGGGAGCAGTAGGGGTGGCAGCCACATGCATGAAAAGACTAGGCCCAAATTACATCTTGCAGCTGACCACCAATGCTCAGCTGAAACCAGTGGTCTGTGATGCCAGGGGAAGATCAGTGGGACCTGGCACCAACATGGAGACCAGCAGAACATGGCACAGCATGGCAAGGATGCCACCAAGACAGGCCCCTCTAGCCTAGATGTCCAGGGGTGTTGGAATGAGATGACCTCTGAGGTTCCATCCCACCCAACCCATTCTGGATTCCACATCTCAGCCTGGGGGGAATTAACAGCACAATAAGGATGGTTTGTCCAAACCAGCTGCCAAGTAGATGATCTGGTGTCTCCTCTGTGTGGGTGTCTCACTCCACGCAAGCAGCTTAAACCTCTGGTGCCAAATATTTGTCCTCTGCAAATCCCTCATAAGCTGGTATTTAGCAAGAGGATTTACTGGTTCTGCAGTGAGGGCTGATTCTCTTTACCAGTGACTTGGCTTGTTTGTGCTGGCAAAGGAGGGGAGCTGCGAGCCCTGGGGACAAATGGTCCCCATTCCACAGCTGTGAACACCCTCCGAGCTGTCCCTCTGGAGAAGGGCCCTGGAGACGAGACACTGCAGAAAAACCAACTCTGTCCATCCAAACCCCTGCCCCTGAAGAACGTGCAAGGGCAGATGACCACATGAAAACACAACTCTGGGAGATGCTCCAGCCACCAAAGGGTGCAGTGACTGCAGGATGATGACCCTAAAGCAAAGGGCACCAAGGGTGTTTGCATGGAGCGGTGCTGGTGCTCTTGGAGCATGGGGTCAAAGTGCCAGGAGCAGGGCAATAGGAAACAAGCACCAAAAACACCTCCTGAGAGCAGCAGCAGCCTTGCAGAAACACTCTTCTCGTGGTTTATAAGGTGATGTGCAGGGCCCTCTCAGCTGGCTGTAAACCATGGCCTCCCCCTGGGATTCAGAAGAGAGGAAGAGGAGCTGCTGCATGGTTAACCATGGTGCAGACATATTGATGGTCTCGACTGGGAAGCTTTCCACCCCTTGGGAACAAATATCCCAGGAACAGCCAAGACGCCACCAGCACATCCAGAAGATGCCATTGTGGTGATAGAAGAGTAGAGAGGACATAGGGACGACCAAAACTGCTCAACAAGCCCTGGAATTATTTCCTGTGGTGGCATTTGGTGGTGTCCTGATGACCCAGCAGGCCAGGCGGGTGGGATGTGTACGTACTGTGCGTGAGGAGCGTGCCCCAGGCTGCCGATGGTGGGGCCGTGGGAGGTGGCAGGGCTGAGCAGCAGCGGGCTCTGGGAGCGCGAGGACGAGCCTGAGGAGGTGCTCTCCAGGTATCGACCTGAACAGCAAAGGCACTGTCAGTCCAGGGCACACGAACACTCCAGCATCACCCTCCCCCCTGCTCTGCTGCTGACAGCTGGTGCCGCACTCCTAGATTTTTGGGGAGAGCCACATGGTGGTTAAAGACATCAGGACAGAGCTGAGGGAAAGGAAATATTCAGCCTCCTTGGCACAATTCCAGCGTGGGAGTTTCACCCCTCTGCCAACCCTACACACCTCTGCCATAAGTGAAGGGCCAGCAGCTGTCTGGTGGGATGCCAAGGCGTAGGGAAAGCTTCCTTCCCCAGGCACGCACGGCTTTGTGTGCTGACATCTTGCTTAGGTCAACCTTATTGCATCTCATTAAACATTTACCATTTGCAAATGAAAAATAATGATCTTTGAATGAATTATTGCTGAAAGGCCTTGAGATCCAAAGCTGTCCTTCCTGATGGAGTCACCTGCCCAGCACATCAGTTAGGCAGAACCTGGGGATCAGGGGAATGGTCATGACCACAATTCCAGTCTCACTTGATCACCCTGTGGCAGCACTGGCCACACACTGCACATCCACCAAGGGTCTGCAGTAACAATGAGCTTTCTTCCAAACTCCACCCCAACACCTACTCAAATCCAACCGCAGCTCCTTCAGAATGGCACTGGGATAAAGGAAAGTCTCTCTGCAGAGAGAGGGGCTTCCAGCTCCCTGCTGAGCTACTCACTGCCACCGTGCAGGATGGGCGAGCTCCGTGCTGAGCCCGTGTTGCTCTGGGAGCCGAACTTCTCCAGCAGCTCAGAGAACTCTCTCCTGCAAACAAAACCATGGTGTAGTCAGCTGTGCTCAGAACTCCCCCCACATGATTATATGGCCACAGAACCTCTGATGGCAGGGACTGGGTATACCAAGGCTGCAGGGCCAGTGCTCTCCAGCTGTGGGGAGCAGACAAAGCTTCCTCATGCACAAGGGAACACCCTGGCTTCAAGAGCTTGTGCAAGGCTTCAGGTCTGTAATCAATCTCGTGGCAGTGCAGCTTTCCTGTGGTGGGCTGGAGATCCAGAGTGCTCCTTCCCTGCCCTGCAGTGTGTTCAGGGCAAGAGGAACTGGGAAGGGAAGTATCCTTAAAGGTCTTTTTCAATCTTTATGATCCTATGATTCTATGGACAGGCTCTGTGATGAGAACTGTCATTTCTGAGAGGTCAAATGAACACTGGATCCCAGCCTTGCATCCTGCCTTGCACTCCACCTCATGGACTTTCCTGGGAATGTTTTCACCCCTAACTATAAAGCTCAAAAGTTTTGCAAACACACCACACAAATTAAACCCTGCCAGAAGGAGATGTAATTGTGCAAATATAACCCAAAAATTCTTGGCCTATTTGTGACCCCTTCTAGGACAGTTAAATACAGGTTGTTTTCTTTTTTTTCTCCTTTTTTTCCTGGACAGAAAGTAGATCTTGTAGCTCTTGCTGAGTGAAGAGAGGGATGGCTTTTGGAGCACTTGCAGAATCATCAGCCCACTCTCCCAGTATATCCATGATGATGTTCTCCATGAACATCAAAAGCCAAACCCTTGGAGCATGACACCTCAACTAAGACCTGTGTGCAATCTCATCCCCAAAATCCCCTCGAAAGTGATCTTCATGCCCAAGCACCAGAAGCTTTGCTCCAGGTTGAGTTTGACCACTGTGTTGAACCCCTGGTAAGCTGGAACTCCCCGTACACCACTGGTGATTTGTTTCATGACCTTTTTTTTTCCTGAGTGTGACATCCTGAGTTTTCGAACTCCATTAAGAACTACCATTGGCCACATTTACCAGCTCCTGCTCATTTCTGTAACCTTTCTTTGGGTTGCTGTGAGCCCCTCACATCCTTTCAGATGAGGAGTGGGAAGGAATGACATCTTTATCATGCTCATGTTCATGTTCATGTTCATGTTCAGCAGCCTTCTGATCTAGCCCTGCCATGCTGGCTCTTTGTTCTCATGTTGTCCCTCTGCAGTGGGGATGTTCTCTCCCTTCATAACCCAACCCCACCTGATGGATCCGACCTTTTGGCAGAGAGATTCTCAAGGATGACTAATTTCTTACACATGCCAGTTAATAAGCATCCAGGCAGTGGGAGAGACCGTGAAAATGTTGTTTCAGTGGCCACAGTAACCCCATTAGATGTGGTCTTTGAAGGCAGGAGGGAATCCCCATGGGTAGGTGCCTTCCTGATGCCATAGCCCCAGGAAAAGCCGGGTTATGAGTGGCTCCCTCTCAGGCTTGAAAGTCAGAAAAGCTCAAGAGGTGAACCTGTAGGAACCCAGCCACAGCAAAGTTCCCTGAGCGAGGAGACTGCTGTGACACACTCACAGACGCTGCGTCATCTGCGTTCCTCACCGGGACAGATGTTGGGTGTTATTGGCTAGATTAGAGTCAACAATATTAAATGATGAATGAATCATCAGCTCCTCAGGTTCCTGCTGGAAATGCTCTCAGTAATTTACATCTTCCCAGTCACAACCAGCTCATTAACAAACTTCAAAGACCAGCCCATGCCTTATCTAATATTGCCATCAAATTTATGCCTTATTCATTCCATTTAATGCTAATTTAAAACCCAAGTGTCACACAATGCTCAGTGACATACCTTGGTGAATCCCAATATTTGTATCCATACTACTGTCTTTACAACCAAACCCATTACCTTAAAAAAGACCATGACTTTGTTCAGAAACCCCACGTCCCACAAAGCTCTTTTGGCTTTCACCTCTTGGGCACAAACTTCTCAGGAGCAGCCAAGATGCCACCAGGATATCCAGAAGATGCTGTGATTTCCCAGTCATTGTGCTGATAAAACAGCAGAGGGGACATGAGGATGATCAAAGCCATTGTCCAAGCACTGGAATTCTTTATTGGATCTACCCCTCAGACACTGACAGGCATCTGGTGGCCCACCAAAGGACAGCTGTGTGGGGCCAGCCCTGTGTGACCTGCACTTACTGTGCACAGGGGGGAGGCAGTTTCATAATGTGAGGCACCAAAATTATGTAAAATATTAGGAAAATTTCTCCACTGAAAGGATGTCAGGCACTGGAACAGGCTGCCCAGGGAGGTGGTGGAATCACTGGAAGTGTTCAAAAAACATGTGGATGTGACACTTGAGGACACGGTTTAATGGTGGCCTTGGCAGTGGTAGGTTAAGGGTTGGACTCGAGGGTCCCAGAGGGTTTTTCCAACCTAAATGATTCCACAAGCACTGGGAAAACAAACGGACAAGTCAGCCCCTGGTTTGCTGATCTGGGCATACCCGAGCTGAGCCTTGGGTGGATCTCAGCAAAATTATTCCAATTTCCCAGTAAAGCCTCTGCGTTTCTGCAGCTGATTCACACCAATTTCACTGGCACCTCACACAGCCATGGCCTCACCCCTCCCTGACCCCGTGCAGGGGCAGGTCCAACATGCTGGAATCTCACATATTATTCCCAGTGGTTACCAAGCCACCAGCTCTCTGGTTTTGTTTTGGGCTGGGTATTTCTGTGGTCATCTATTGTTCCATTTTCCTCAGATAATAATCCACCAGAGCACAGAGGAGGTTATAAAGCCAAACAATGGCTGAAATACTCTTAGTCAGTACAAATGCAACTGGTGCAGCAGTTCTGTGACTGTGCAAACCCTGTCACCAACACAACTCTGTCATAAGTGAGGACATGCATGGGCTCAGCATTCCTTGTTGTTGTTTATTTTGTGTCCTGAAATTCATCCACAAAGGACGCTTATCATTATTTGCTCAGGAGCCTGAATGAGCTGTGAGCTGAGGTCCAGCCCAGTGACAATGCGACCAAATGCTACCCAGTCCTGCCAGCCCCAGTTCCATCAGGGACACAAACACATGACTAACTTGAAGCACACACTTATCCCAGCAGAAAGTAAAACACTTTCTGGTGCCAGGCTCCTGGGAATTAATTTTGTGCTCGGTGCTGTGTTTGGAGGAGTTTGATGCGGGCAGACAATGCCCAAACATTGCCAATTAATGAACAAGTGCACACAAGGAATGCCAGCAGCCCTTGCTTTGTCCTTTCAGACACCAAGAGGCTTCAGAAGATGTCTTTAATATTTAAAATTTGACCCTCACTAAAACATTGTGAACTGTCAGGTGCCTGCAGGACTAAAATGCCCAGCTTTATTAAAAAACAACAACCACGGCGTTGTATGAGGTGGAAAGTTCATTTTAACAAACCCTTCTCCAGTTTTTTTTTTTCATTAGGATGCAAACGTTTGAGGTCTGGAGGGTGCTTGCAATAGAGCTTGGCCCTGGACAGCCTTCATCCATCTCCAGGGTGGGAGGGGGAGTCTGCCAGGAGGAGCCAGCTTCAGGATGACTTTGCTACAGATTAAGCAGCAGGGGGTCAATCTCCCCGCAGAAAATTGTTGTTTTATCTCATAATGCCTCTTTCTCCTGCCCTTTTGTTCCTGGGAGAACAAAGGGTGAATCCTACATCAAAGGTTACACAGCGTCTGGAAACCTCAGCTCTGCACCACAGCTGGGAGAGAAAGTGAAGCCTGTGACATCAGAAATTACTGGTTTGTCTCAAAAAAAAAAAAACAAACCTGGAGGTGAGTGGGAGCCATGAACCCAGAGCACTCCAAAAGCGTCACAAAGGCAGATTTTCTCACCCACAGCTCCAGTGGAATCAGGGCACCCACAGCCAACCTGGAGCTGACACCCAGCTGTGTGGGGAGGTAACACCCTGGAGGGGAGGGATGGGGCATCAAGAAAGACCTGGACAGGCTGGAGAGGGGGAACACTGCAAAATTCATAAAGCTCAACAAGGCCAAGTGCCTGGCTCAGGGCAATCCCAAGCATCAATCCAAGCTGGGCAGAGAAGGAATCGAGAGCAGCCCTGGAGGAAGGATTTGGGGTGGTAGAGGGTGACAGCTGGTCATGCTCTGGCTGGGAGCACCCAGAACACCCCCTGTACTGGGCTGAGCCCCAGTGTGGGCAGCAGGGGAGGGGGGGACTCTGCCCCTCTGCCCTCTCAGGTGAGACCCCACCTGCAGAGCTGCCCCAGCCCTGGGGCCCAGCACAGGAAGGATGTGGTTGCTGTGCAGAGTCCAGAGGAGCCCATGGAGATGCTCCAAGGGCTGGAGCCCCTCTGCTCTTGAGCCAGGCTGGCAGGGCTGGGGGTGCTCACCTGGAGAAGCGAAGGCTCCAGGGACACCTCAGAGCCCCTGCCAGGGCCTAAAGGGGCTCCAGGAGCCCTGGAGAGGGACTGGGGACAAGGGATGGAGGGACAGGACACAGGGAATGGCTTCCCACTGCCAGAGGGCAGGGATGGATGGGATATTGGGAAGGAATTGTTCCCTGGGAGGGTGGGCAGGCCCTGGCTGTGAAGCTGTGGCTGCCCCTGGATCCCTGGAATTGTCAAAATGGACAGGGCTTGGAGCAGCCTGGGATAGTTGAAGGCGTCCCTGCCCATGGCAGGAGGTGGAATGGGATGGGACTTGAAGTCTCTTCCAACCCAGACTACTGGGTCCCTTCCCTCTCTCTGGGTGGGGTGGAAGCAGTGCCAGGCACAGGTGAATCTCAGCTCTGTGAAAGGCTGGCTGTTCTTCCCAAAGCACAGCTTTTGTCCCTGGCACACCCAGGCTTGCTGGAGTGAGCCCCAGCCCTCCCTTTTAGCACCAAGTGTTCAGAACAACAATGCCATGGGCTGAGCTGTCACTGTCACACGCAGGGCTGGCAGGACAGGAGGGACTGTCCTGCATGTACACCAGGCCAGGCAGCAGTTCCAGCCACAGCCCTTCTGCTGGGAAAAACAGCATGGACAGAATGACCTGGGAACTGATTCTGCCCCTTTATTTGGGTCTGGACCTCAAGGCCTGTGTCCAATTCTGGGCCCTCACAAGGCAGACCTGGAGGGGCTGGAGCATGTCCAGGGAAGAGAACAGAGCTGGGGAAGGGGCTGGAGCACCAGGAGAGGCTGAGGGAGCTGGGAAAGGGGCTCAGCCTGGAGAAAAGGAGGCTCAGGGGGAACCTTCTGGCTCTGCACAACTCCCTGACAGGAGGGGACAGCCAGGGGGGATTTGGGATCTGCTCCCAGGGAACAGGGATTGGATGAGAGGGAACAGCCTCAAGTTGTGCCATGGAGGGGGGTCAGGTTGGACATCAGGAGGAATTTCCTCATGGAAAGGGTGGTCAGGCCTTGGAAAAGGCTGCTCACAGCAGTGGTGGAGTCCTCACCCCTTGAGGTGTCCAAGTGGACATGGCACAGTGCTCTGGGCTGGGACATCAGTCAGAGGTTGGACTGGATCCTGAAGATCTTTCCAACCCCAGCAGTGCTGTGAGTCTGTGGTTCTGTTCCACACTGCCAGGGCACTTGCAGAGAAGCAGTGCCCTGCCCTTTCCTGGCTGCTGCTTGTGTGATCCCTGTTTATCCAACAGCCCCTGCTCCTGGGATGCTGGGGATACATCTCGTGTGGAGACACAATGAATTTAGTATTTTATCATGCCAGGTCTCAAAGGTGCAGCACAAACTGGCTCCTCCCAGCGATAAACCTGACAGACCAGGCTGATATCTGTGCAAGGTAGAGAAACAAGGAACTATTGTAACTTTCAGGCTGAGAATGAATAAACAATAATTATGACTAGCTGAAGATGAGCATAGACAAAAATCAGATTTAAGCATCACCTAAACCTGGTGAGTCCAGCTCCAAATCTGAATTCTCTGCTTTAAGCCCTGGCATTACTGCTGCTCTCTGCAGCCCAGCTGATGCGACAGGCCCAAAACATGCATCTGATACACACCAGAGACTGAGTTCCATGAAAAGCACAGGTAATTTGGGTCTATAATTAACTCCAGGGACAAATAATAGCGTTTATGACTCAAATTCACCCGAGGGCAACCACAACAAAATGCTACTCAGCTGAGTCATTGGGAAAATTGGCAGGAGGGCTGGATCCAAACCCAGAGCCCTGACTTCTCTCCTCCAGTGTGCCTCGAGTACTCTGGGTGAGGAAAGATCTGAAAAGAAACTGAATTTTCTCTGCCCCGTGTCCTCCTCAGCTTTCAGGACTCATAAGCTGCTTTTCTGGGCAGTGGGAAGGTGGGAAGCTGCCCCCACCTCATGGCATGGCACCTCCACAGGCATCACCCCCAGAGCTGATGCCTTTTCCACCCAGCTGGCTGCTCACCCATGCTCAAGGACAGACTTAAAAGATAAGAGGGCATCAATAAAAGACAAAACTAAGCGGAAAAAAAAAAGTGGAGAGCAGAAAAATCCTTCCCCATGTTCCCACAGCCCTTAATCCTGGAGATATGTATTCATGTATTAAACAGTTTGTGAGATGATTATGTAAGTGAAATCTCTGCAAATCTTTTGAAAAAAAAATAAATAAACTGATTACTTCCCCCCTCTCCCTCTGGCTAACATTTTGCAGATTTAACAGATAACCAACAGTGAACGGGAGGCCAAATAAATTGCTTAAAGTTTCATTGCCCTGCCTGCCTGCCCCAGGTCCCTGCAGGGGACTCGGGACTGCCAACAGCAGGGGGGAGCCGGAGCCAGGGGTGCGTGTGCTTCAGGAAACATCTGCTGCAGTTTGGGACATTAGGAGCCACATCGACACAGGAACAGCTTGAAACACACCAGGGTGGAGGCAGAAAACCTGCGCTGGGGGCTCTGGCTGAGAAATGAAGTGTTTCCTGGAGCAAGTCCTGCTACTGCTGGACACAGCTGAGCTGTGGGATCCCATCCCTTCTGCTGGGAGAGGCTGAGATTCCCACGGGCACTTTGCCCTGCCAAGGGGACTGCTGTGATCCAGAACTGCATCCTGAGCATGCCTGCTTGGACCAAAGGATCTCTGGTGACCTGCTTGCTTCACCCAGCACTTCCAGAGCTGCTGAAGGACTTGCACTTACTGTAATAATAGGAGATGCTATTTCCTCTGGAAGAGGGTGGCTAAAAGCAGCCAGTCATTAATAGCAAATAATTCTTCCAGCAGTGTATTGCTGTGTCAGAATTAGTCTAAGCCTGTCATTACAGCACTCTCACTCCTCTGCCAGGGCAGGAACGCTGCACAGTGGCTGATGGATAAGGAATGAATGCATCCATCATCTCCCACATTAACGGGATGTGGGTGCATTGAGCAAGGGACTCTGTCCCTCAGCCACCCACAGGCAGAGCAAAGCCCCAGCACAGGAACCTGTCTGCCCACAGCCACACCCTGCCAAATCCCACCCTCCTTCCTCTGGTTCCTGCAGCACCTCAGCCTTCCCAACCCCTGTTTCTATCGAGGGAGAGGATGTGCCAGCATGTTGTGCCAGATCTCCTGTGGGATGTCAGCAAAGACCCCACTAATCCACACCTTGGTCCCCACAGCTCTGCCCTCTCTCATGACACCATCCTTGTCCCACACAGCTTAAATCCAGTCAAGATAAGACTGAACTCTCTCCTTCCAAACCCTCTGAGTGTCTCCAGAGATAGAAAGGTGTTCCAGGGAGCAACAAGGGAACAGGTTTCAAGGAGAAACTTCTCATCCTCCTGAGAAGGAAGAAACCTCAAGGGAAGGAAGACCTTAAGTCAATGTGTCCAATCTGAAAGGAAGGACCCTGCTGTCCCTGTACATCTTCATCCAGAGGTCTGTGCAGGATGTGCTAAAACACCACACAGCAGAGCTGAGGGAGTGGTGCCACCTTACAGCCAAGATTGGAGCAGCCCTGGTCCTTCCTGGGCAAACACCTATGGAAATCTGCTCAGTGCTGGAATGTCCCACAGACCTGACACAGGCAGGGCTGGAGCTGGGAGCCACCAGCTTTGCTTCCCTTCCATTACAGTTCCATTGAATTCCCACCAGTGCACAGTTATCAAAGACTCCTGACCACCTCTGCCTTCCCCATGGGCTTTGAGCCTGATTTGGCCCAAGACTCTCCAGCTGTGGTGCCCAGGAGTGCCAGGACCCCCGTTCCCAGTGTGCCATGTCCCCCCTGACCTGGCATCATCATCGCGGGCTATCAGAAGGCGCATGTGGCTGGTGGCCGACGCTGTCCTCAGGATGTCCACGGCCCTGGAACACAAGGACCATGACACATCAACCCCAGCTCCCAGCGGTGCTCCACTGCTCTCACCCTGCTCATCTCAAAGCTGGGCAGAGACCCCTGACCTGGGCAGACCCTACCAGCAGCCGAGGTTTTGCTGGATGCCTGTGGAGCAGCCCTGGCAGCAAGGCCAAGGGCAGCCAAGCCATATCCTGGTTTTCCCACTTCTGCAGGAAGTGAGAAGTCCCTGATAGCAAAACCCAGAAGACGCCTGTGGTGGTGAGCAAATCCTCCTGCACTGCCCGTGGCAGGGCACTAGAACAAGGTGATCTTTAACATCCCTTCTAACCCACACTATTCCATGATTCTGTAATTCCCAACCTGGGGAAGTTTCCATCCCAGGGACAGCCATTGTCTGGGTCAAACTACAAGTAGCCCTGGCAGCCAGGGCAATTGTTGTGAGCCAGGTACAGCCTCCCACAGCCACGGAGATGTTCTCATGGGCATCACCAAACCCAAAGCTGTGGGGCTTTGGCATCAGGACCAGCTCCTCGTACTGCTTCCCACCCAGCTTTGGCAGCAGGAATGCAGGAATGCAAGGCAGGCAGTAGGACAGCACTGAGTTGAATGGGAAAGGAGAGCCCCAGAGCGCTGGTGTTCCTGTGGAGCTGTTAATTATTCTCCTGGTGGGGAGCTGAGGGGCTGGATTGCAGCTCCAGAAGGAATTGCCTGCACAGAGCAGCACTGTCAGGCTCAGGCACCAGCTGATCTCCTGTGCTGGGAACTGCAGGACATGCTGGGAAGCTGCAGCAGATGGGAGTGGAGGTGCCAGGAGCTGTTTGAAACCCAGCATTTCAGGGAAATATCTGAGTATCTCAGATAAAATTTGGGTTCACTGGTCTATTTTTATATTGAATCTTTCTGATAATTTCTGAGCTAGTTCTTGGGAACACCACACAAAGTGATGCCCTGGTGTCCTCCACACAACCCACAGCCTAAGCCACTTCACAAAATCACACAAAAGCAACAGGAATGGAACATTTCCATTTGGATATGGTACCTCTCGCTTGTAACCCCAATTAGGGAATCTCCATTGACCTCCAGGATCTGGTCTCCTGGCTGCAGGCGCCCTAGAAAAGAAAACTAATGGATAGAAACTGTGGAAAATACAGCTTGAAGGGACTGGGAGAGGTTGGGCAATTCCTCCCTGTGCCCAGAGACAGGATGAAAAATGCATTGGTCGTTCCGAAGATGCTTGCCCAACCTGTTTTTCCAGATGTCCATAAATTAAGTTTCTGCAATCTCCTGGAATAGCCTGTGCCAAAGACCTGGCACTTCCTCTGCTCGAGGAAGTTGCAAAAGTAAATACTGAAAACTGCAATAAAGCTTTTGCTTAGTTCACTTTGAGGTCAAGTAGTTCAGTTTGAGGTCAGGTAGGAAACCACAAGAGGCACTTCCACCTGTTCTGGATTTATTTTCCTTTATTGGATGGAAAAATGATGTAGCAGCTGGGGGAAAAAAATCTTTTTAGCTGAAGTTGTAAAAGGTGAGCTCTGCAGACCCCTAATACCTACTTAGTTGAATGTATTCAGAATGAAATCAATGACCCAGAGCAGAACTGACTTTGCAAAAGGATCTCCAGTTATTCTGGGGTCACAGGGAGGTGGGAAAGGACAGGAAAGTTCTTGTGTGGCAGAGATGGGTCATGCTCTACACACACAAAACAATTGTACAGATGCTGAGGAGCCAGTGCAAGGCTGCTGTCACCCATTAGAACAACTGCCATACTAAAAAATACTCCCAACCACTGGAAAATCTCCAAGCAGGCACCCAAAATATCTAATAAGGGATGAAATATATGTGTGAAATAAACCCCCTGGATCTGGGCTGTTCTCAGACCTCAGGGCATTCTGCCCTGTGTTTCACTCACCGTCTGCATAAGCAACACCCCCTGGAAGGATCCTCTTGACATAAACTCCATATTCTTCTCCAGTGAGCTCCTTGATGCCACCGATGACCTTAATGCCTGCAGGAAAAACACAGCCCATGACACAAAGGCCATGTGTCTCACAAAGGAGAGACAAAGCTTGCACAGGCCATGTCTGAGGGATGCACCCCAACCTTGAATTCACAGAATCATAGAATGGTTTGGGTGGGAAGGGACTTCAAAGCTCATCTCACTGCACCCCCCTGCCATGTCCAGGGATGCCTTCCACTGTCCCAGGCTGCTCCAAGCCCTGTCCAACCTGGCCTTGGGCACTTCCAGGGATTAAGGGGCAGCCACAGCTTCTCTGGGCACCCTGTGCCAGGGCCTGCCCACCCTCCCAGGGAATAATTCCTTCCCAATATCCCATCCATCCCTGCCCTCTGGCACTGGGAAGCCATTCCCTGTGTCCTGTCCCTCCATCCCTTGTCCCCAGTCCCTCTCCAGCTCTCCTGGAGCCCCTTTAGTCCCTGGCAGGGGCTCTGAGGTGTCCCTGGAGCCTTCTCTTCTCCAGGTGAGCACACCCAGCTCGGCCAGTCTGGCTCCAGAGCAGAGGGGCTCCAGCCCTTGGAGCATCTCCATGAGGTCTCCTGGACTTGCTCCAGCAGGTCCAAGTTCATCTGTGATGGGAAAAGATCTGCTCCTGCTGCAGATCAAAACATTCCTGGAGACAAGTGTTTCCCACAGAAAAGTCCTTCCCTGTGCACATCTGGACAAGCCCCAGGGCCACCACAGTGCTGGGAACATCTCTGCCAGGCTCCACCAGCACTTCAGCCTTTGACACAGCCACCGATGGCAGAGCCACACTCCAGGAGGGGCCACTTTTGTCAGAGTTTGGCCCGGGGGGAGCAGCTGAGGCAGGACCACAGGGGTGACCCCATTTCATCTCTGAGCTACCCCCATGGACCAGCACAGCTCGGGTGCCCTGCAGCACCTTGGCACAGGGCTCTGCCCCTCACAGCCACCCCACAACCACGGGGCTGTCCCCGTGGCCAGCATAAGCTGGTTGGCAGGAAAAGGTCCAAGAGACTTATTTATCCAGGGCTCGTTAAGTCCTACTTCGAAGATCCAGACTGTGGACAGAAGGATTAAAAAGCCTGGCTTTAATTAACAAATCTCTCCCGAGACCTGCCAGTCAAGCATTTTGCTGCTCTGCACAGGAGGGCAGGCTGGGGACAGAGGCTGGGGACAAGCACTGAGGCCATGGCCAGTGCCAGGCCAGCTCTGTCCCCACTGCTGAGGGGCTGCTCCCAGCCTGGAGGGGTCCTGGGCTGCAGGAAACACCTCCCTGCAGGAAACAGGGCACAGCTGCTTCCCTAAATGTGGGAAGCCTTTCTGAACCAGGCAGGAGGGAAGAGGATCCTGGATGGGGATTACTCAGGACACAGTGCTATTTCCATCCCTATTTCCCTTCCTTTTGTAACCCAAACTCTCCTCTCAGGCCCCTCACAGTTTTATCTGCCTCTAGAGAAAGACTTTGATTCTCAAGTAACCTTTATATTAAATTTGATTAAAACTAAATTATTACAATTTCCCATTTCTTTTCTATATGTACCAATTGCTGCTTTTCCCAAGCCCTGTCTGAGTGCTGGAGTTTATTCCCTGGGTTTAATGCATTAACCAGGCACTTGTGAGGAGCTGTTTTACTGCTGGAACAGGGAACTCACAGCAGAATACCTCAGGAAGGGGCATTAATATTTTCTCTGTTGCATTATAAAAGAAATTCCCTCAATTTGAAATATTGCCCTAAAAAAAGTATCTATTAGAAGCATGAGCCTCACCAAAGCATGGGTCAGGTCCAGCACCTGGGCACTAAGGTGGGGAGGAGATGCTGCAGCTGTGGGCCCATAGTAAAACCTGCTCATGGCCAGGGAGATGCTAAGCTGGAAATTTCTCTGCTCCCTATGAAGCCAGGGGATCCCTCTGCTGGGCTCTGCCAAGGCACCCCAGGGAACAGGGGCACCCCAGGGATGGGCTTGAGAAACCTTGGCATGAGGGGTCCTGCAGAGGCAAAGCTCCATCGGTTCCCCTGCATGAGGAAGAGACTGGAAATCCAGCCCAAGGCAAGGGGATGACTCAGGAACTCATCCTACGTCTTTCTTCACACCATAACACAAAGGAATTAGGAATGATGAAGCACATCAGATGAGTAATATAAAAATCTGCACCTTGCAGAGGCTCAGCTGCAGCATCCCCCAGCAGCCCAGCGTGGGACAGGCAACCGTGCAAAGGTATCAAACTAATAATGACTTATTTCCCTTTTGTGTCTGAAAATCAATTGTAATAATGCCTTAATATAGCTGAAGTATCTCCAAATCCTCCTTTATCCCCAACGATGTCATGAGAAAATCCGATCTTGTTATTAAAATCGGTGATTACTCAGTATTGTCCAGACAGCCTCAAACTTGGATGGGGGGAGGAAACTCAGGAAATCCCCGAGTTTTAATTCCCTTGTTGGGAAAGCAGCTGGATGCTGCCAATCTCTGCCCACTGCTCACACCCATCACCTCACCAAGAAGGTGCTCTGGGTGCCAGTCCTGCCCCCCAAAATCCACTGGAGAGTCCCCACTGGGGCAGGGAGGAGGAACAGGGAGGGCTCAGACCTCACCAGAGGACAGCAGCAAACCTGAATCACCCAGGACTGCGGTGGCACCATTCCTGGGATGATAATTTTTTACATATTTTATAAACACTTACTTCAATCAAATTTCTATTTGGGACCCAGTGTAGGTAAATTACGGCTCCTTAATTATCACTGCATCAAAGTCCCAGTATAATGCTTATTAAGTCATACTTAGGGCCAGATAATCTAGCCTATTTTAGATCCCTCTATTTAATCTTTCCTTTCTGGCAAAGGTCCTGGAGCTGATGCCCACATCCCTGTTTTTTTCTCTTTTGCAGAACAAAGTTTGCCAGGAAAACTCCAGATGGGCTTAGAGGTAAGACTGGCCAAGTCTGTGTTTTCTTTAGGCTCTTAACGATCCTATAAATTTCTCCAAGACCCTCAAGCCTCTCTGGTGCCTCTAATCCCTCTCCCACTAATGCCAGAGTCACAGTTCTCAGGTTATAATCTCACCTGCTCCTGGATCCGTGTCCCACAGGTCAGGGGGTGTCCTGGCTAATCTGGTTGTTTAGTCCAACTGGGATCATCCTGGGCGCATCCTGACCCCACTGGCTGCCAGGCTGGGCACGGAGAGGGGCCCAGCTCTGTGCCTAAGCTGGCAATGTTCAATTACATTTCCCTTAATCCCTCTGTTGATCTTGCAGCCCCCGCCAGCTTTTTCTGTCTGGAGGAAGGGACAGATTGGAGGTGAATCACTTGCTGCCCTGTCCTAAGCAGATGAAGGTCAAGATAATGAGATCTCAGTGTTTCTGAGAAATGCTCCTTAATCAGCACTTCCCTTTGATGGCTATTCTTTAATTCGAGGTTCAGGTTTGAGGAGCTGCCAGGTAACCCCTTTGAACTTCTGCTGAGGTTCACATGTGGGTTTCCACCTAAAGCCACAGAGCAACAGACCCGCGGCCAAACGTTGACCTGGCAGCGAGCAGTGCTGCTGCTCCAAAGGAACTGCTGGAATAATGTCTGCATCCTACCTGGGAACTTCTGGGACAACATCTGAATCCTACCTGGGAAACTGCTGGAATAATGTCTGCATCCCACCTGGGAAACTGCTGGGATAACGTCTGAATCCTACCTGGGAAACTGCTGGGATAACATCTGCATCCAGCCAGGGAACTGCTGGGATAACATCTGCATCCTACCTGGGAAACTGCTGGGATAGCATCTGCATTCAGCTTGAGAAACAAGCTTTCTTTTCTCAAATAAAGACACTTTCTTTTCTCAAATAAACCTACTCTGAGCAGCTACACCTCTGGCAGACACAGGGACCACTCATCAGAGAGGGATGATTAAGCTGCCAGAGGGCAGGGGTGGATGGGATATTGGGAAGAAATTGTTCCCTGGGAGGGTGGGCAGGCCCTGGCACAGGGTGCCCCAGAGAAGCTGTGGCTGCCCCTGGATCCCTGGCAATGTCCAAGGCCAGGCTGGACAGGGCTTGGAGCTGTCTGGGACAGTGGAAGGCATCCCTGGACATGGCAGGGGGGTGCAGTGAGATGAGCTTTGAGGTTCCTTCCAACCCAAACATTCCGTGATTTCTGGAGGATGATTGCTCATCCTGAGTGCTTCAAGCCTCACAGGAGAGGACGAAGGCAGCTGTTGCTGGCTTAGGAAACCCACATTATTTTAGCTTCCTCCAATACATCACACTTTGCTATAGAGGTTCTGCTAGACCTCTGGCCAGACTGGGGGAAAGGAGAGAAACTAGAATGCAGTGAATGGCTCAGAAAGGGCTGCCACATCTGTCACTTCTTCCAGAGGTCAGTGATGGCCCCATCAGGCTTTTCTGGGTCTCCTCCTTTAATGACCTAATCTAACCCAGCACCTGAAATCCCATCAACTCAACCAAATCTACCTCTGGTAGATAAAAAAATATCATATTCACCAAGTAAAGACATCTCTCTGAGCTCCTGTCAACCTCATGGCTGGGGGAAGAGTCAGCAAAGCTGTCCCCCCATGGCAGAAAGTCCTGTTACCCCAGAGCTGGAAACTGACAATAATTAATCCATAATTAACCTCAGGTCTCAGAAAACCTGAACTTGTTTCTTGGTGACTCCTCAGGAGTTGTCTCAGATGGGCATTCAGGGGTCTGACCAAGGGGTCCCAGCTGCTCTGTGGGAGGGTGGGCTGCACTCACAATTAAGGATTAGGGAGAGACTGTGAAATCCTGATGCAGGATCACAGATTTTTATAAAGTCCATGGCAGAGCACCACTGGATACACAGAGCTCAGAAGAAATGCTGTGCTGGATCTCTCTGGGCTGAGTGTCGTGAACCTGGGACTTTCTCACGTTCTGATGGATGAGAGCTTCTCTTTTCCCTTCTCTTCCATGCTTTGAAGTTCAGAGCGCTGTGGAAGGACACCTGACTCACTCAGTGCTCATTCCCTTCCCTGTGGGCCAAATTTTCCAAACCCAGCTCATGCATCCCAGTCCCCAGGAGCTCTGCAGGAAGCACCTTCCATCACCCATTGGGATGCCAGAGGGGCAGGGAAGTGCTGGGGATTCTATTTATTTCTTTATTTAGCATTTTAATTGATTTAATCCAGAAAATTCTGAAAGGCTCCTCCCCCTCATCCTGCTCAGGGGAGGGGCTGCACCTCCTGCACAGCTCCCAGCACCGGCTGCTCACCATTACCATGGAATTAGTTGGGATTTTGACATTCTTTTAATGTCACGCAAAAGTGCAAAAGACACTCGACACAGGTGTATGCAAGACACAAGAGAACCAGTGAGACACCAGGCTTCACACAAGGAGGCACATCCTGACACAGCTCTGGGGACTGGGGGGACGTTTGAGGTGTCCCAGCCCACCCTGGTGCCCCTGGTACTCACCCAGCCCGTTTGCACACTCGTAGAATTCGAAGCAGTGCACGGTTCGATCCATCCCATATGGTCCCATGAGTGTCCTGGAGGAGACAAGATGAGCAGCTTTTTGTCATGGGCCAAAAAGGACAGAGGCACAGGTGCCCAGCCAGCACACACAGAGGCACATTGTCCCTTCCACCCTGGATGCTGCCCAGCAGGCACTATAGACACCCAGGCTGAGGGACAGCCCCACCACTGCACCCACAGGGGCAAAACTCAGTCCCCAGGCAGCCCCCCCGAGGTTTACACAGATAAATGAGAGAATATGTGCAGGGCTGAACATCATCCTCCCCACCCAGCAAATCTGATGGACCTGTCTGTGATTCATTACCCCAGATTATCGGGGCTGGACAGCTGTGCAGCTCCTGGGAAATGAGACCAGAGCTCGGAGCCGTGTTCTGGGAGTAAAGCAGTTTCACAAACACAGGCAGCCTGTAATGAAGACAGGGAACAACCCACTCTCAAGGTTTTTAATGCAGGCAGAGGGTCTGGAAAAGGGAATGCAAGAGCTGCTCCAAGTCCTGCCTGGTCTGGTAGGAGCTTCTCATCAGAAGCCAGAGCAGGTGAAGGAACATCACACACCTGAGACTCCCCAGAGCCAAGTAACTCTCCAAAACATCCCACAGTCTCCCTTAAACACCCTTAGGCAAGGTCCCAAATGAATGACCCCAAAAACACCCTGTCCCAACCACAGATGCCAGACTCCAAACCTGGGACCACCAGCACTTCTCCTCAGGATGGATGAACTCTGATCTGAGAAACCCCAACCCAGATGTGCCAGGTGGGAAACCAGGGGTACCAAAACAATCCCCAGCATTTCATTCACAAGAGAAAAAGTGTTTCCCAATTGATATCAGATCCCAGATCTGAACATGGATGAGGAGGAACAACACAATGGGAAACAAGAGGCTACTCCAAATCCAGTGGGATGCAGGATAAGAATACCCTGCAGGGACTTTCCAGGAATCCAAAATAAAACCCAAAATACTGAGCTCTCCAGCAAAGCCAGTAACTTCCACCTCTAAGATTTGGACTGGAAGTGTTTTCTCCCAGTTAAAAAATACCCCTCCTTGCTAGCCTTGCACTGTACCAAAGACTGAACAAACAACTGGCCAGATCTGGCTATTGAAAAATGGAGCTCGAAGGCATCCCAGGAAGGCAGAGCAGCCCTGGGCCCAGGCTGCTTCAATCCACCACCCAGGATTTTGAGGGTATTCTGAGTAAACCACCAAGGAAACTCCCCGGGCGAGCCCCAGGCACTCAGGGCGGGCTGGAAGGCACCGCAGGGATGCAGTTTCAGAGGAGCAGATGCTCCCTTGATACCATCAGCCCTTATCATCACCTGCACTCCGCCCCACAGCCCGAGCTCTGCTGAAGCCACCAACGCAAAAAACCCAACCAGTGCCTCTGTCCTGGGCTCTCCCGGCAATCCCTGCCTCTCAACCCTCCTGGAGAAGCCGCAAGGAAAAACTTCGGCTGGAAGTGGAAGACACGGGACCCCCGTTCCCACCCCAGCTGGGGGAGGTTGGTTACCTGCTGATGATGATGGCTCCCTTGTAAAGGACAGAGACCACGGGCATCTTAGCGGCGGTGCCAGCCCGGCCCTGCCAGGCACCAGCCACTCTGATTTGGCAGGGATCCGTTAAAGTGATGGGGAAAGAAAAAAAATGGAAAAAAAAAAAATAAAAAGGGGGAGGGGGGAGGTCGGAGGGCATCACGTGGTCTCCCCGTATGCATGTTAATTCCACCCAACATTAACACAGATCAGATCCGAACATCTCCAAGTTTAGATTAAAGCTTACGCAAGCCGGAGCCAGCGCGGCCCATCCGAGCGCCTTCCCAAAGCCCCGAGCACGGCCGGCCCCATCCTCGGCACAGCACGGGAATTACTTGGAATGCTGTGTTGGGAATGGCCCCTCCAGGGATGAAGGGCAGCGCTGGTGTGGGACGCGTGCACTCACCATCCCGAAAGGATTAAAATCTACAGCAAAGCTTTGGAAACAGTAACAGACTGTGGCACTTAGGGAGTTTAAGGCTGACGTTGATTTTTTTGTTCTTTTAGCATCTTTTTCAGCCCATAGTATTTCCTTCTTAATGCAGAACAAGTTCAGCTGTCCCCCTTTCTGCTGGGAGGTCAAAAGCCTGATTTGCCCTTGAGCAGCCTCTGCCATCCCTATTTTGGTGCCATCATACAGCTGGCAAAGCAGCAGGACTCCTGGCTTGTGGGATGGAGGGAGGAAAAAAGATTATCTGAGGTTTGCCAATGAATGGGAATGGACCAGAACCACCCACTCCGGGGCTCGGCAGGAGCAGTGCTATGATCCTGGGGGAAAAGATCTGGTGACCTTTCCTGAGAAGGGAAACATCCTCCCCTGGACCAGCAGAAGGACACGGGTCCCGCATCCCAACCAGCTCTGGGGGACATCTGAGGTCACAGGGAAGCTCTTGGCCCTGACTCCAGCACCGGTGTCCTCCTCGTGCTGTTCCCACAGCATCTCCACAGGCCCCTGGCCAGGCCCCATTAGTGGCCCTTGACCTCGTTAGCACAGCACCGACTGCAGCACTGTGGACGTGCCTGCCTGGCACTGCCACTCCTTGCCAAACCATTCCTTGAGTCCAAGCTGCTGGATATTGCTGTTCCCACGTGTGAACAACTGATTTTATCAGCTGGAGCTTCCCCAATGGCCTCATGTGAAGCTTTGCTGGGCAAGCACAAGGCGGTTCAAAACAATGACAAATTGGAAAAGTCCTCCTGCATTTTGTTTTAGTTGCTTTCATATGAGGGTATTCAGATGACATATAAAATCTGAGTAGATTTGACCTTCAGGTGGCCAAAACTTTCCTAAAAATTAAATTATTTAGCTAAAAAACTAAAATTTGGATAAGTAATGCCAACTAGACAAACGTAGATGTATCTGGTGATAGATACATTGTGCACACCCCAGCATAGCAAGATGTGCCCACACCTGGTTCAAGGCTTTGGCTGAACCAGACTAAGTATGAGGGGTGGTACCTGGGCCGATCTCCAAATCTGTTGGATGCTGCAGCTTCAAGAGCCTCACAAACCTGTTCATCCCCTCAGCAAGCCAACAGCAGGGAGATGCTCTTTCTCCTGCCATCCCACAGAAAATTACCAGGGTGTGGAGAGCCAAACACTAAGGCAGGAGGTTCCAACACCTGATGACCACCAGCTCTGGCTCTCGGTGACGTGTTCAAGGCTGGCCAGGAGGTTTTGTGGCAGAACACACACAGAAATTCAACGCTGTGGTGTGGAACTCTCCTTCTGTGCCTGTTGTACAACGGGAGCTGTTCCACACCAGAGCCCAGCTCCCCAAGGGGCACGAGAGTCCTGGCACCATGCCCAGCTTGGCATGACCTTTTTGGGCGCCCCTCACACTCAGGGTCACTCTCCAAGTCCACTGATGCATCGATAACTGTCCTGGTCAGAGGAAGAGACCTTTTCATCCTGCCACCAAAAATACCACGTACAACCTTCCCAGATGCTTTGGGATTCTGCTAATGCACTGCCACACAATTTCTGCCTTGATCCATGGGCCAGAGTCCTGGCTGGAATAAATCAGGGATGCTGAAGGGAAGGGACTGCACAAGCATCAGAGGCAATGGGACAAAGTTTAAGCACTGGCACAGGGTGCCCAGAGAAGCTGTGGCTGCTCCATCCCTGGAAATCTCCAAGGCCAGGTTGGAAGGGGTCCATCCCCATGGCAGGGAGTGGAATGAGATTATCTTTAAGGTCCCTTCTCTGACTCTGTGATAAGGTCACCTCTTTGACCAGTTTCAGAGGGGCTGCAGGAAAGCTCACTAGAGTCAGGCCAACCCAAAACTTGCAGGAAAATGGAAAAAAATTCCTGCCTGGCACTTCAGTAATTACCCACCCTGATTTCTGCATCTCAGGGAACAATTTCTACACTCAGGGTTAAACAGATGTGTTTGGGGTTCAACACCACCCATGAAGTCCTTCACCTGCCCAAGGCTGGGATTCCTGGTCCTTCCCACTGGGTGGGATGTTGCAATAAACCACACGCTTGTCCACGAGCTGGTAAAATAAATTAAAACCAAATCCAAGAGGCCCTCAGGGACGAGGAGCAGTGCTCAGCTTCCAACTTTCTCTCCAAACACTCAGATCCTCAATTCCATCCTCCAAAACACACATCAGTCCTGGCAGAAGCATCAGACACTGCTGCTGCTCCCATTCATTAACACATTTCTTATCAGAGGAAGTTTCAACAGAAACAATTCAGAGGATTTTCAGTGGTTTAAAACTTGGGATCACATTCAGGAAGGATTTATGAGCCCCCTATGATCTGCCCAAGGGTACCAGGCCTAATCTGTATAACCAGTGTGGAAGGAAAACATCCCATGGGCAAAGGGCTGTGCTGGGTGCTCAAGATCCTTCAGGAGCTGGGACCCACTTGAGCAACTTTGAGATAATCCAGGATTCTTTTCCCAGGGAACTGCTAGTGAGACTTTAGCTTTTTAAATAAATGAGAGAATAGAAGGAGTATGAATTAAAACAAAATAACCCCGTTGGCTGGACAGCAAATAAACACATTTCACTCATTTTTCTAGCAGTCAATGAAAAAGTGGACAAATGAGTTTAAAACTCATTGAAAAATTATTTTTTTCCCAATGGAAATTTTTTCTTGCTTGAAAAAATATTTTTAATAGAAGTTGAGTGAAACTGTATAAGTCAGCTTTACTTAACACTACCATTTGTAAGCAGGGATGAGTGAAACTGTAAATAGAATCCAAATAAGTCTTGCAGCAGGAGCATAGAGTTAAAAATGCTGGGTCAGCACAAGTAAGGTGCATTTCCAGTATATTTTTCTAAGAGAGCATGAAGAGGAAAGTGTGGGAGAGTGAAACTGGGAGTGCTGGGGAGAGGCACAGAAACTACTGCCACGAGGAAGCAGTGGAGAAGGTGGTGGGGATGGGTCTGGATTTCAGAAAGAAAAGAGGGGAAGAGAATGGCTGAAACAAGTACAAGCAATAGTGAAGCTGTGATTAAAAACAACTGAGGTCTGCCCTTGCCCTTCCTACCGAGACAAGAAGCAAACAGAGCTGGGAACAGCTGGACCATGAGGGGAGAGATGGGTTTAAAGTCACTGGGAGTGTTGGCATCACAACACGGTCAACATGGCCAGCAGCAAATGCAAAAATCCCATGGGAAGACATCACTCAAGGCTCATCTCTGATGAAACACACTTCCATTTGAAACTGGGAGTCAGTGAGTTCTCCCCCCAGCCAAACAGCTCTTCACAGCTTGGCTGCTCAGGTGGGGCATCCTGGGCAGCCCAAAATGTTCTTGTATTCCATATCTCGCTGTTACCAAAAATTGTGGTCTTGAACCAAGACATGGGATCATCTCCAGGCTATGTTAAGACCATACAAGAAATGGAACTATCATCTCCTTGGTTTTTCCAGCCCAAACATCAAGGCTAAACCCAGGAACCAGGAGAGGGGAGCAGCTGAGCCCAGGCATGGCCAGTCCCAATGGGGATGGCCAGCCTGACCAGATCCCACAGCAGCAACTCTGGGTGATCCCAGAGATCCAGCTAGGACCACCACATCATCCCAAAATGGAGGAAGGGAGGGAGCTGAGCTTGGCCAAGCAGTGGGGAAGGGAAGGGAAGGGAAGGGAAGGGAAGGGAAGGGAAGGGAAGGGAAGGGAAGGGAAGGGAAGGGAAGGGAAGGGAAGGGAAGGGAAGGGAAGGGAAGGGAAGGGAAGGGAAGGGAAGGGAAGGGAAGGGAAGGGAAGGGAAGGGAAGGGAAGGGAAGGGAAGGGAAGGGAAGGGAAGGGAAGGGAAGGGAAGGGAAGGGAAGGGAAGGGAAGGGAAGGGAAGGGAAGGGAAGGGAAGGGAAGGGAAGGGAAGGGAAGGGAAGGGAAGGGAAGGGAAGGGAAGGGAAGGGAAATGCTGACAGCAGCACCCCTGAGCCTGCAGGGAGCCTCTGTGTCCGGCTGAATGGAGGAACAGGGTACAAGGAGGTTTGTGTGGGTGGGAATTAGCCATGGGAAGACATCCTGCAGTGGAAGTGAGATCTGTCTAAGGCCTTTGGGCTCCGGAAAGCAGCATTAAGAAGGTTGGTGGTGGGAGGGCTCACCCCAGCAGGGCACTGGGTCACAGTCTCTGCCATCTTCCCACTGACTCTAGGAGCCATGGGCTGCTCAGGCAGCAGCAGGAACACTGGATCATTATTGAGTGAATTCATTTCATGATACTACAGCATTAGCATAGGCTGCAGAGGCTTTTACATCTGATTAGAAAATGGAAAAATGCAACCGTGCTGCTTGCAGGATCAGCTACAAAGCATTGGGGATAAATCATAAAATCAATCAGATGCTCTAGAGCTGGGAAGGAGCTGCCCACAGTCCCAGTGCAGCCCACGGTGCTTTCATAATAACACCCATGGAGTCACTTGAGATGAGCTCAGGAGATCAGAGATGCTCACAGACAAGTCTGAACAGAAGGAACAAATAGTCATGGAATACCAGGTTGGAAGGGACCTCAAGAAGCACTTGGTGCAACCTTTCTTGTCTAACGTATGGTCTAGACAAGTCAACCCAACACCCTGCCCAGTTGAACCTTGAAAGTATCCAACACTGGGGGAGGCATCACTTCCCTGGGGAAGTGATTCCAAAGGCTGATTTTTCCCATTATGAAAAGTTTTCCTCTTGTGTCCAGTTGGAACCACTCCAGGTGTAACTTGCACCCAAAGGAACCACAGTGCCAAAATTACTGGTGAAGGAAGCAGTCAGGTCCTACAGGGAGCACTCAGGGATGGGCAATCTCAGCCCTGGGCTCAGCACCTCCCTGGGCACCCACCTACAGGTCCAGCCAGCCCTGGAGGGGTGATGCTGCTCCTCATCCCCATAGGCAAGGCTTCCAACTATCCCACATCCCTGTCCCCACACCCCACTTTCCTCTTCCCAAGGACCCTGTGGACCCCAGTACTCCTTCAATCCCTTCTTCTGACCCCTCCAGCTGCAGAGGTCACAGGGCAGCTCCTGGGGAGGGTTTTACCCTCCTGCCTCCTGCTGCTGCTGCATCACCCCTCACTCCCACCTGAGCCAAGCCTGAAGATGGAGAGGTGAGGAGTATATGATGGCTGGGCAGTTTTCCATTACTTGTTCCCTCCTTCTTCTGGAGGAGGGTGTCTCCACCTGAGGCTGATGCACATTCTCACTCCTCTGGGAGGAAGGCCCCTTCTCCCAGGACATCTGCAGCAGCAGGACAGGTAGAGATGCCACATGCTACCTCTCACTGCTGGGCAGGCTTTTCTGTTCTTCAACCCTTTTTATCACCCTCCTCTAAACTTCATCCCTATTTCCAATATCCTTCTCAGCCAGTGGATTTCTTCAGCATTAGAGGCTCATCCCAATGAACCTTTGCTGTCTGAAAGTCAGATCATTGCTGACCATCACCTTCACCCCCAGGGAGAGAGGGGCTTGCAGAAGGAAGCTGACAATTATGCATCAAGTCAAGAGTGGTGGAGCATTTTCTGGAGGTTCTTCTTGCCCAGGAAGAAGATGGTCAGGCCATGGGCACCTGCCTGGCAGAGCTGCTCTTGGAGAGGTTAAACCACAACAAGGAGTTACAGGTCTTTTCCAATGGATATCAACACACAGCTCTTTCCAATGCTGTTCCAAAACGTTTTGGTTGGGGAAGAAGCAAAAGGAACCTTTTCAATTAGCCTGTCTTCCAGTAATTAGGAGAGACTGTTTAAGGTAGAAGGAAGGCCAGGCTTAGTCTGCCATAAATTTTTAAGAAAGGCATTTATGCCAGAGTCCAGTTGAGCCAAACCTCCCCCCATATCTGCTCCAGTCCGACCCTTGGATGTACCCCCTGAGATGGGGATTAACACAACCACAAGGAAAAGCTCAATCAGGCACCTTCATTTTCACCACAGCAGCTTCAAGGTGTGGTAACTCTCTCCCACAAGGAAGCCTCTCTCCTTCCTCCTCCTCACCTTCCCATCACGTGGATCTGCTGCTCCGCTTGGGGACTGGTCCCATGGCCCCAGCTTGGGTGTCAACTGCTGTGAAGGGTTAACAGGATTATGAATCTCCCTGCCTGTCTAAATCCCCTGGGCTGTGGGATTGGACTGGTTATAAACTTATTAACAGGGGCTGATGGGGGCTGCAGGACCTGCTCTGCTGGCCTGGCCACCCTCTGCCCACCCCCCATCAATGGGAAAACCTGAGAAACACAGCAGGAAATTCAGCCAAGTGACTCCATAAAAATAGAGATGGAAAGAGAGGGGTGAGGGAAATGGTTGGGTATGGAAAGATGGGAAATCCACACATTTTCAGGAAATATTTCAGAACATGTTGCTGAACTGAAAGCGCAGCTCTTGGGAAGAGCTTTGACCCATCCGTGAGCTGCAAACACCCCCGTGCTCCAATCCAGACCCTGGCAAAAGCCATAAACAGGCAGCAAGAATAATTCCAAGAGGATTGGTGGAAGTGTCAGGCCAGACTTACACCCGGCCACGCCTGGTGAGGAGCCGGCAGTGGATCCAAACCCACCTGGAGCACACAGAGCATGGTCTGACCACAAGAGCTGACCGGCTCCAATGGTGCCTTCAGGGCTCTTGTATTTCCTACTGGCTCTGGCAAAGCTCCTGCACGGAAGCCACCACTGCAAAACTTGCTTAGAACTTCCAGCAGCCACTGTCCAGGAGAGCTCCGCGGGGTCACACCGGCATCACCATCGGGAGGAGCCGGGGATAAAGGATGAGGGATGAGCCGCGGCAGTCACCGCCCCCGGCCCTGATGCTGCCGGGGGAGGTTCTGCTGACGGCTCGCGTTTATTTATCAAATTCCTATTTCAAACTCCAAAATTAATCTTTTAATCAGCGGCAGAGCGGGGTCATCCTTATCGGAGTGCCGGGGAGGTGTTATCTCCCCGCCATCTGCTCGCCATCCTCCGCCGCTTTCCGAGAGCCGGCAGACAGCCGGACACCAGCCAGCACATCTGGCACTGCCACATGTGGGGGACGGACCCCTGACCAGCCCTCTCCTTCCAAACCAAACACGGCCCAGTGGACAAAGCTGAGGGAGCTGCAAATTCGACCCGAAATTCCAGCATATCAGCAGATTTGTGCGGTACAAAATGGGGTTTGAGAATTTTTGCCTCGCAGGGGCAGGGCGCCAGGACTCGGCAGCCACGTGGAGCCAGGAATACCCAGGGGTCCCCAATGAAGTGAGGGGGCTGCTGCCATCCACATCCCACTGCCCCACGGCATCAGCACCCACCCGGCAGCGCTCCCCAAGCACAGCCACAGTCACGCCTGTCCTGCGTCACCTCCCTCCCACCGGCAGCTGGTTCTACCTTTTCTGCGCCCGAAAGCAGCAGGGCACCGTCAACGCAGCGGCTCCAGCCACCGTGTCGGTCGCAGTCACCCCGGGGTGCTGCCCTCGCCATCCTGCCGGTGCCCCCGGGGCAGCCCCCCCAGCCCTCGCCCCAATGACCTACTTCAGCCGGAGATGGATCATGGCCCAGCACGGCAGGATCACGGTCCCTGCTGCCTTCAGCGTGCCCTCGCCTCTTGTCTCGGCTGGGGAGAAGCCCAGGTCGGGTGAGCCCAGGAAAGCCTCCGCCAAACCTCGGGGTGGTCGGAGACCCCGCCGGGGCCCAGGCCGGCTCCGGCTCCGGCCCACTGACCCCCAGCTAATCGGCTAAAGCCGCACGCTCTGAACCCTGGCCCCGGGCACAGCCGCGCTCCCGCCGGCTCTCTCTGCCCTACATAGACATCACCTTCTGTCACCTCCTGTCACCTCCCGTCCCCTCCGCCGCCCTCGCCGCGGCCACCCGGGGCCCTGCTCCGCACCCACTCCTCTCCCCGGGCACCGGCAAGGGGGGGAACAAGGTCCTTTTGGGGAGCTTTTGCCAAAAGGGAGAGCCCAGAGCTGCAGAAGGAGCACCCGCAACCGCACTCAGAGGTTGCCGGTGCTTCCCCAGTTGCTGCCTGGAAAATAAAACCCCTTTCCCAGCCCTGGCTGATACCGGCCTCACCTGTGCGCTGCCCCTGCAGGTGCGGTGGGACCCGCATCTGACCCTGCTCCCCGCAGAGGGGCCACCAAAATGACCCGAACGGGGTCACCGAGCATATCCTGACGCCATCCCTGGAGAACTTAGCCAAGGCTCCGAGGGATGGCCGATCCCGTGCCCGATGCCGTGCCCTATCCCGTTCCCGATCCCGTTCCCGGTGTGGCAGCGTCCTGCCCCGCTCACCAGTAAATGAGGGAGAGCCCATCGAAGCGCTCCAGGGGCCGGCCAGGGGGCTGCAGGTAGGACATCATCCGGTGCCAGCGGGCCCTCAGGGCTGCCGCGGCCGGCTCCTGCTGCCTGGGGCCATGGGCTCGGAGTGCCGGCGGCTGCCGGGGCTGCCCAGCACCGCTCCCTGGCACGGTTCCCCGCCGCAGCGGCTACACCTAATCCCGGGCGGGCGAGCATGTGATCGCCCCTCTGCCGGCCCCCCAGATAAACCCTGCCGGGCCGGGACCCGCGCTGAGGCTGCTTCCAGCCAGCGGGGCTCAGCCGCACCTGGGCTGGGAGCCACGGCGACCACGGGATCCCCACGGCAGCGAGAGAAGTGTCTCATCACCCGTGTGCCACCGTCCCGCTCTCCCTATCCTCCGCGGCCCTGATCCAATCAACCGAGCATTTATTTTGGCACAAGGACCCCTTCGGCCCCCTACCTCCTTCAACCTGCACTTGCAGTGGCTGCTAATGATTGTTATAATCATTAATGATGGTTGTAATCCACGGTTAACCTGCCACCACAAACTATCTAAAAGCAATTGTAGACATCTCTGACCTGCACTAAGCCTGGGCTGTGGCAGCACTTGGGGCTCCCCTCCTCCCTGGCCACTGCAGGATCATATTTTATATATATATAATATTATATATATTATTTAATATGGGGCACAAGTCTTGCATTTGGGTATTTTTCATTGCTGTTTAAGGTTTTCTGATCCTACCCCAACAACCAGATTACCCTTTAGACTATTAGCAAAGCCCTGGGAGTGAGCGCTGGTGGGCAGATATAAACTGTTTGAAGTGGGGCATTATCCTGAAATGTGATAATTCTCCCATCCCACAGCCAGCTCAGCCATGTTTGTCCATATCCAGCTGTGGGTGAGATGGATGGACAGCAGGATGGACAGACAGGCCCTCATTCAAGGTGATGGAAAAGTCCCAGATGAGCATCAACCCACTGCATTTTGTGTATTTAATTTCTCCCTCTCCCCATCAGTTACGATCCCAGGGCAGCAGCCGGGGGTGGCCAGGACCTGGGGATTAGGTGAGACCTGGGGATTATGAAATGAATCTGTCTGTGTCTGCCACCAGCCTCGCCAGGGCCAGGTCCTGTGCCCATTGCTCCTCCCAACTCCAGGTGATGCTGGGACATGAAATCATGGAATATCCTGAGTGAGAAGTGACCCCCAGGGATCATCCAGTCCAGCTTCTGTCCCTGCACAGACACCCCAACAATCCCACCCTGTGCATCCCTGGCAGAGTTGTCCAAACACTCCTGGAGCTCTGGCAGCCTCGGGGCTGTGCCCATTCCCTGGGGAGCCTGGGCAGTGCCAGCACCCTCTGGGTGAGGAAAGAACCTTTCCTGATATCTGACTTAAACGTCCCCTGGCACAGCTTCATGTCACTGCTTCAGGATGAGACACTTGGGGACCCGCTGAGGAAAACACTGAGCAGGAGAGGCGGTGGTGACCTGTCTGTGCAGCCACTGCTCCCATCTCTGAGCTGGGGCATCCTACAGTGCTGGGCCTGGCAGGGCTGGGAGCTCAGTGGCCGCTGGTGGCATCTCCAGCCAAAGCACCCATGTGACATGAATCAGGACACCTGGACCCCTGGGGTGAGTGCAGCCGCCCCAGCCCTGTCACCCACGCTGTGATGAGGAGCAGGGAGGGCCGGGCCATGCCTGGGGCGCTGCCCGGAGGCGCTGCTGCTGGGACAAGGCGGGGAATTAAGGCTGATCCCGCTCGGCATCCTTGGCGAGTGACTGTGCAGGATGTGCCGGTGCCAAAATCCTTTTCACCTGTCACCTCCCAGCCCGGTGACAGGTCCCCTGAGGAGGCTCAGTCCTCCGCCCAGGACAGCCGCCAGCACCTTGTCCCAACCCCCGTCTTGTGTGCAGCTCTGCTTTAGGGGCCAGCCCTACAGGGTACCCAGCCCAGGACCCCCATCCATAGGGGCACTCCATGGTGCGTTTTGGGTGCGTTCGGGGTGCAGGTGCTCCCCAGCCCAGCGATCCCGAGGGGTGCTGGTGTGGGGAGAGCCGCCCGCTCCCAGGGCTGTCGCAACGCGGGCCGGGCGGTGCTGGGTGTGAGTCCCGGGACTGGTTTGTGCCGCCGGGAGAGGACGGGCACTGGGTTTGCCGAAACCGTGGGGTGCCGGGTGCCGCGGCCGGCTCAGGGCAGGGCCGGCCTCTCCCAGTCTCACCAGTCGGGATTGTCTAAGGCAGTGTCACCCCGCTCTGGGGCAGGACAGCACCCAGCAGCCGCGGGGACGGCGGGGCCACCTTGAGCCTGCGCTGGTGCCGCTGGTCCAGCTCTGCCGAGGCACCCGGAGCGCTGGGGCATTTCCACCGTTTCCATCGTTTCCATCATTTCCGCCGCCCTCCCTGCAGCTGCCGGGAGCCTGCCGGGACATCCCCTGGATGTGTCCCCCTCTCGCCCGCAGCCCTGGGGGTCACAGCATCCCCCGGGGCAGGCTCTGGGGTGAATCACCGCGACGTGCTGCGGAGCCAGGCGCTGCCTTGCCCTTTTCCCCCGGCGAGTTTCCGCGCTGGCGGAAGCAGGGCATTATCTCCCTCGCCCATCGCAGGCAGCTGCCCCTGGGTGCGCTCCAGCTGCATATTTATAGAGATGCAAACATTACACCCCGGAAATTCCCTGTCTTTACATCACAGGCCAAAGCCTGCACTGAAGCCCTGACCTTTTTCTTCCTCTCGATGTGTTCTGGCCCACTGTGACAGAGTGGTCCCAGCCCTGGGATGTCCCAGCCAGGACCAGTGCTCCTGCATGGGTGCTCAGGGCTGCAGCACTGTGCCACTGAGGGGCACAGGGGACACAGAGGAGCTGTGGATGCCCCTGGAAATGTTCAGGGCCCGGTTGGATGGGGCTTGTGGAAGATGTCCCTGCCTTAGCCGGGGGGACCAGGTGAACTTTAAGTCCCTTCTAACCCAAACCACTCTATGATGATTTGATTATGATGATGACAATGGTGATGATGACACCTGTGTGTCCCCATTGGGGGTCTGGGATCCCATCCCTTCATGACACAGGAGAATAAGGACCAAGAGAAGCTGCTGCTGTGTCAGATGCACACGCTGGATGTTAACATCCAGCCCAGCTGTACATTGTTCAATGCCATTCCAAAAGCTATGGCTGGGGACGCAGGACAGGGACCTGCCAGGGTAGGTGTGTCCTGCCTGGCTGCTCCCATCTCCCCCGTCCCCCTAGTTTGGTGCAGATGTCCCCATGCCTGCCCCCAAAGCCAAGCCAGTGCCGGTGACAACGCAGTTCTGCGCTGTACCGTGCTAGGAGGATGAGGAAAAGCCAAACTTAATTTATTCCGTGCTGCATTTTCATGCCAAGTGAGTCAGAGCACCGGCCTCTCACAGCCTTTGTTTTCCTTGGCTGCCTGCACCCGTTTTCGCTTCGTGTTTGTCCAACATTAAAGTCCCTTGATGGCACTTGGGCTCAAACCAGCAACTGCAGCAGAAAAAGCCACTTCCCTGCTGGGACAGGAGCTTTCCTATCCTTCGGCATCAGGAGCGATGCACTTGCTTTATTCTATTTATTTCCTACAGTTTGACAAACCCTGAGCTTGCTCCTTTGAGCCACCACATCCCACCAGAGCCATCCAAAGCTATCGAGGCTGGCGGGGGCTGTGGGATGAGGCTGGAGTAGCCACGCTGGCTGCTGATTTCAGAGCAAACCCAGCCCCAAACGGAGCTGGGAGAGGTTTCACCCGACACAGGACCAGTTAGGAACGAGCACAGCCACATTCCTGTGCACGTGGGAGCCGCCAGGAAGAAGCGGCAGCATGGAGGTGTTTCAGTGCCCTGCTTTCCTGCATGCGAGTAGGAACTCCTTTCCCACCCCAACCCTCTGCCATGGGGCCCAGCAGCTCAGCTGGGCCCTTCAGGGGCTGTCAGAAAGTCCCCACCCAGAAAACAAATGAGATTTTGGCTCATCTGCTGTTGTTTGTGTTCCATCGAGATTTTGGGAGAGATTTCCACGTTGTTTTGCCTCAACCCCCCTCCATCAGAAGTCAAATCCAAAAATTCTTCATTGAGGAACATTGCTGAGCAGCTGCCAGGGCTGCTCATCTCCATGATCATCTGCATGCCTGGATCCTCTGCTTCCACGTGTTCCCCAAACCCCTCGGCACTGCCACGGGGTGCCTTTTGGGGCTTGTGGGGAAGGGGATGCCACCACCCCACTACTGGCTTGACCCACCCAGCCCTGGTGCCATCCCGAATTACAATGGGCTGAGTGGGGTGGGATGGCCAAGACCACGGCTCAGGTGTCAGCAGGGAATGAGACCCCCCCCCAAGCCCATCCTGCCCATCCTGCTCCCTCGGCAGCGGGGTCAGCCTTGGCTGGGGCGCCGGGGACGGCACAGGGTGGAGCAGAGTTTGGGATGACAGAGAAGGGCTTGCCAGGAAAATGTCATATCGTTGCATAAAACGTGCTCCTCTCCCGTTCCCCTCCCACATCAGCAGCAGCTCAAGAGCTTCTTACCCAGGTTAAGTCAATATTGCCACATTGCTGCCTCTGTCGAGGTGCTCGGTGGCCCCGTGGAAGGAGCTCCGTGGGTGTTTGAAGGGCTGGGAAGGAGCCAAGGGAACACATCTGGCTGGGTGCAGCACACTGGGGATCGGCATCCTCCCACGAGCCCCTGGTGCCCTGCAGAGGGGCCCACACCTGCTCGGCAGGGCACAGCAGGCTCAGGGCTGGCAGGACAGCCCCACTGCTCCATGCTCAGGAGGCTCCAAGGAGCCGCTGGTACTGGGGCTGATACCGGCAGCAGTAGGGCACGGAGCACAGCAGGGGCCAGCTGCATCGGTAAAGCCACCAAAATGCTCATTTGCAAAATAAATGCTGCAAAACCAACCCTGGCAGAGCCCAACCGAGGAGGGAACCTCAGCACGGGGTGTGTGGTGCTTTGGGCAGGCACCAGAGCCTGAACAAGAGCTGCCAGCACCCCCAGACCACAGGCCCCCAGGTCCCCAAAACCACCCTGTGTATGGAGGCTTTGTGCAGTGCCTCTGATCCCAAGCCAAGGTAAAGGCAGGATACCTGGGCAGTTTACATAAGACAGAGTTTTCCACTACACTGGAGTTTCTCTCCGCCTGCTGTTTCACCCAGCAGCTGCAATTTTGCTGCTCTCAAGGGCATTTGCACACAAAAATGAGCCACGCCAGAGATGTGGGGAGATTAGGAGGATTAAGGCTGCAGAACTGGCACAGAAGGAGATGGAAAGCAAACCCCTCTGGTAGGCAGAGGCATTTCATCCCTAAACCTCTGCTCACCTTCATGCAGGGTTTAAGGAGAGGGGCTCTGGGATGGTTCTAGAAGCTGGAAGAGGAGCAACCAGTCCTTTGAGCATCCAGAACATGTTGCTGCTAGAGATGGGGAGGATCCAAAAGCACAAAAACCAGAAGGTGTTTCTAGTGCTGAATAAAGATGTGCAGAATTTCATAGTGAAATAAAAGGGGGGCTGGGCTTCTCCCTCTTCACCTCCCCTTCTGTCAGGATTGGAGGGAGGATGGGGATGCAGGTGCTGCCTGGGCAGGTTAGATGGGGATGCTCACAGCCTCCAAAGGGATCACAGCATCTGCAAATTCCTCCTCCCCCCAAAAAAATAGGGGAACACCAGTGCACTTCTCAGCATGGGCAGGAGCCTGGCACCGATAGCCATGGCAGGGAGCGTGCCAGGCTCCAAGCACTGCCAGGGGTCCCACAGGGATCCATGGGTCTTGGGGAGATCAGATGAACCATTCTTACCCAGGGGATCCTCACAACCTATTCAGAAGTAAGAAAGGAAGCTGGGCACCATGAAGACCAAGTCATATCCTCAGTTATAGCTCAAATGAAGCAGGTGCCATGGCTGGTAACGGGGAGAGCCCAGAGATGGCCCCAGACAGTGCAGGGTGAGCCCCCAGCCCTGGTTCTGGCTGTCTGTGGGCTGCTGTGGGAGCACTGCTGCTGCTCCAGTCTCACACCACCACCACCCAGCAGCCAACAAGGCCCAAGTTATACCCCTGGGACTCAATCCCAGCAGGACTCTTCCACTCCCACTCCCTCCAGATCTGCCTTCAGCACGCCCTTGGGCTCCCGGGAGTGTTTTAAATCTTTCCCCACCTGCCAAAGGCTAGAAGCTGCTTGGCTGGATGAGGCCATGGGCACACAGAGTGCTGCTAATTGTGGGGTGACAGCCCAGCCCCAAGTAGGTTCCAGGCTCTGTGGGGCACTGGCAGTGGGTTCCAGCCTCCTGTTCACCTAGAAAGGGATGGCACAGCCAGGCAGCATGGCCAGGCCACCCCAACGCCAGAGCCCTGGGCAAGCTCAGCTCCTGTGGGGGAACAGCCTCACCCTCTAAAAGGATCCAGGAGGACAAACCATGGTGAACTGGGATGGAGCGTCCAACAAACACACATAGAGAAACACAGGCAGACAGAGAGGAACACACAGACAGACGCACAGACACACGCTTGCCTTGTGCTGTCGCTGCCGGGACCCGCAGCCTCCCCGCGTCCCAGGCAGGCGCGGCCGGACCCAGGCGGGAATGCTCCAGTCGGGAATGCTCCAGTCGGGAATGCTCCAGGCGGGAATGCTCCAGTCGGGAATGCTCCAGTCGGGAATGCTCCAGGCGGGAATGCTCCAGGCGGGAATGCTCCGGCGGCCGCAGCGCTCGGCGCTCTTTAAGGGCGTCCCGGAGCGCAGGAGATCCGGAACACGCAGGGATCGGGATCAATAGGTCACAGCGTGCACTGACTTGCCCCCAGAACGAAAATCAGCAGAGGATTTGGGGCTGGTGGGGAGGCTACAATCAGGGCTTTAATCCCGCATGGGCACAAAATCCCAGGATAAAAAGGCCAGAGCTGGTCCTAATTGCTGACTGCTGTGTGCATGTGTGAGCAAAACCTCTTAGGCTGCGGGGGGCCTGGGGGAGGCATCTCGGTGCCCTGTGGAGTCCTTCAGGTCGGAGTAGATCTGTAAGATCAAGTCCGACCACTCCCCCAGCACCATCGTATTCGCTACTAACCCATGTCCCCAGGTGCCACATCCACACGGCTTTTGAATTCCCCTCCAGGGATGGGGACCCCACCACTGCCCCGGGCAGCTGTGCCAGTGCCTGATCACCCTTTCCGTGAAGATTTCCCAGTATCCAACCTAAACCTCCCCTGGCACTTGAGGCTGTTTCCCCTTGTCCTGTCCCTGTTCCCTGGGAGCAGAGCCCGATCCCCCTGGCTGTCCCCTCCTGTCAGGGAGTTGTACAGAGCCAGAAGGTTCCCCCTGAGCTTCCTTTTCTCCAGGCTGAGCCCCTTTCCCAACTCCTTCAGCCACTCCTGGGGCTCCAGCCCCTTCCCCAGCTCTGTTCCCTTCTCTGGACATGCTCCAGCTCCTCAGTGTCTTTCTCGTGAAATGCCCAAAGCCGCCCCCAGGACTGGAGGTGTCTCGGCAGTGACGATGCACCTGGAAGGAGCAGTGATGCTCCGAGCACCGCTCATCCCCAAAGACAAAGACCACCCGGGAGGAGCCGCAGCCACCCCCGTGACTGTCCCTCTGTGCCCATCACGGTCTCTGAGGTTCCTGAGGCCAGGAACCCCTCGAACTGCTCCCCACCCGTGCCCCGGCTCCTGGGGGAGGTCAGGCGGACCCCGCACATCTGGGGGGGTCCAACCCTGGCGGGGCCCCTTTCAGTCAGGGCTAGAGTCGGGATCGCGGGGCTCCCCCAAAGCCGGGGGAAGATGCTGCGGGGTGGGGAAGGGAGGGGCGGGCCGGGCAGCGGCGGGCAGGAGGCAGGAGGAGGCAGGAGGAGGCAGGAGGAGGCAGGAGGAGGCAGAGGCGGTGCAGCCCCGTCCCGCCTCCCGGCGGGGCCCGGCCCGGTGGCGGCGCAGAGGCTGCGGGCGGCGGCGGGGACGGGCAGGAGGAGCGCGGCGGGCGCCGTGCGGGGACGCGATGCACTCGCTCTTCAGGAAACGTAACAAAGGGAAATACAGCCCCTCCGTGCAGAAGAAGAGGTGAGTGACCCGGTCCCGGGCAGTGCCGCTCCTCCCGGGACGAGCAGAGCCTCCAGCCCGGGGATCCCGTCCCGCAGCATCCCCCCCACTCCGCGCTGGGGTCGGCGGAACTGATGCCCCCTCCCCACGAGGTGTGGGAGCCCTCCCGAGGTGTGGGAATCCCCCGAGGTGTGGGAATCCCGAACTGTCGGCACCTCCCAAGGAGCTGGTACCCCTGGATTTGTGGGCACCACCGAGATGTGGACACCCTTAAGTGTGGGCACCCCCCGAGGAGCGGGCATTCCCGAGGTGAGAAACCCTGAAGCGTGACATCCTCGAGGTGTGGGCACCCTCTGTGCGGTGGTAAAACCCCTTACATGTGGGAACTCCGATGTTTGGCCCCCGCTGAAGTGTCAGCTCCTCCCCGAGCTGGGTCCGCAGAGAGCTTGTTTCTCCCGGGTCCCCTCCCATCGCAGGAGCAGCAGCTCCAGCGAGCAGGTTCCTTCGCTTCCCAGCTGTGCGCTGGGTCAGATCTTAACGAAAAAGATAACAGTCTGGTTGTTCTTCACCTTCGCCCCTTGTTCCCCCAAGACCAAGGATTTGGTCCATCGTCGTTTCCTCGGCTTCCTCTGATGGGGTGGGGACGCCTTTCGGTTGTAGTGGCTGGTTAAAAAAAAAAAAAAAAAAAAAAAAAAAAAAAAAAAAAAAGGCAGAGTGTTGAATATGCCCTGTGAAAGGTCACTGATAAAAGGGAGAAGGTGTAAAAATCCTTCCCAGGAAGGCTCAGCCTCCCTGGGCTGGACGGTGGACAGTCCCCAGTCCTTGCCTGCACCGTGATGTTTTCCCAAAGCCGTGGATGTCGTGATAATTCAGCAGCGTGTCCTGTGTTTCTCAGAGGAGCTGCAGGGGCTCTGGAGCATGTGGAGTGCTCCACGTTCTGAGCGATTCAAGGATTCATGATCCAAACCCGTGGCTTGTTCATCCCGTTCCATTCTTTCCCATCGTCACCAGTCCTGCCTCGTGGACTCGGAGCAGCCGCCCTCTCCCAAAAATCCTCCTTTGGGAAGGAAGCTGTGGAGGTGATGCAGAGGCTGAGGTGCCTTCGACGGCCCAGAAAGGGACCAGTCAGCCCAGAAGGCGCCGACATTTCCCAAGCAAGGGAGCCCCTGGCTGCTCCCTGCCCACAGGAGCAGGGCTGTGGCGGTGGGAGGGCGCTCCCCGCCACGGGAGCCCGTGCCCGCTGCTGCCCTGGCACAGGGCATTTGCTGATCTCCTCTCTTGGGGCCGAGGCTCCAGCTCCAGCCCCGGGGAAGGTTCCCCCGGCAGCCCGGCTGGCTCGGCAGGGCCGCCCAGGCTCCGGCTCCCGAAGCCCGGGACACGCTCTGCTGCCTGATGCTGCACCGGGGAGGGCAGGCGGGAGGAGACGCGAGTTGCACGGAGCCCTCTGAGGCTCCGCACCTCCCCAGTGGCCCCGGCGTTCTCATGGTGCCGATACCCAGGCGCATTTCGGAGCTTCGGGGGACTCAGTGGGCGGCTCGGAAGTGAGGAACCCCGCACCTGGGCTGGCTGGTGGGATGCTCACCTCCGAGAGCATCAGGGTGCTGTGAAGTAGGAGGAGACAGACCTGCATTGTGCGGGGTGCCCACCCTGGGGCTGTGGCGGGGTCCCCATGATGCGCTCCGAGCGCTGTCAGCCCTGGGTACCCCGTGCTCTCGCCATCCGCCGGCGGACGGGCTCAGGAAGGAAGAAGCCTCCCTCCGCCGCCCTGCCTGGAGCCCAGCGGCCCTGGGCAGGTGCCAAAGCACCTCCGGAGGCTGCGGGCCAGGCTGAAACCTCTGTTTTTCTGGCTGGTGGTGGCTGAGGAAGCAGCGCAGGGCTGTGCCCGGGGCCACTCTCCCTCCCTCCCTCCCTGCGCCTCGGCTGTCCGTGCACACCTCGAGGAGAACTGTGCTTATTAGCCCCAATTTGTTAATTCCTGCCTTGGAGTTTACAAACATCTGTGAATCCAAGGAACACTCCCACCGTGTGGAAACAGCCCCACCATCAAGGTGGGGAAGCCTGTGCCCGACCGGTTGAACAACTTGCTGGAGGAGGATTGCGAAGAAGTGAGGAGAGCTCCTGCCCCGTCCCCTGCTCCAGGCACTGCCAGGCTCCCAGGCGGCTCCCGCCCAGCTCTGCTGCCAGGAAAACAGAGCAACACTCCTAAAATCAACCGCCCGCCCCCGCTGGCAGCAGCGACCGAGATTTCGACACCGCGTGAGCCCGACCTCATCCTGCGCGGGGGCTGCACCTGGGGCAGGGCTCGGTGCCAGGCTGCTGCCAGGGACGGAGCCTGCAAAGCACCGAGGGACAGGGCAAGAACCCAGCACCGGTTTGGCAAGATTGAGGGGCACTGGAGTGTGTCCTGCCAGCCCTGGGAGCCAGGGCCACGAGCTCAGCTGAGGGAGGCAGGGGCTGCCCGGGGAACATCGGCCAGCAGCAGGACAGAGCCTGGAAAGGAGCCACGGGAGTGTTGGTGGCTTCCTCAGCCTCGGGACAAAGTCTGCCCAGGATGGGAACATCTTCATGAACAACACTGGCACCCAAGCCAGGTGCTGCAACCTCCCCATGAACAACTCTGTTCCCTGGATATGACAGCCACCCTGTCCCAACCCCAAAGTGGTCCTCAAGCTCCCATCCAGCAGTACCAGGGTCCAAGTCTCTCCTTAGGAATATCTGATGCAGCTCTGTGATCTGCCTGGGCTCGAGGTCTCCAGTAGCCATCCTTATCCAGCCCTGGGCATCTCCCTACCTTGGCTAGGGATCCTGGAGGATGATGGTGACATTTCTTTAGTCTCACGGATTTGGTTGCTTTATTCTGCTCTCATCCCTGAGTATGGTCAGCCCCTGGGAATTCAGCCATGACCACTGCATTGTTACATGGATGTGTGTCCCTGGAAGGGAAGGCACAAGCCTTGAACAGAGCCACAGTGTGGGGAAAATCATCAGCCTCCATCCACATGATGTTCCTCAAACACTTGACATGCTTAAAAAACAGGAGGTTGTCTTCTTTGGATAGTCCAGGCTTGGCAGGTAGAAAACAGTGAGGGAAGTGAGGCCCTGGCACAGGGTGCCCAGAGAAGCTGTGGCTGTCCCTGGATCCCTGGAAGTGTCCAAGGCCAGGATGGATGAGGCCTGGAGCAGCCTGGGATAGCGAAAGGTGTCCCTGCCCATCTACTTCAAACCATTTGATAATTTTATGATAAAAACCAGTTCAGCCTTTGGAGCTGCTGCTGAAACTCTCCCTCCTGCCTGCAGGAAAGTTGTTCATCCTTGGGGTCTTTGGGGTGAGAGCATCCACCCAGGAGTGCTCCCAGCCCTGGAGACCTCAGCAGTGTCAGTCCCCAGGTAAGAGGGGTGCAGGCACAGGCACAGCTCAGCCGGCAGGGCTGGCACCATTTCCAGAGGCTGTTTGGAAGGGCTGGAGTCAGCGGGAGGCCCAGACAGGTGAGTCAGGAGCTGCTCAGTGCTGAGGGTGGAGCGAGCCTCCCATGGCCCGTCCTATTTCTGCTCTCATTTCCATGCAGATTACAATAAGATATCACCATTCCTACGAGGGAAGATAAACACGACTGGAACGGGCTGGGCTGAGCACAGCAACCCTGTTGTCCAGCTACACCCTGACGTAGGCAGCTTGACAGAACTCTGCTCTGAGTTTTCAACCAGATCCTAATCTCTCCCAAACCTGAATTACCGTAGCCAGAGCCCAGCCCTTGTGCCCTCTACCCTGCCACAGTTTCACTCCAGTGTCATTAAAAGCAGCATGAGAGAATTTCATGCAATGGGAGCTGTGGCTCAGGGATCTTTAAGGACATTTATAGTTCTGTGCTGTGGCCTTTTCAGTTTAATCCCTCCTAAAGTCTGGCCTTCAGCAGCAGGGCTGACATGGGAGAGTTTTTTATGAAATCTGTATAAATGGACATTGAATGGGGGTGGAATTGAGAGCAGCAGTGGGTGGTCACTGCCTGCTGTGCTGATTGTCCATCCCGGTGGTGGGATGCAATAAGCAGGACCAGGATCCTTGCTCACATCCCATCCTCACCCAACTCCCCTGTCCCTGGCCAAGCCATCCCACCAGCAGAAGCCTCTGGGATGGGAAGGTTTCCTGACAGGAGAGCAGCATCCCTGAGCAGGACAGAGCCCTTCCCATTAACCCTCCCAGCAAGGATCAGGCTCATGGGACAAATTCTCAGCAGGACCCTTCCCAGAGAACTCAGCTGGACCTGTCAAAATTTGGTCTAAACATCCTGCCTTGGGGGGAATAAGGAAACAGCCTCCTTGTTTGGAAAAAAAGAAACTTGAGAAATCAAAGGGATTTTCTACCACCTGCCAGCAAGCACAAGACCTTTGCGCATCCTGGAGAAACTGAATTCAGGGAGGTTTGCTCCAAAAACTGCTCTTATGAGTGAGGGTGCAACCTAATGAGAAGAGAGAAAGAAGAAGGAATAGAGGGAAAAAAGGTCCAGTTTTTAGCAGCAAGTATTCATATTACAATAATTATAATAATATTTGTCTGTTGAGAACCTCTCTTAATAAAAATACCCCAGCAAATCACAACTAAAATACCAAGAAAAATCACCAAAACCCTAAGAAAACAGAAGGAAAACCTGAACCCTAAAACTGCCCCCTAAGCCTTCAGAAATACCCAAACTCCTCTGAAACCAAGGTCTTCAGGTCAGAATTGTGGTACATGGATGAAGTGCTGTCTGCCATGGTGCAGCTGCTTCCTTCTGGTCCCTCAGCTGGGAGAAACCCCAAAACCTGCTCCCATTCCCCATGGGAGTGACCTGGGGTCCTTCACCCCAGCCAGACAATGGCATTGACAAAAAACCAATTCTTCTACAGAGCACAGCTTTTCACGAGAGAGATCATTTTTTCCTCCCTGACCAGAGAATGTTAAAGTTGTCCAGAAATGGCAAAGCCAGTTTTTCCAGGCTTTTATTCATTTTTTTTTTCATCTCTCAAACAAAGCCTTATCTATTCCAGCAGAACAGCTCTGCATTTCCCCCCCTCTGCTGCAGCCTTGCAGGGGCCGTGCCCTGGGCACCTTCACTCCTGGCTCTGCTCAGTCTTGTGTGTGCTGCCCATCCCAGCTGGGCTCTGGCCCAATCCTGCTCTTCTCCCTCCCCAGCTCTGCTCCATACTCCAGCCATCCCACCCAGCCTGTTTTTTGGCCCTGTCATCCCTTTGTCTTACCCTGCCAGCAGCTCCAAAGCCTGCATGCATCCATGGCTCTTCCCAGCAGCTTCCCAAAAGAGCCACATCCTATCAATCCCACCCATGCACTTTTCCTGGAACAGCCAAGGCTTCCTGACTGCTCTGCCCATCAATTTGTGCTTCTCCTGCACAGAATCATGGAATGGGTTGCATTGTAAGAGAGTTTTAAGCTCATCTCAGTCCATCCCCTGCCATGTTAGGGACACCTTCAACCATCCCAGGGTGCGCCAAGCCCTGTCCAACCTGGCCTTGAACTCTCCCAGGAATCCAGGGGCAGCCACAGCTGCTCTGAGCACCCTGTGCCAGGGCCTCCCCACCCTCCCAGGGAAGGATTCCTTCCCAATATCCCATCCATCCCTGCCCTCTGGCAGTGGGAAGCCATTCCTCATTTTCCTGGCACTCCGGCATCTTCCCCCTTGCAGCAGATGAAGGGCACAGGGAAGCCAAACTCCTCCATCCCCTGGCATGGAGATTTCAGCCAGGCTTCAGCTTTCCCTGTTTGACATCCAGCTGGATGCAGGGACTGTGCTCCTCCTCTGGTTTATTCACACAGCCCCAGCCGTGGAAGGGACAGTGGGTAATTAACAGGCCTGATGTTCTCACATCAGTGATGTCCAAGCTGGTTGATGAAGTGGTACCAAAGTGACAAGTATGGAGAAATAAATATAGAAATAAGAGAGATCTTACATGAGAGGTTCCCATTCTCTCTTATTTCTCTTTTTATTCCTGTACACTTGTTCTCCCTGCATTTCCAGCAGCAGTGAGATGAGCACAGCACACACTGAGCTCCCTGCTCAGGGTAGGATGGGCTGCACAGGAGCAGCTCCTGACGCTACAGTTTTGAGGTGCAGCTCCCACGGGAGTTTTTATGAGAATTCCCTGTCCTACAGCCTCAGCTGGTGACTCTCACATAAACCACAGAGGTGGAGAAAGCAAACAGCTTCTCTGGTGTGTCAGGAGGGCCAAGCCATGCCCACATCACATCCCAGCATGTCGTTGCTTGCTCTGAGCAAGGCTGCATTTCTTTGCCCTGGTCACCTAGACACTGGCACAGGATCACCAGGCAAACCATCCCCTCCAACACCGGGAATTGCCTTTCTCTACCCTCCCTTTCTCCCAGTCCTTCATCTGTTGCCAGTCCTGCAGTAATGGAGAAGGGATGTCATTGTCCCCAGATGCCTCTGGAGGGTGGCTCTGCCCTGGCCCTGGGTTCTCGGAGTCATTGAGGGCAGGAGGTGGGAATGGGTGTTCAGGGGCAGCATCCCCAGCTTGGGCAAGAGCTGGCAGGGCACAGGTGATAACAGGAATGAGGAGAGCCTGTGGCTCCAACCTGAGAGAGGAGCAGAGAGAAGGGGACAAGGGGCTCATCCTTGCCCAGACACAACATCCTCATCCCAAACTGGCAAAGCTGGTACCTGAGGGAGAGGATCAGGGCTGGGGTGTTGCACCCGCTGCTTCCAGCACCTGAGCTCAGTTTTGCTGATGCAAATTGAGCACAAAGGCTGGGCTGTGACTCCAGGCTCAGCTCTGCCAGACAGCTCTCCAGGTCAGCAGCCTGAACCACAGCCATGGATCCAAAAAATCCCGGGCTTAGGTTTATTTCCTCCCCACAATTCAGAGGTTTCAGTCAAAACTAGAACTAGAAAAACCTCAGACTTCTTCTAGGTTTTAGGATGGTTTTCCCATCCATGCTTCAGATCCACTGAAACCCTGAAGATCCATCCCTGGACTTGCTGAAGTCATTGAGACTGAGGTAGGGCCCAAGGAGAGGAGCCAGCAAGAGCTTCCAGCTCGTCCCCACCTCAGTGCCAGCCCAGCTCCTGGCCATCACGGCAAAGTATCCCAAGCTCCCACCTGGATAATGAACCTCTCTCACACTCCAGGCTCAGGTGGCCTCCAGTTCATGGGTGGGAGGTGAGGAAGGCTCCTTGGTGGCCACAAGCTCTGCCAGGATGCAGGAGATGCCAGCTCTGAGCAACCATCACCTGAAGACACCTGAACATGTGCAGCACATTTCAGTCACCCACTCCAAACCACTGATTACACCTGACTTTTGCCCTGGTTTCTGTGGGATGATGAAGGTTGGAAGAAACCCCAAAGTGGATTTTGAGGAGCTGCTTCTACCACTGGAGCCACCCACATCCCATCTCCCAGTGCACCCTGCACCCTCCAGCTGTGATTACTGAACATAGAATGACAATCATCCTTGGTATTATTGCAACCATGACTCCCAATGACCCCTTCCTTATCTCCTCTGCCCAGGAATGCCCACTGGGTTTATTGCTGCTGATGCAGGAGGTGCCAGGCAGGCAGCAGGCACAGGGATGGGCACAAACCTCCAAGTACCATCCTGATGATGCAGCTTCTATAAAAAGAAAAAAATCAGTGTAAACCATGCCCATACCAGAACTTCCCAGGGAAGTGTGAACTTTCCTGGAGCTATTGGATGCCACAAGGCTCCTGCAGCCTGGGGCAGGCTTCAGGTAGGGAGGAACAAGCTCAGAGCTGGGGTTTGGTTTGTTATACTGCACTGAAGTGACAGCACACGGGGCAGAAAGGAACAGGTCCTGAAATTCAGCACCAGAGTCCTGGGGGAGCTGCAGCTCCAATCCTGGGGTCAGTTCTGGGCCTTTCACATCACTGAGGGGCTGGAGCATGTCCAGAGAAGGGAACAGAGCTGGGAAGGGGCTGGAGCACCAGGAGAGGCTGAGGGAGCTGGGAAAGGGGCTCAGCCTGGAGAAAAGGAGGCTCAGGGGGAACCTTCTGGCTCTGCAGAACTCCCTGACAGGAGGGGACAGCCAGGGTGATCAGGCTCTGCTCCCAGGGAACAGGGACAGGACAAGGAGAAACAGCCTCAAATTATGCCAGGGGAGGTTTAGTTTGGATACTGGGAAAATTTCTTCATGGGAAGGGTGGTCAGGCACTGGCACAGCTGCTTGAGGCAGTGGTGGGGTCACTATTCCTGAAGGGATTTAAAAGCTGTGTGGATGTGGCACTTGAGGATGTGTTTTAGTGGTGGTCTTGGCCATGCTGGGAGAATCATTGCACTCGATGTACTTCAAGGGTTTTTCAACCTTTACAATTCCATGTTTCCACCTGGGGATGCAGGAACTCTCTGTGCCTTGAACCAGCACTGCTGGGATGCTGGTGCTCCCCCAGGAAGCCCTGCTTGTCCTCTCCAGCTGCTCCAGCAGCAGCTGACACTTCCAAGTGCCTTATAAAGATTAATTCTGCCACCACATAACGAGGTCATTAAGGCTCATATTTAGGTGGTTTGGACTGGACTGAGCCAGCCTTTGGTTTGAGCCCAGATGGCAAAGCAGCACAGCTGGGACAGCCCAGCCTTGCCAGCAGCCTCAGCTCCCTCCAGCTGCAGGGATTTGGGGAGCACTCCTTGCTCCTGCCTTGGTCAGGGGTGCAAGTTCTGCGGGCAGTGCCTGGCACACAACCCTGGAGCTGGCCCTGGCATGCTGCAGCCTCTCCTTGCTGCCAAAATGACAGCAATGAGATGAAAAGTTTAAAATAACCCCAGCGATGCAGAAGCTGCGTCACGGGTTGTTCTGCCTGTGCTCCAGCTCCGCCGTCCCTGCACTTGGATGGGAATATTTGGGTTGGCCCTGCACCCTGCCAGCCTGGCCAGTGTCACCCTGGGAGCAAAACCAGTGCCCAGCATGGGAGAAAGCACTGGAAGAGATACAACGTGTGTGATCCCATCCCTTTCCTGGGTTTAAAGTGTGAATAACTCCTTGCAGAGAAGGAAGCCCTGAGCATGGCACAGAGGGGCAGAGCAGGGCTGAGGGCAGGGAGGGGAAACAGCCTCAAAGGGGCCACCTGCCCTGTGGGCTTGGGGGCCAGGGCCTTCCTGCTGCTCCAGCTCCTCTATGTTCACACTGGATCCCCCTTCTCAGGCACAGGAAGGGATTGTTGGGGTGTCTGTGCAGGGCCAGGAGTTGATGATCCTCCCGGGTCCCTTGCAGCTGAGGATATTCTGTGATTCTCTCCCTGCCCCTGCAAACAGCTCTTTTCTTTCCTGCTCTGAAGCCGAGGGAGGCTCAGGCATCACTCCCATTTCCAGCCGGCCTCCACCCCCTCCTGGCCCACTGGCTGAGTATTTTGGAAAGTGTTGGAAGGCAGCAGTGAGTCACACGCAGCTGCAGTGCCTGGCAGGCTCGGCTGGCCCCCGGCCACCCCCGGGGTCACGGCACCCCACGGGCACCCCCGGGAGCTGTGGCCGGCTTTGGGGGGTGACAAGCACCCCGTTCTCTCCTCAGCATCTCCAGCAAAGAGCTGACCGAGCTCATCGAGCGCCTGCAGAAAAATGCTGACCAGGTGGAGAAAAACATCGTGGAGACCGACTCCCGAATGCAGAATGTAAGCAAAGCACGGTCCCACGCTCACAGGCTGCTCCCCCTGCCCCAGCCCTTGGCACTTCCCGGGCTGTCCCCTCCTCTCCTGTGGCACATGTGGGTGGCTGCCCAGCCCTGCATTGCTAGATTGTGATATCTGTAAGGGTCACTGAGGGGTTACTGGGGTCCCCCCACTCGTGGGAAGAGGATGGGAGGGTGTTCCAGGTAACAGCGCCCAGAAATTCTCCCCTACCCAGGGGGGCAGGACTGTGCAGAGTGGGGATGTGCATCCTAGCAGGGAGCTGGGGTGGAGGAGGAGAGGCCTGAACCATCCTCCTTGTCCCAAGGGATGCATCCCAAGGTGATGTAGCTCCCCAGCCCTTCTCCAGCAGTTGAGACTGGATGGGACTTTGAGCAACCCCATCAAGTGGAAGGTGTCCCTGCCCATGGAAAGGAGTTGGAGCTGGATGGTCTTTAAGTTCCCTTCCAACCAAAACCATTCCATCATCCTGTGACAGGAGAGGGGAAAGTAAAATACATTGCAGCTGGATGAGAGACAGCAGAACTCCTGCCCCTCTCCAGTGCCAAGGGAGAGTGGGGTACAAAGAGGTGACCCTCTTTGACCTCTTGGGTACACAAAGGTGACCCTTTCTCCTGTCCCCACTGCAGGACCTGCACAAGATCAAAGCGTGCCAGCTGGCACAGTATAAGGAGCTGACAGCACAGAAACTCTCCGAGTCTGACAAGCTGCTCTACGTGCTGGACGGGGACGCTGCCGTGGCCCGGCACATGAAGCACCCCCAGGGGGACATGATCACAGAAGAGTGAGTGCCACGGGGAGACCTGTCCCCAGAGCCCTTGGATGAGGGGCAGGCCTCTGCAGGGGCTCTGCTCAGCTGCTGCCTGCAGTGGGGGAGGTCACCACGGGCTCCTCTGCATCCCAACTCCCATTAGGGTGTGTGACCCACACCATCCTGGGCATGAGGAGTGCCAGATGATGGCAGCGTGGCAGGGTGGCACCTGCCCACTGTGCCCCACGATCTACCCCAGGCCCAGCCTGCCCTGAGCTCACAGCCACGGGAGCAGCCCCTGGCAAAGAGCAGAGCACAGGGACCTCTGGCCTCTCCCTGCCCAGCCATTGCACAGCAATGCTGGGGCTGTCCCCTAAGGATAGCCCACCATCCACGGGGATCTGGGAGAGGATCATCTATGCCCACCAATGCTAATGGCAGCCCAAGCCTACATCCTGCATCCCTCCCTCACAATTCCCTTCCTGCAGCATCCGGCAGCTGAAGGAACGCGTGGCAAACCTGCGTGTGAAACACAACCAGATCTACAACTTCCCCCTGCAGCACATTGAGCCCCAGGTCAACTGGTCAACAGTGATCGAGGAGAAACAGGTACCAAGGGGGCCACCAGTGTCACTGCCTGGCCAGTAGCACCAGCTACTGCAGCTCCCCGTGGAGAAACGGGCTCTTGGAAAACTTCTGGGCAGCTCCATCCTGGGAGCAGCAAACAGCTGGGTAGCAGGGGAGGGGCAGAGGTGGTGGGACAAGGCTGGCTGCTGTGGCACCAGCAGTCAGTGCTCGAGGTGGCACTGGTCCTGGCCTCAGCATCCCTGTCACCACCTGCTTTAGGCTCTACTCCACAGCCCTTCTTTTTTATTTTATCCCACTCCCTACACTGTTCCAGCCAGAGAAGGGTTTAACCCCCCAAACTGGTTTTCCTATGGCTGCCCTGCAGCCTACCTGCTTTCACCCACACGCTCCTGGGGCATCCACACACCGCAGCCATCAGAGCCCATCCAAGCCCAGCTCCATGGCCACCTCCAGGAGGAGTTTCCTAGGTCTTGGCTGCCTCACCCCATTCCCGCATTGCTCACCCCAATTCCTGTGCACCCCAGGATGCGCTGAGCAGCAAAGGCTTTGGGACTGACCTGCCGCTGGTCAACAGCCAAGTAGAAGAGCACAACATCTTCCACAACGAGGTCATGGCCATCGGGCCACACATTGTCAAGGAAGGAAGCAAGGTCAGTTCTCCTGCCCCTCTCCCTGCTGTCCTGCAGGGTCAGCCCTGCCCCAAGCCGTGGATGAAGGGGAGGATGTCCCACCATCCAGGGTGCTACAGCCTGGAGCAGGTTTTGGATGGGTGCCCAGATCCCCTCCCAACCTGATAGCCCAGCATCACACACCAGCTCTGGCTTTACAGTGAGGCAAATCCTGTAAACCACGTCCCTTTCCAGCCTAAACCCACATCCCTCTGCACCCTCGAGCCCCTGTCAGATCACCTCTCTCCAGACACCACTCCTAACTCTTGCCTTTCTTCTTCTCCAGGAAAACATGAGCAACTTCCAAGCCAAATACCAGAAGCTGCTGGTAAGAGCCTCTGGGATCCTGGGGGAAGAATCGTCCTGGAGGGGTCTCTTGTTGGGGTGGCCGGGCACCCCTGGAGGACCCACAGAGAGGAGGTTTGGGCTGAGCTGTGCCTGTGCCCCTCTGCAGGCCGGCTCCCAGCAGCGGCAGCAGGACCTGAACTCGCTGCAGGATTACATGCAGCGCTGTACCAACAAGCTCTACTGGCTGGATCAGCAGGCCAAGGACAGGACCCATTACGACTGGAGCGACCACAACCTGGACTACCCCAGCCGGCGCCGCCAGTACGAGGTCTGTGTGCTCCCGGCAGCCTGGCCCTGCTCCGGCTGGTGCTGGGCAAAAGGGAGCTGGGCATGGGGCCAGGGGAGCTGGATGGGGGCAGGAAACGTTCCTTCCCCCGTGCCTCAGTCTCCCCCAGCCCATCATGAAGGGCTCTGAGATGTGCAGCCGATAGTACAGAGATAGTGAAGTTATTCCTTACCTCTGCCAAAGATAATGTGATGGGGAAGCATGACAGCTCCCTCACCTCCTGTCCTTTATCTCAGTGCTGGCTTGCAACAGCCACATCTTTAGCAACATCTGCAAGGGAAGGAAAAGTGAAAGCTGCAATGGGAGAACAGCATGCTGTATTGTGCAGCTGCTCAGACTGCAGCCACGGTTCCCTCTTTTTGAATGGGGATCAATATCTCACCTCTCTCCATCCAGAACTTCATCCACCGAAAGCTGGAGGAGAAGGAGGAAGCAATCAACAAGCTGCATGCTGATGGGGATCAGCTGCTAGCCCAGAACCACCCTGGGAAGAACGCCATCGAGGTGAGCACCAGGGATGGGTCCCAGCTCCCCACCCAACCTGCAGCATGGGCAACTCGCCCAGCCCTTCTCCGGAGTGGAACCCAGTGCCAACACCACTCGTGACTTTAGTTCCTAGGATGCCAAGGGGGGGAAAGCCTCCTTCAGGCAGGTGTGTAAACACCACAGGAGGAGCAAAGATAAACCTAAGGAGCTCTTCCCATCTTCCTCATTCCTGTGGCAATTACCCTGTGCCCACCTAGAGAGAAAAAATTATGGTGGAACCCTTCCCTGTTTGGTGGGAGGATGGCCACAAGGATTTGCCACCTGCACACAGCCTATGTTCCCATGGGATCATGCCAGCCTTGGGTATTCCCATCCTAGGTTCCTCCTAAGAGCATCTGGGTGGCTCCAGAGGCAGCCCAAGAGCTGCTCACCCAGGATGGCAACTGCATCTTCCTGGTGGGCAGTTCAGGCTTCCCCTGCTGATGTCCCACTCCCACCTGTGTTGCAGGCTCACATTGAGGCCGTGCACGCCGACTGGAAGGAGTACCTGAACCTGCTGATCTGTGAGGAGAGCCACCTGAAGTTCATGGAGGACTTCCACAAGGTACCACACCCCTGGGGCAGTGACATGTTGGAGCCTGGAGAGCAGGTGCTGGGTTGCAGGAAATCCTAGAATACAAAAATTCCTGCTGTTCTGAAAATTGGGTAGAAGAGATGGAGTGCTCTAAAACTGGGATTTTTAAGGCTGGGAGAGCACCTCGAGCTGGTAGAACAAGTGATAATTATGTTCTCAGGCACCAAAGGTCAGTGATTGCTTGGCCAAAGCATGACTTGAAGAAAGCTTCTGCTCCAGCACTGAGTTTCATGAGTGACAGTCAGGGTCAGCTTCCTTGTCCCCAAGACAGCAGAGATCCCTCATCCCTGAACCCCGCATGGGGAGAGCTTGCACTCTGCACTGGGAAGCAGAAGGGCTCCATGTAGGAAACCCCAGCTGCCACAGGCAGAGCTGCCATCCGAGGAGCCCGGCACAAGGGCTGAGTGACCCGGCAGAGCTGGGCAGACAGATGTCGGCTGGATAAATGAAATCCGACAGCCAGGGAGGCTCTGCAGGGGAGCAGGTCGGGCTGGATTCCTCTCCCACAGCCTGGGCGTGTTCACCACCCCATGAGTCTCCTGCCAAAGCTGAGCTGTGCTGCCCAGCCCAGGCAGCGCCTTTTGCGGGGATCTGCCAGAACAGCTGCCCCAGGGGATGGTTTGTGTGTGGAAGGGCTTGGCTCTCCCTTCTCCTGGCGCTGGCACTGGTGGCACCACACACCGTAGTGATGCTGTCCCAGTGAAACAAAACTGAGGGCAGGGAAAGGTGGGATTTAACAACTCTGCATGGAAAAAGCTGCTCCTGGTTGTTTCCTTTGAGCTGATGTCCTGAGCAAGGGAAATAGTGATCTATTGCCTTTATCCACATATTGTGGGTGTCCAGATGCCCAGAGTAGCTCCTGGTGGCTTGTGTGTAGACCATGGAGGGTCTGCTCCATGTTTCAGCAGGATCCTTTCTCACAAGGAACTTTCCCTCTCTGCAGTTTCAGAAGGACACCAAGGATGCTCAGGAGCTTTTGAAGAAGGTGGATACAGACCTGGACCAAAAGTTCAGCCCGGAGTTCAAGGACAGATACCAGCTGGAGTCTCTCCTCCGGGAGCTGGATGTGAGTGCCTGCAGGCAGGGCTGCAGGGGAGGCAGCAGCAGGAACCGCTGTCCCCATGGCCCTGGCACAGGGACGTCCCCGCCCGTGTGGGCACCTGGCCCAGCTTTCTCCATGGGGAGCAGCCTGGCTGTGCTGCTGCCTCCCAGTGCCCGGCCTTCCCCCAGCTCTTCCTTCCCCCCTGGCTAGAGATTGCCTCTCCCCTAGAAAGGTAATTGCTCACTGGGCTGGTTTTTATTTGTTCTCTCATTGAGCTAGCGCTGGTTAAGGGTGGGAGCATAATTAGACCTGCTGCCAGAGGAGGTTGTGGAACCCGCTGTGCTGCAGTGAGGTAGGCTGGAAATCGCCCACTTGGGAAGAACTGTGCTGAGCAGGCCCAGCTGATGCAGGTGTTTCAGGACAGCCAATAGCTCTTCCCGAGCGTTGTCCCCTCTCCTGAGTGCTCCATCCCTCTCAACATCTCAGCATCTCTACCTTCAGGGGTAGAAACAGAGTAACTGCTGGAGAGCCTTGTGACAGGGCTGGAATCAGAGCTGGGAGTGGGGCTGTGCACCAACACAGAGCCACGCAGGTGTGAGGCACCAGGGAGTCCTGTCACCCTGTCAATGCCCGCTGGCAGGGCAACCCCTGGGCACAGTCCCAGTCCTCAGCCTGGCTGCAGAAGGAGGCAAGAGAGTGCAGGAGCACTTGGAACAGGAACACAGGGCTGCAGGAGGTGCTTTCAGCGTAGGAGAAGCCATAATTTCTGTCCCGGCTGCGTGGGAATGAGCTCCTCCCTGGCTGTGAAAGCCCAGAAGTTTGTTCTTCCCCGGTTTTCCTACTGTTTCTTCTTGTTGCCTCGTCCCAGGACCAGGAGAAGGCCTTGGACAAGTACGAGGCCGTGGTGAAGTCGCTGCAGGAGCGCAGCCAGCAGGTCCTGCCGCTGCGGTACCGCCGGCAGCCGCCGCCGCAGCCCATCCCCGTGGAGGCTCTCTGCGAGTTCGAGGGCGAGCGGGTACGGTACGGCCACGGCCGGCCCGGGAGCGGGGCACAGCCGCTGTGCGACCTCAGGGGACACGGCACTGGAATGGCGCTGGGGGAAGGAGCGGGTTTTTCCAAGCGGTGGTGGCGGCTCCTGCAGGGGGAACGAGGCGAAGGTCGCCCTCGCCCCAGTGGGAAGAGCAGGAGGGGTCTGGGGGAAACGTAGCCTCGCTGCCTCTCACACAGCCTCGGGATGTTGCGACAGCACAGCTCCGTCACATTCCCACGCTCCCTGAGCTGCTGTCCCGGCGTGTTCCGGACTGAAGGAACGTCCCAGCACCCGCGGCGTGCCCAGCCCTCACCTCCTCCTCCCCAGTGCGGTGTCACCTGAGGGCTCAGGAGCTGGCCAAAGGCATGGGATAGCAGAGCCGGCCGCCACCACGGCAGTGGCAGGGGTGGGACAGGGGCCAGCAGCTCCGGGCTAACTCGGCTGCCGGCTTCTCCGGAAAGTAAAGCCAGAGCACAGCGCTGGAAACGCCTCCTCATCTCTGCCCGAGTGGGAATTGGCTCGCCGCGGCTGTCGCAAGAGGCATGGCTCGGTGCCTGCAGGCTGCGGGGAGGGAGGAGCGGGCACATGAGTTTCTGGCAAGGGGCAGACTCCTGGAGAAGCCGGGAGCAGGGCTTGGGGATGTGGCTCTCCTGCCGCCCCGGCCGTGCTGCTGTGACGGGTTCCTGTTCCCCAGGGCCAGATCAGCCGCGGAGCTCACTACACCCTGCAGAGGAACAGCGGAGACCTTTGGGAAGTGGCCGACAGCGCAGGAGACACGATCAGCGCCCCCGGGGTCTGCTTCATGATCCCCCCGCCCGACCCCGAAGCGGTAGCCCTGGCAGAGCAGTACGTGCCCCCAGTCCTGGGCAGGACCGTCCCGCTGCCCCTCCAGCCTTCGCCTTCCCCAGCCCCAGGCCCTGCACCTCTGTCTGGCACCCGAGGGCTCCTGCCCCAGTTCCCACAGCAAAGCCCTGCCTCCTCGAAGCCTCAGGCTTCCTCCCGAAGGGATTCCTGCCCCTTCCTGCTTGCCCACAAGATCCCACCTGGCAAACGGGGGCCGGCTCAGAGCCATCCAGGTTCCCCCTGCTTTGGGGGTCCCGTTATGGCAGGGGGAGCTGCCCACCCCTCCCTCAGCAGGCAGGTACCTGCCTGGCTGCCTCCCCCCGTTCTAATGAAAACACTTATCTACCCCAACATGGGAGTGAAGGTGCTTTTACCCCCACCTGTTTCATGACTGTCTCGGGGAAGCAGCCCCACAGCCCTTCCAGAGCTGGAGCTCCTTCCTGGAGCAGCACGGGGATGGTGGCAGGGCGATGGAGGGGCTGAGGGTCTGACTGACCTCCTGCTGTCTGGTCTTGCAGAATTGCCAAGCACTACGTGACTGTGAAGGAGAAGACCAACAACTGCAAGAACATCCTCCAGCAGCGCTATGAGGGGCTGAAGGCAGACAGCATCGGAGGTGTGGGGCGGGAGGGCAGCCTGGGCCACTAAAAGGCTTCAGTTTAGATGGTGGAGCATCTTACGGGGATGTTCCCATCTCCTAAGGGTCTTGGGGACAACAGTGCTGGATGGGTAGGGGGTACAGAGCAGCCAGGCTGTGGTCAGTGCAGGCCAGGCTCAGGGAGTGCAGCAGGATGAGGGTTTGGCACTCTCCAGTGGGACTGAATCCACATCCAGCTTCCAACCAGCTTTAATCTGGTCTCCTCTTGGTTTCCAGATGCTGCATCAGTTCGGGGACGCCAGCTCCTGGCAGGGCTGGAAAAAGTCAGCAGTGACCTGGACAAGCAGGAGAAAGCAATAACAGCAAACCTGCGGCCACCACTGGAGCAGAGCCGGGCAGTGCAGGACAGCACCGAGCGCTCCAAAGACCTCAAGGTGGGGGCTGTGGAGCTGAGGGATGGTGCCTTACAGAGACCGTGCTCCCAAAGGGTCTCCAGAGTGGTTCTCAATAACCAGGGGTGCTTAAAGTGCTTCCTGAGCCCTGGAAATGGGGTGTGGAGTGATGCTCACAGCTCCTTCCAGTAGAGGTGGGGAGCAGCCGTATGAGCAGCCTCAGAAGCCCAAAACCTTTGCCCTGCTCTTGGCCCAGCTCAGTTCAGTGGGAAAAAGATGATGATTGCAGGTGGTGCCTGGATGGTGAGGATGAGAGGGGAGCCCTCGGGGTTTGATCCTGCCCATCATCTGAGCACAGTTAATTCTGCCACCACTATCACCAGCTCAGAGAGGAACAGGAAAGCCCTTGTGGTCCGAGGCAGTTTCTCCTTGTGGACTTGCTCCTCCAGGCTCCAGAGGCAGTAGCATCCAGCTCCTTTACTCTTTTACAGACCCCTAATTAAGCCATGCTCTGTGCCACAAACCTCCTTTGGTTTAGGAGGAAGTTCAGGTCCTGGTTACATCACTTGCCCAGGGCTGTGTCAAAATCCAGGTGCCACCACAAGAGAAAGGAAATTGCCCCAGCTGCCTGCAGGGCTTTGATGTCCAGGCAAGGATTCATCCCAACAGCCCAGATGAATCCAGCATGTCCCTGACAGAGCTGGAGCTGCTGGGAACCACTCCCCAGCTGGATTTCCCTTGCTAAGGAGAGACAGGTCCAAAAAAATCACCAAAAAATATCCTTCTGTGCCCTGCAGGGCTGAAAGGCACCTTCCTCCTCACAAATCCCAACTTTCTTCCTCACCCTGGGCAGCCAAGTGCAGCTCCTCTGTAGCCAGCAGGTCCTGGCTCAGCTGCTCTAAGGGCTTTGTTCTCCTGCAGAACATCACCAACGAGGTGCGTCGGATCGAGCCTGAGAAAACGAGGAAGATCCAGGAGTGTGAGGCCTTCATCGAATCCGTGCCCAACACGGGCAGCGCGACCCTGGTGAGGAACAAGGTGGAGAACACTAACAAGAAGTACGAGCGCGTGGTGCAGCTGCTCAGCGCTGCCCAGGAAAAGTAAGTCATGGCTTAAATCCCAGCTTGAGCCCGGCCTAATGCAGGATCCTGCAGGAGGAGGGGGCAGGTGTGTTTAAACACCTTCCTCTCGTGTGCCTACAGAGTTGAGGTGGCCACAAACCTGGAGAGGAGCCTGCAGCAAGGCCGAGACCTGCTGTCAAGCTATGAGAACAAGCTGGTCATGGAGGACACCGTACCAGAGGACTTGAGGGTGGTGGACAGGAAGAAGGAAGAGCTGCTGGTGAGTTTCTGCCCCGTTCGCATGCTACCCACGCAAAACCATTTTCCAAAGGTTGTGGTGAGTCCTACTCAACTCGCAGTCTGGATCTGTTGGTGACAGGGTGGCTTTCCCCAGATGAGGGTGAGAGCTCACCTTGATTGCAGTGATCCCCACCTACTTCAGGTCAGACACAAACACCTCATATCCTCAAATCAAATCAAATCAAATCAAATCAAATCAAATCAAATCCCACTTGGAGTATTGTGATTTGACAAAAGGACTGATGCAGACTGATTCACTCGGTACTGTGCCCTTGTGAGACCCTCCCCACAGCACTGCTGTGTCCAGGTCTAGAATCCTCAGCACAAGAAAGACATGGACCTGTTGGAGCAGGTCCAGATAAAATGCTCCAAGGGCTGGAGCCCCTCTGCTGGGAGAGCTGGGGGTGTTCACCTGAGAAGAGAAGGCTCCAGAGACACCTCAAAGTCCCTGCCAGGGCCTAAAGGAGGCTTATAAAAAAGAGGGAGAGAGACTTTTTACACAGGCAGATACTGACAGGACAAGAGGAATGGTTTTAAACTAAAAGAGAAAAGATTTAAATTAGATGTTAGGAAGAAGTTCTGTTCTGTGAGGGTGCTGAGGCCCTGGCACAGGGTGCCCAGAGAAGCTGTGGCTGCCCTTGGATCCCTGGAAGTCTCCAAGGCCAGGGTGAACAGGGCTTGGAGCAGCCTGGGCTAGGGGCAGGTGTCCCTGTCCATGGCAGGGGTGGAATGAGATGAGCTTTAAGCTTTTTCCAAACTCAGACCTTCTGTGATTCTTCGATAAGTGAGAGATGAAATGATCTGGGGAAAGCAACACAGTGGCCTGATAGTGGAAAGATGGGCCTGGCAAGGCTTTCAGAACAGTTATTGCTTGGAAAAACTAGCCAAACTGGCAATTCTTCTGCTATAGAAAGACCAAGAACTGGCTAGGCCAGAATTTTCTGTACTCCTTCAGCTTCTCCATGAAATCCCAAGTTTAAACTAACATGTGAGAGCTTTCACTGTTCCTTCCACAGTTGCTGCCCTGGCAAGAACAGGATCTAAGCCTTGCATGAGGAGCAGCAGCTGTTTTGCACATTGTAGAGTTACTTCTAAAGGTCAGCAGGTTGAGAAGGGAGTAAGAGGTAGCTTTTCTCCCTTTCAGGTTTACCAGGTGGTTCTGCTTACCATGTAAGCCTTGAACTTCTTTTTTTCTACAACTGGTGGCACTGCTGCAGCTCAGCCCTGCAGCTCCAGTGCAGTTGTTGGAGTCGATGTGACAAGAGCCTGCCTTGTGTGAAATCCCAGAGAATCTCCCTCTCCTGCTTTTTCCCCACAGGCCATGGGCACCGAGCTCCAGTCCAAGAAGTTTCTGCTCAGTGAAGCCGAGCAGAACCTGCAGAGGACCAAGATGTGCTCCAACACCCTGGCCAGCAAGTTCCAGGAGCACTGCCCTGACATCGAGCGCCAGGAGGCAGAGCTCTACAAGCTCAACCAGCGCTTCAACAACCTCAGCAAGCAGATCGACCACAGGTGAGGCTGCGGGGCACGAGAGCTGGGATATTGCTGTGGAGCTGGAACCACTCTGGAATTGGAGGAGGCACAACATCACCGTGGGGAGGAGGAGTTGCAGAAGGGCTTCCAGGGAGGTCTGAGGAGGAAGGGAGGGAGGTTGCTGGCAGGTGTTGGCTGGGTAGAGCTGGGAAAGTAAGGATTAAGTTCTCTTGCAACAGAGGTGCTAAGAGAACAACTCTGGCTCAAATCCATGTCTTTAGGGAGCAGGCGAAGCAGGATGGGTTTAGAGGTGTCTGCAGCAGGCACAGGGGATGTGACAGGACTGAAGCTGAGCTGATTTCCCCCACAGAACGCAGACCCTACAGAAAGCAAAAAGTGCCTATTCAAACTACCGCACCAACTACGACAAGGTGAACCAGTTCCTGTGCAACATCCCCAACTACGAGCCCCAGGAGACTGACAACATCCAGCAAGTGGAGATGAAGCTCAAGAGCCAAGCGGTAACTCCCACAGCACCCCGGGCTCCACAGGGAGAGGACAGGGAACAATACTAACAGAAACAGAACTTAGGTAGCTCCTGAACATCAAATAGAAAAATAGCAATATTTATTAGATTTCTTTTTGTGCTCTGAGGCCCCGCTATCCTCCTGTGCCTTGTTTACACAAAGCAGGGCAGCTCAAGGAGGTTGGAATTCTCAGAGCTGTGGTTTTAATGGTAACCCCCAAAAAGGCCGAAGGATGCATTGGGATGTTGTGTTCCCTCTGACCTTTGTGTGCCCTCTTCCCTGTGTGTTGTGTTCTCTCTGACCTTTATCTCTGTGCACCCAGGCACTGCTCAGTGACATTGCAAGCAAGGAACAGGAGGTGCAGAAGGTCTCTGCCACAGCTCAGCAGTACCAGCAGGCAGTGAAGGTAAGGACTGATGTTCTGCTTGTCAGAAAACAGAAAAACAGAGTATTTGGGTTAGAAGAGACCCTAAAGCCCATCTCATTCCATCTCCTGTCATGGGCAGGGATAGCTCTAACTATCCCAGGTTGCTCCAAGTCCTGCCCAGCCTGGCCTTGGAGACTTCCAGGGATCCAGGGGCAGTCACAGCTTCTCTGGGCACCCTGTGCCAGGGCCTTGTCACCTCCCTCCCAAGGAACAATTCCTTCCCAATACCCCATCCAACCCTGCCCTCTGGCAGTGGGAAGCCATTCCCTGTGTCCTGTCCCTCCATCCCTTGTCCCCAGTCCCTCTCCAGCTCTCCTGGAGCCCCTTTAGTCCCTGGCAGGGGCTCTGAGGTGTCCCTGGAGCCTTCTCTTCTCCAGGTGAACCCTCCCAGCTCTGCCAGCCTGGCTTCAGAGCAGAGGGTGGGGTTTTGTGGCCTTCCCTAAAAATGGGTCAGGGGGTGAAGTTTTTAAAGCCCAGGCATCTTAGGAGGAGTCTGTGCATGAAAGGGACCCAGGAATTTCCCATTTCTCCTGGGAATGTCCTCCCACAGGACTATGAGCTGGAAGCTGAGAAGCTGCGGTCCATCCTGGACCTGGAGAACGGCCGGAATGGCTACACAAGCAAGAAACCCAGGCTGCAGTCCCCAGCTGCCAAAGTGAAGGAGGAGGTAAGGGAGGGGTGGCCAGAGGAGAGCTAAAGCAGAGGGCAGCTCATGGGACTACTGGGGGTTTGCAAACACCTACATTTACTGTGGGGACCTTGGCCCCACAGGGGACCACAGGGAAGGGCAGGGAATCAGGAGGAAAGGATTTTTCATAATTTTTTTGAACTGGGCTGGCCAGAATGAGGGAGGGAAAACACTGGATTTAACACTTTTGGAAGGGAAAAAGGATGAGAAAAGCTAAAAACTTGGAAGCTTTTCTCTTCTCTAGACTTCCAGAGAGATTTCACCACCAAAGACAGAAATACTTACAGTGAGATGAGGCCACAAGCTACTTATTTATGCAGGATCTGTTTGCTACCTGCCTCAAACTCATCCTGCCTATAGAGGCAGGCAGAAGTGTCCACCTGGTTCTTTTTCACCTGGTTCTTACTGCACCTGTTTTTGCTTGAGTATAAAAATCACAAAATTACCATGAATGTGTCTGTACATGAGAATTCCTCTCCCTCCCCAAAAACAGGGCACTTCACTGCTGTAGGTTTTTAGAGGAGCACCCAGAGCCTCTTTAGAGCCTGTTGTTTCTGGCCTTCTTAAGCAATTCCCAACACGTTTTTGCTCTACAGGAAGCTGTTCTGGCAGCCAAATACACAGAAGTGAATGCTGTGAACAAGCAGAGGCTTCAGAACCTGGAGTTTGCTCAGAGCCTCCTGCGGCAGGTGAGTGACCACAGGAGCAAGGTGATTCTGAAAGGACACACGTGTTAGACCCAAGGACACATGTGAATGGCACGTGTGGGGTTCTGCCAATACAGGCTGAACTGGGAACAAGTCCTGCTGGTGTCTTGTCCCCCTAAATCATTAACCAGCAGACACTTCAGTCGGACAGACCACCCCACAGTCCCATTTCCCACTCATCCTAGGAAGCCCCTTATAATTTTTAACTCTCTTTTTGCCATTCTGATGCAGAATTAGTGCGCATTATAGCTCAAAACTTTGTTTTGACAGCAGCAGGCACTGCAGAAAGGATTTCTCAGGCTGGGAACCTGCAGAGAAGTCAATTTGCAAATGCTCCCTGCTCAGAGCTTGCCACAGCTCAACTCCCTCCTGTTGCTTTGTTGGAGGCACCAAGAACAGTCAGGAATAGTGTGGCCAGCACTGTGCTGGCCCTCTGTGCTGGCACTGTTGAGGCACTTTGAGTGCTGTGTCCAGTTCTGGGCCCCTCATGACAGGAAGGACACTGAGGGGCTGGAGCGTGTCCAGGGAAGGGAACAGAGCTGGGAAGGGGCTGGAGCACCAGGAACAGCTGAGGGAGCTGGGAAAGGGGCTCAGCCTGGAGAAAAGGAGGCTCAGGGGGAACCTTCTGGCTCTGCACAACTCCCTGACAGGAGGGGACAGCTGGGGGGGCATTAGGTTCTGCTCCCAGGGAATGGGGACAGGACAAAGGGAAACAGCCTCAAGTGCCAGGGGAGGATCAGGTTAAACATCAGAAGTTATTTCACTGAGTGGTCAGGCATTGGCAGGGGCTGCCCAGGGAGGTGGTGGATGTGTTCCACCATTCCTGGACGTGTCCAAGGAATGACTGGACATGGCACCCCATAATCTGGACTGGGTGACAAGGTGGGGATCAGTCACAGGTTGGACTTTATGAGCTTGGAGACCTTTCCCAACCTAAACAATTCTGTGATGATAAGCACCAAAAGAGTGAGCAACTGGATTTTTTTTACTCTTTTTTTTTTTTTTTTTTAATCCTTCTGCCAACAACAGCAGCCAGAGATTCAGGTGACACAAGACTTTGCCCAGACCAAAAAGTCTGTAAGGCCTGTGGAAGAAGTCTGGAAGTTGAAGAAAGAGCTTGAGGATGAGACTCAGCGTCGGCAACAGCTTGAGGCAGAGATTGAAGCCATTCAGAACAACATTGTCCACCTGCAAAACCAGAAGCCCCAAGAAACTGTGGTGAAGAAAGAACTGGTGAAGAAGGTGCCTGACCCCCAGCTGGAGGAGAGCTTCCACAGACTGCAGCAAAACCTGGCAGAGGAGCAGCGCAAGAACCAGGTGCTCCAGGATGAGCTGGAGGCTCTTAAAATCCGGCTGCGTGTCCTAGAGCATGAGAAGAGGGAAGGAGGGCAAGAGTACATAGTGAAAGAGGTGCTGAGGATTGAACAAGATAAGGCTCAAGCTGCTGAAATCCTGAAGCTCAAAGAGGAACTGGAAGAGCTCAGGAGGCAGGAAGGGACCAGGGAGAGTGAAGTCATCCTCTTACGCCAACAAATTGCTGTGCTGTCCAGCGAGAAGAACAAGGAGCAGGAGAAGGTCACGGAGAAGGAGGTGCTGAAGCTGCAGAATGATCCCCAGCTGGAGATGGAATTCCGGATGTTGCAGGAGACCAAGGAGAGGGAGAGCGCCCTTCGGCAGAAGCATGAGGAAGAGCTCAGCTTCCTCCAGGACAAGCTCAAGCGTCTGGAGAAGGAACGGGCCATTGCCGAGGGCAAAATCACTGTCAAGGAGGTGCTGAAGGTGGAGAAAGATTTGGCCATTGAGAGGGAGGTGAATGAGCTCCGGCGCCAGTACGAAGATGAGAAGTCCAAGGGCCGTTCCAATGAGCGGGAAAAGGCTGAGCTGCTCAGGAAGATCCAGCTGCTGGAGGAGGAGAACTCCAAGGTGGTTGTTCAGGAGAAAGTGCGTGAGATTGTGCGCCCAGACCCCAAGGCTGAGAATGAAGTTGCCAACCTTCGCTTGGAGCTGGTAGAGCAGGAGAGGAGGTGCCATGGTGGGGACGAGCAGCTGAAGAGCTGCCAGAATGAGCTGGCTGCTTTGAAGAACAGAGGGCCCCTGGTAGAAGTCAAAGAAGTCATTAAGGAGGTCATTAAGTACAAGAATGATCCAGAAACCGAAAAGGAGCTACAGCGACTCCGGGAGGAAATCATAGAGAGGACCGGAGCTATTGAAAGAGCTGACCTGGAGATCTACCAGCTGAAACAAGAGATACAAGCTTTGAAAGACACCAAACCTCAAGTGCAAATGAAGGAAGTTGTTCAAGAAATCCTCCAGTTTCGGGAAGACCCCAAGACTAGAGAGGAGGTAGAGTCGCTGCGAGTGCAGCTGGCAGACGAACAGATGAAGCACATTGACCTGGAGAGGGAGCGGCTTCTCCAAGAAGAAAAAGTAAGACAAAAGGAGGAAGAACTTTCCCAGGTAAAGGAGAAAGTGGTCCAGCAGGAAGTTGTGAAGTACGAGCAGGATCCTGCCTTGAAAGCTGAAGTGAACTCCTTCTCCCAGAGCATCGAGAGCGAGCTGAAGCAGATCGATGGCCTCCGCGAGGAGCTGCGCAAGCTGCAGAGGAGACGGTCCGAGCTGGAGCGGCAGCTGGAGGAGCTGGAGAAGGAGAGACAGGCCCGCAGGGAGGCCGAGCTGGAGGTGCAGAGGCTCAGGATCCGGCTGAACGAGCTGGAAGAACAGGAAAGAGAAACGACAGAACGAGTGACTGTGAAACAGAAAGTGATCCTTCAGCAAGATCCCCAGCAGGAGAAGGAGCACTCCCTCCTCAGGCTGGAGTTAGAAGAAGAGAAGCACCGCAGGCAAGTCCTGCAAACCGAACTAGAAGCCCTGAGAAAGAAGCTCCTTTCTTTGGAGAAGATGGAGGTCAAGGAGAAAGTGGTCTTTTCAGAGAGTGTCCAGGTGGACAAAGGAGACACAGAGTATGAGATTCAAAAGCTGAAGAGCAACCTGGAGGAAGAAAGTAGGCGCAAGAGGGAGCTGGATGCAGATATCAACCGCCTGGAAACCAGGCTGTCCGAGGTGGAATTCAACAACTCCAAGTCATCAAAAGAGCTAGACTTGTTAAGGGAGGAAAACCACAAGCTCCACCTCGAGAAACAGAACCTGCTGATGGAAACAAGGAGACTGCAGTCAGAGATTGAACTCACTGCAACAGAAGCTCAGGATTTGAGAAACATGACCCACATGGACAGTGGAATAAACCTGGACTCCAGGTTCCAAGCATTAGAAAGGGAGTTAGAGGATCTGAAGCAGTTATCCAGAGAAAAAGATGCAGAGATTGAGCAACTCCAGAATCGCCTGAAGACAGTTGCTATCAAGAGGGAGCAAAGAGAGAACCACCTGAGGCGCTCCATCGTGGTCATTGACCCCGACACAGGAAAAGAGATGTCGCCAGAGGAAGCTCACGTGTTTGGCCTCATTGAGTGGAGCCTGTTCGTCAAACTGAAGAGCCAGGAATGTGATTGGGAGGAGATCTCAATAAAGGGTCCCAATGGAGAATCATCTGTGATCCTCGACAGAAAGTCTGGCAGGGAGTTCTCCATCGAGGACGCCCTCAAGAGCGGGAGGCTGACCACGGCCCAGTATGACAGTTACCTTAACAAGGAGATGTCTATCCAGGAGCTGGCAGTCTTGGTGTCCGGAAGCAATTACACAGCGCTCGCTCCACTTTAGAAACTTCAAGAGCAGCCAGAGCTGCAGCACCTTGCAGACATCCAGATCACTGCAAAGCCTCACCCTCCTTCGCGTCTTCCAAACTGCTACAGCCTCTGCCCCGGCCATGCTATGCAGCCACACTGCTTGCTGTCACACACTGCAGAAAACACCACCAGTAGTGGAAAACATCTGCCAAACCTTGTCCCCTTCTTCTTCCTTGCCTACCAGAAAACAAGAGAAAGCCCTAGGACAGTGAAGTGCCTCCAAGTCCAAAGACTCAGCAGAACCTGCAGCTCCTTCAACTCCTACTCACGCAGTCTTGTACGAAGCTGTGTCAGGAGAGAGACTAAAGGTCCAGGTAACTCCTAGGTGACCAGCAGAAGCTGGTTATGTCAGCTGCGTGTTGGTAAGCCAGACAGTCCCACTGTGGACAACTGACTCAATGATGGGCTCGTCCTCTGAGAAAACCAGCTCTGTGGAAGCCAAGGTTTCAGTCCGCAATGACCACATCAAGACCCACCACCACTATTTGTTCACCTCTGTGCCTGTGCTGCTGGAGAAGAGTGAAGGTGTACTTTGATGGCACCAGCCATTGATCCAGGAGAAGCATTCACACACCCCAGAGGTCAAGGAAAAGGACATGAAGAGATGGCAGAACCACCAGATGACAAAGGGTTGTGCACAGCATGCAAGGGAACCCAAAGCAGAGGGCCTCCCACAGACAGTTCCTTCTTTTGTGGTTAAAGCTGTTAGTGCTGGTGTTTTCCCCGATGGAGTTACATGCAGCTATGTGTTTCATTTACTTGTGTAATGGAATGGGGACTAGAGGGGAATTATATTTATAGTACAAAATAAAAATGCAGTGGCTCCAATCAGAAGGTGTTTGGTCTTTATTAATTATGGCAGCCTCCTGATCTTCGGCTATATAAGAAGTTGCCGTTTAGGAGTCAGAATTAAAACACTAAGATTATTCATTTCAGCTGTTGGCTCTTTTCCAAGGGGGAAATTGCTGGAGCAGCATTGGAGCTGGGAGTGAAGTGCACTAAAAGTAATAATTAGCAGCATTAGACAGGACTGAAGTGCAATAAAGAATGGGATGGACTGCAGGTGCTGGAGAACAGTGGATTACACTGGGATGGCACCAGAGCCCATTCACTTCCTTTTCCCCAAATTTCAGCAAATACCCAAACCCCAGGGAGCTCTGATGTCCACAAAAGCAGTTATAAGCATTCCTTGCTTATCCCTCCTGGCTCTGGGGATTAACACCACTATGAATGAAAGGATCAGGGAGGATCACACTGGTGCTCCGGGGTCTGAGCCCCACATGTCCTTTCCAGAAGAGGCCAACTTCAAGCACCAGCAGGAGCACAGGGAATGAGAAGAAACATTCCTATCCCTGCAACAGCTGTAACAGAGCTGCCATTCACTCACCACACAGGAGACTTTAAAACAGTAATTCATTACTCACTCCAGACACAGATGAGCATCCATGCTGCAACAGAAATTCTTGGAAACAAAGTCAGGGAACTAGAGGTAAGGAGATGGGGGGGGGGAAACGTTTTGGAAAGTTTGAAACTATTTATTGAGTTGTTCTGTACAAGATTAACAATTTTCATACCACCCCCACCATCTTCAGCAAGACAGTGCCAACACACATAAAAAAAATAGAATAGTAAACTGCAGCTTTTATACCCAAAAGGAACTGCCATCCCCAGGTAAGTGCCATGGGAGCCTATCCCTCCCCATTCCATCCTGGAAGCGCTGCAAGTTGCCTCACCAAGGCAGAGGTGCCAGCCTGGCTCCCCATCAGCTGCTCTGCGTGGGCCTGCCTTGCTGCCGCTCTGCTTCACACCACTCACTCATTCATTATAGCATGTAAAGAAAAAATATCCCACAGAATTTCCACCACAAAAACATTTCCCTGAGGCAAGAGGCTTCGCTAAATTCCTAGAAGGAGGGCATTCTGCTCCGGCCACGCACACGGGGGATCCCAGCAGAAGCATTCAAGTGAAAGCAAAGGAAGGGAGAGGAACCAGTACCTCGAGTCACTCACTGACAGCCCCTATCCTGCCAGGTGTCCCAAGCTTTCAGCTCCCAGGGGAAGGTGAAGGTGCCAAGCACCCCTCAGGATGAGGCCTTCAACAGGAACCACGTGACATCCACTGCTCAGAGTCCAAGAAATGCTGTCCTTCATTTTACCCACGTGAGTTCTGTCTTTGGCTCTTTTGCTACAACCTAGGTATTTTCTGTAAACAGACTTGAAATTTGAGCTGTATCCATTAATTTGAAATGCTATCAACTCACTGATCTTGGGCAGTTATGTATCAGCTCAAACTGAAAACAGTCTTTCTCAGATCTCAACAGAAAGCAGAGAAAACTAAAGCAGACATTTGCTGGTATCCTGGGGTCAGCATCCTTCCCCAGAGCTCAAGGAGGAAGCTACAAGCTTTTCCTGGGAATACCGGGGGACTGAGAAAAGACAGACTGGGCAGGGCAGGAAAACAAACCTGAGAAAGCTCAGGTGGAGCCTCAGCCCTCCCTTAGCCTGAAAGGGGATGTGCAGGGGGAGTATTTCGGTCTAAAAGTTTAAAAAATTAACAAGAAAAGACATCACCCCAGTTGTAGATGGTCCCTGTTCCTGCAGCTGTGCTGAGCACATGATCCTGGTGCAGGTACCTTTGAGTAGAGCAGTGCTTTTCTCTGGAATTCATTTGACAGGTCATAACCTTGGCTCATCTCACTCATTCCCTCTGCCCACCAAATTGATCCTAACTCACAACCCTAGGAAAGAATGGCTTTAGGGGAAGGCCTGTAACCCACCTGCACATACTGGGATGAGAACTGGTGCTCCTGCTGGATTTGGGACTCAGTCACCAGGTCACCACTGAAGTCCAGACAGTGCAGCTTTTTTTTTTGCTTTTTTTTTTTTCTGATGTGCAACCATAGAAAGCTCTATTAAATAAACCAGAATACATTTTAAATACAGAATGATTAAAAAAGGGCTGAGGAGCACACAAAAGAGGGCTGAAATGTGTGTCACTAGTCCATTCTTGCTCCACCATAAAAGGCACTGGAATTATGTCTTCCAATCCATGTGACATGCTAAGAAGTGTCCCATTCAATCCAATGCATTCGATGGCAATGAGGATAAAACTGAGCAGGAAAAAAGCATCCCTTTGGAGGGAAAAAATCCAAAACCTCAAAAGAAGTAGAATTCTAAAAGTCAATGACTGCATCTAAAAAATGTCTTTAGACTCTAGAGTCTTCTTTCTCCTCCAGAGGGGAACATCAGGTGGTTCCTCAGATTCACCACACAGGAAATGTTAAATCCTCCAATTAAGTGTAGCACAGTTTTATAGTACAATTGGAAAGTTACTCAAATATCTTCAAGAAAGCACTGGCAGTGCTAGAATTATCCAAGTAAATCCAAAGCAGAAGAAAGAAGCACCTTTCATACCCTCCATGGGGAGACCAAGGAGGTAACTGGACTTGGAGGTACTTGGCAGCTACAGACACGGGTGGGTGGGAATCCACTGCAGGGCCACCCAAGCCTCCCTGTGAGTTCCAGCTCCTGCCAGTGCCAGGGAATGCAGGAAGGGCAGCAGCAATAAAACAGTGCTACAAAAGGCTCCTCTCATCAGGGCATGGCTCAAGGTGGCCCCGTGTGTGGGGCTCAGCTCCAAAAGCCTCTGAGCAGATGCTCCAATGAGTTCCTTGGTGCAGTACAGTCTCTCCAGTTGTCATAAAAAAAAAAAAAACCAGGGGAAAAAAAAAAAGAAATCAAAAGACACAGCTGGTATCCAAAGTCCATGACCTGTTCCTCTGGGTTTTATCCTATGGGTGCTGGAGCTCCCCTCCTTGCAGGTGTCACAACTTGCGCTGCTGTGCATTGGACCCTTTGCCGTGGAGCTGAGAAGCATCTGAAAGAAAATAAAACCAGCTGGGAAGGGGGTTCAGCACCAGCCCATGCAGGGTGGGCAGATGGGACAGCCAGGCCTCTGCACAGAGGGAAAGATCTACTTTTCCCTCCCAGCACCAAGGACTCAGGAAGAAGAGGAAGTGCTTGGAGACATCTCTCCACTAGGAGCAGTCCAGACTCGGAGGAAGGGACAAGGGAAGCACTGAGAGTGTCCCCTGTGGGGTCCCAGCAGAACCCCAGAGCACAATTCCAGCTGCCAGGGAACTCCTTAGCCTGTGTCCTCTAAATCCACCCTGACACATCTCCCCCTCCAGGAATCCCAAAATACATGGTGTGGTCGGAAGTAACCTATTGTACATTTTTGCTGTTGTAATCACAGAATCAACTGAGGTTGGAAAAGACTTCCAAGACCATGGAGTCCAACCTGTGACTCATCCCCCGCCCAGAGCACTGAGTGCCATGTCCAGGCCTTCCCTGGACACCTCCACAGATGGGGAATCCAAACCTCCCAGGGTAGTCCCTGCCAATGCCTGACCACCCTTTCCATGTAGAAACTCCTCCTGATGTCCAACCTAAACTTCCCCTGCCACAGCTTCAGGCTGTTTCCTCTTGTCCTGTCACTAGTTGTGTGGGAGAAGAGGCCAACCCCTCACCTACTAACTCCTTTCAGGTAGGGCTTTAGCTGCTTTATCAATTATTTTTTAAAATTCTTTAATTAGGTGCTTTTTAAATGAAGGCTTTAGGTGCCCACTGATAGCAACAGGATCCATAGGAATCTCACCACTGATGGAACAAAAAGGAATGGATGCAGAGGAAAAGAGAAAATACACTGAAGAGAGAAAAAGGAAGGAAGTTTAAGGAAGCAAAAGTTTACCAGGAGCAATTAAAACTACTTCAGACTATGATGAACAAATGGGAGTACTGAGACGTGCAGCTAAGCAGCAGTGGTACCCAGCAGTGCAGCAGCAGCTTCTCCTGCAGGCCAAGAACATGCATGCAAGAGCTCAGCCCAGCACATCCCATTTCCACATTCCCATTTCCACATTCCCAGCCCCAGCACAAGGCACCTCCACCAGCAACAGCAGCTCTGACCACACACGCAAGCACTGGATGCTCTTTGTTCAGAGGCTTTTGGATGAACATGGATATAAAAGCATTTTTATTTTAGGCATCAACATTCCCTTGCATTTGCAGCAACTTCCCACATTCAGACACAGCAATGCAGCTGTGGGCAGATGTTGGCACAGCCAAACACAGCTTGTGCCACAAAACACAGGAAATAATTTTTAGGTTATGGGGGTCACTTAAACATCTACTGTGCTCTTCTACAAAACACCAGAATTAGGAATGTTCCAAGAGATGGCAGCACCAGGCTCCATCTTCAATCTTGAAGTGAAAACACCAAGTGACAAAGCAGGTCCTTGCTGAAGCTGTATCCATGGTCAGTTTTCCTTCACTTATTCCCACTGGATTTTTGTCTTCCGGCCCTACATCCTGCTGAAAAGTCCATCAAAAAATTCTTCTGTTATAAGCCCTATGAACAACAGTGAAGTGATCACTCTGAATTCCCTGAACTAAAGGGACAAAGAACTGCTCCTCAGTGACATGGAATATATTCTACAAGCCATGTTCAAGGTGCAATCCCTGACCTCATTCCAGGAAGTGTGTTTTACAAACAGAAAGGAAGGGTCTGTCACACCAGTGATCACTGCTAGGACCTTCTTCAGCTCTACCACACCAGCATGGCACAACCCACCTCTAACTTCAGCAAAGGAAGCAAACCCAACCAATTCTTTGCATTTTCACGAGTGCACTATGCACTCTTCTTCAGCAAACAAACACCATGCTCAGCAGTCAAGGGCCTTTAATTCTATGACTCCTCCAGGAAGCTACATGGTTATCCAGGCACACAGCCACAGGACCAGGCTAGTACTCCTCAATCAGCCTCATTCAGCCCAACAGGAGTAGGTACTAAGATAATGGCACTGAACTGCACCGAAGTGCTAAAGAACACACCTGAGAAAGCAGAAATAGGAGTTACCAGGGGAGTAAGCAGCTCCCTGAAGCAGGTAAGCACAATCTGCTGGTGCTGAATTTCAATTTTCCTTACTTCTCTCCTTCTTTGGAAAACTCTTGTTTTAGGCATCACTTCTGCAGGCATCAAACCGGGGTAGGAACAGGCTTAACTGCCAAATCCTCACACTGTGAGCAGCAAGTGGAGCAATCTGCATTTACACTACAAACTTGCTGTGAAGGAGATGCTGGCAACTAGCTCTGTGCATAGACACAAGACAGTCTGGTCTGACACATTTTATGTAGGTCACCAGGAACAAAACTCCACAGAGCTGGAATACTCATTCCAGGGCAATCCTGGCAGGCTGTGCACAAACAGGCAGAGCTTTCATCCTGGCAGGATAATTCCAAATATCTCCAGGAACCAACACTTGCTGTAAGCACTGAGGACTCATCATTCCAGAAATCACAGGATCCAGGAATGGTTTGATTGGAAGGGACAATAAAGCCCATTCCATTCCACCTCTGCTATGGGCAGGGACACCTTCCACTGTCCCAGGCTGCTCCAAGCCCTGTCCAACCAGGTCTTGGACACTGCCAGGGATCCAGGGGCAGCCACAGCTTCTCTGGGTACCCTGTACCAGGGACTTACCTCCCCCACAGCCAAGAATTTCTTCCTAATCATGGAATGGTTTGGGTTGGAAGGGACCTTAAAGTCCATCCTGCTCCACCTCCTGCCATGGGCAGGGACACCTTCTACCATCTCAGGTTGCTCCCAGTCCCTCACTCTCTACCTTGGAGAAACCCCACAGCAGGAAAACATGGACAACCCCTTTGGCTCCAACCCTGAAGGAAGGATCTGCTGAGACAGGAGACTCACGAGGCAGAAGACAAACGTAAGCATCTGACAAGTTACCTGGCAAACTCTGTGGTAAATGAGTGGACAGGGCAGAGTGTGGGAGTGGCGCTGCATGGTGGGGGCTGGAGTGCAAACCAGCCAGAAGACCTAAAGAGAAAAACAAAGAGAGGAGAGGGAAAAAAGGAACAAACACACATCCAAGACAGAAATGAGCAGAGGAGCTGCAGCAGTTAGCAGAGGTTGGGTTCCAGTTATTGGCACTTCTAGGCCAGCTCTAGGGATATGCCCAAGGTTCTCCAAATGCAATTGCTGGAGATACAAAAGCAGGGACCACAGCATGAAGCAACAGCCAGAGAGATGGGCTGGTGTGCATTGGGCCAGCCCAGCACAGCACTGATGTTCTATGTGACAGCACAAGCACAAGTGACACACAGTGACCAGCAGGATACTCACTGTGCCCGAGGCCGTGGTGGAAAGTTCCCGGAGCAGGTCCCGTAACTATTGCATCCTTGGAAACTCCTGCTTTTGGGGAGGAGTCGGAACTGAAGGAGATGACATGGAGAGGGAAAGAATGAATAGGAGAGATAATACCTAATGGGGTGGAGCTCAGGGCAGCTGGCAGCTTTGGGTTGTTGGACTTGTAGGATGGAGCCAGTACACTTAAGGAGGACGAACTCGTTAGCAGCACAGCTCCACTAGTTCCTTTCTGCAAAGCAATGAAAAAGGTCAGTCAGGAGAGTGAGAACCAAGACACAGCATCATTCATACTTACAGATCTGCAAAACATGGAATGCTCGAGAATTCCCCCTTGGGAAAAGCACCTTCCCAGGTAGGGCCCAAGAGATGCCAACACTTGAGGCCACCTGCAGATGGACATTGGCAAGGCAGCTCTTTTGAATGTGGCCACACTGGATTTGCCTCCATGACTCCCTTGCTCTGGAATTGTGCCTTCATTAGGCAGAGGAAAAGTTTCCACACTCCCTGTGAGTTCCAGGGGTATGCTTCCTACTCACTTATGGCAGCACACACTGCTGACAACTCCAGGCATCGAGGTCTGACACCCAAGGCACCCCAGATGTTATTTAGGATCTGTCTCATGGAGACAGACACCACCCTGGTAGTGCTTCCCAGCTCTTTATCTCAGGAACAGACAAGCTACACAAGCTCAGCAGTACATGCTTGCCGATTAAATACACTCCTTGTATTTCTCAGCTCTTTCCATGGGGCACAAAAGGAAGGCAGGGATGGGCAGCCAACAACAAATGAATGCAATATTAGGAACTATCACCTTTTTGTTATAGATAAAAACCAAGCCCCTTATATCATGAAGTAATACCATATTGTAATAACACAAGTCTGTCCTGACAACCCAGAAGTCCTTCCTGGGACTAATGTTCTACCCCAAAAAATACTGGAAAAATTCTTCATGGAAAGGGTGGTCAGGCACTGGCACATCTGGCCAGGGCGGTGGTGGAGTCACCACCATCCCTGAGGGGATTTAAAAGCTGTGTGGATGTGGAACTCAGGGACATGGGTTAGAGGTGGCCTTGGCAGTGCTGGGAGAATGATTAGAGTCTATGATCTTTGAGGGCTTTTCCAACCAGGATTATTCCATGGTTCTGTAACCACAGGTTATTTATTCTATGGGCCAGCCATGACAGAAGTAGCAGTAACACTATAAGACTCGGAGTAATTTAAAGAAAGCTAAGATGTAATTAGTAACAAATTCATCATTATACTTTTAGTTTATGCAATGAATTTTATCTCTTGTGATAAATTGTGATAAATTACCTTATTGCACTTTCTCTTAATCCAAATGGGAGCCCTACTGTGCCCAAAACTCATAGAGCCACAGCAGGACCTTGATACAGCCCGGGCAAAAATTGCCCTTTAGAAGGCCTTTAGAATGCAGCACAGTATTCAGCTTAGTGGTTATTTAAGCTGAAATTAAAAGCTGGAATTCTGGAGGGCAAGCCCAGGTCAAAGGCCACAACTTTCTAGTCTAAAGCAGCTAAGATCCAGTCATTCAAGAATTTCAGCAACTGCTTTTGAAGTGCCCCCTTTAGGGCAGTGTGAGCAAGGCAGGAGCTCCCAGCACAGCCCCCTTACCGGTACAGAGGTAGAGGCTGCGGTGCTGCTGACCACAGCTGGCTTTAGGGACGAGGTCAGCAACTTGGCCACCCCCTGGGTGCCCCCGCTGGAATCTCCGTTGGAACCCCCGGGAGGTGCCACCAGGGTGAGCTTCTGGGAAACGGGAGTTTTCTTCACCGAGGACCCCGAGACTGGGCGGCTGGAGGCTGAGCCCGGAGAAGGGGCTGGAACACCGGGGAGCAAAGTCCCAGAGGAGCTGCCCTGGTTGGCAGAAGCTCCAGAGGAGCTGCTGGAAGAAGCCCCGTGCTTGGAGAGGGACCCAGCGACAAAAGGCGATTTGTAAGATTGTCCTGAAGAGCCAGAGCCACTCGAGTGCTTCCCGGCATAGCTGAGAGATGATGAGGACAAGCCTTGCATCTTGTGGGAGCTGCTGGAGTTTTGGGTGCTGCTTGGGGACATGGAGGAATGGAAGCTCTGAGCTTTGGTTGATGACTTGACCTGCTGGAGGAGGGAGCGCTGGGGCAGGGGGGTGGAGGACTTGGGGTTCTGCAGTTTGACAAAGGGAGCTGGGGAGGTGAAGGTTTTCTGGAGCTGAGCACCAGGGTGGAACACCTTCACCTGTGAGCCTGGCACCGGCGCTGAGGCTGGGGGCCCGTGGCCTGGCCTGACCAGGCTGTGGTGCTTCTGTTTGGCCTGGTGGGCATCAGGAAGGATTTTGCTGGGGGAGGCTTGGCAGGAATGTTCTTTGTAATTTGAGTTCTCTGTCTTCTTGTCTTGAGAAGATTGGCCCAGCGCTAGGGCCTGCTCAGCTAGGAAGTTTAGAGGAGACTGGAGGGAACCAGAAGAGGATGTAGGGGAAGGATTGGGCTTTGGAAATGTCCTCTTCTCCTCTGAGGATGTAAGAGTTGGGATCTTCTCTGGTGGAGCTTTTGGAGCTGCAGGAAGAGTAAAGTCAGGGCTCGCTGCCGCCCTGCTGTTTAGCACAGCCAGTTCCTTGGACACTGCTTCCAGGGAGGAGGTGGGGTTGTGAATCAAGTCCTCATCCAAGGAGTCATCCTTGAAGGTGGCAGGAGTGGCAGTGCTGCTGGCAGCTTGAGCTGTCCCAAGGGACAAGATTTCTCTGGTTTGGGCACTGATGCCCAGGGCTCCTCCCTGGGAATCTGCAGATATCCCCAAGGTGCTGCTCGAGTGCAGGGAAGGGACAGACACCGACAGCTTCTTATCTGGCTTGCAGGAAGAGTCCTGGAACAACACCACAGGAGAAGGCACAGTCAGAAGAGAGACAGGGTTTACTGCTGAAAAGGGGAGGGAAGGTTCACAATTTGGGCATAAAAGGCAGGATACACATATTCTGTGCCTGTAAGCCCCCACTTCCCTCCCAGCTGCCACTGCCATAATTTTTTAGCTGCTGCTCCAGTTGTTTTTTCCAAGCCAAATACTGAGCAGAACCATTTCACAGTAGCTGATGTACAGATACAAAGCTCAAACACAGGGTTCAGGATGGCAGTCACTTGACTTTTGGCACAAACATGAGAACCAGAAAACAGAACTCACCTTTACTTTCACCTTTGTAGGAGCTATAACTTTCTTCTTCACCCTGTTTGGAGGAAGACGAGAGAAACATGGCTCAGTGAGTGCCCCCAAGGAAGGAGGCAGCTGGGGAGCACACCTGGGCCCTGTTAGTGAAGATCCAATGAGTCTTTGCAGGGAATCTTTGCAGCATCTCGGGTTGCTAGGATTCAAAACCACATGAAGTTTGGTTGCTGCTCTTGGAAGCCCCAACTCCCACACAGGGAATGGATTAGGGAGTGGAGCAGAGTCTTGGAATGGCAGAGCAGTGAAACACACACACACACACACACACACACACACACACTCACCCTGCATCAGCTGCAGGACCCCACTGCTGCCCTTCTACAGCAATGCCCAGAGAGAAATTGGCACGGAGATTGTTCTGCAGAACTTACACCTTTCTTTTGGGTTCCCAGAAGAAGCCAAGGATGGAAAAGCATCTGCCAAACTCCCAGAGAATAGATCTGGTCAGATGCAAATCTCTGGTACAAGACATCCCTGAGCTGCTGGGTGGTGTGGCTGAGGGAAGGATGACTCTACACCCTATTGCACTTCCCCTCATTCATCCAGTGCCAAGAACAGGACTGTCTGCCAAACTGCCACCAACCTAAATCCATGTCCTCATCTATTATCAGCTACCAGCAAGATCCATGAGACCCTTTAGATCAAAGCCCCTGCCCAGCTGGATTCTGATGGCTTTTGGTTTGCCACCCACCAGCCTGTTGCACACCCACCTTTACTAGTCTGAGCTCATTGTGACCCTCCTGGAACCAGGCAACAAGAAAGAGGGAATCCACAATCCAGTAAGGACCAACTGAACAGGCTGCAGTAATCACACTCCACTTTACCTCCCTGAGCCTCCCAGGCCCAGCACAGAGGCCTGACTCCAGGCTGTTGAAACAGGGGCAACCTGGCTTTAAAGTTCTTATTTTTGAGCTTACTGAAGGCTAAAGCACCTCAGGAAAGTGTTGGGAGATGTCACACACAAACAGCTGCTTTCCCTAGACCTCCCCAAAGGAAGTAGCACCGATCCATGTGGGGGCAGCCAAGCAAGCTCAGGTGCTGCTGCATGATCCCCCCAGGCCCCAGGGAATGGAGAGCACCAGTTTTCACTCCAAAGGAATGCTGTGATACTCACAGGACTGATGTGAGGTGTCCGTGTACACGCCTGCTCTCCTTAAACAGTGTCCTAAGAAGGGAAGAGAGCAATGAGAAGTGATATCCAGCAAGACCCAGTAGAGTAGCTGGGATCACTGGAGACAGAGCTGCACAGTACAGCAGGGGACTTAGTGAAACTGAAACCACAGAGAGCAAACAAATATTCAGCCCTTTTCCAGGAAGATCATCCTGAGCTGCCCCACACAATTCTCTCCCTGGGGAGCAATGCCTGTAGGCACTGGAAAGGCCATGAAGGCAGTGGGTGGATAATGCCTATGGAAAAAGCTCTCCTAGCTTTAAAAAGTCAACTGGAGAAGCAGGATCATCACTCAGGGCCTTCCTGCTGCCAGAGATCATCTAAAAGCTCTTCAGCTTCCAGGGAGAAAGTTCCCTTCCCATGCCTCTCACACTGCAATGAAGGAGAGAAGGGTCTGTGCTGCCTTTGTGTTCCCAGCCAGGAGTTGAGGTGACTCTGTACATCACAACCCTTTCTGGAAGGACTGACTGAGCACAGCCAATAGACTGAGCTTTATCCAAAGTCCTGCACTACTGAGGGTAAACCAGAGTCTCCCACAAACACTCTCTGACCCAAACCAGCTGCCATTCAGCTGCCCTCTTACATGTCAGGGAGGAGTTATAAACATTCCTTCAGTACTGGCACATGGAATGTGATTCCTGGATGGTATTAACAGACTTCTGCCATCATTTGTCTCTTAAAAAGCAAGCTTATGTTAACCTAACATTCTGTTAATGATTTCTTAGTGTTAATGGAGGAAATAGATACATGGCAGGGCCTCTCTAACTCGTCCATGAAATTGATGCTCTGTCCACCTTCAAGTTCCTCTTAGAGATAAACTTCTGAGATCATGATGACAGTGAATTGAGCTGACTTATCCATAAAATTGCTAGCTTTCCTGGAGCCACCAATCCCTACCCGTGGCTGTCACTCTACCTGTGTCTTTAAACCACCAAGTCAGACAATATCTTGAGTTGGATGGGATCCAGAAAGATCAAGTCCAACTCCCAAGTTCCAGCAGGAGAAACCATTGTCCTTGAGCCATTGGAAAGCAACCAGGAAATTCACTTTTACTGAGGCATTACTTACTGTACTTAATTCCATGGGATGTGCCTCCTACACTGAGTCTTGGGTGAACACCTAAGTGCCCAATACCAGTTTCACCATCAAACTTGTAGATTTGAATTTCCCCTTCGTCAAAGAAAAATTTTTAAAACTTGGCAAGCTGAGTCCCTCAGGCAGGATAGATCTTCATTAACTAAGCAGGAACCTTCCTGCACCTCCTAATGCCATCTTTCAGCTCCTGCACCACCACACTACAGCCATGCTCAGCACTGAGCTTCTTGCACACATGCAACTGCAACAAACAGCCATGGACTTTTCCAAGTGGATCTGTGATGTGCCACTCATACTTATTGGGCTTAGGTACTGCTACCTACATCTTCTTTTGTCCCTCAGCACCCAGAAAGCAAATCAGCAGAGAAAACAGCACTGCCCAGCTTGTGAAATGCAAAGAAACAGATCAAGGAACAGCCTGGGTTGGAAGGAACCTGAAAGACTCCAGAAGCAAAACTGCAAAGTTGCCCTTTCTTTAAAAGTACTGAGCAAAACAAAGCAGGCCAGAAGGTGATGACAGTCCCAGCAGAGGGACTCTGCCATTTGTGTGGCTCTCTGCCACTGCCAGCTCAAGGGCAGAGATGATGGAGAGTGGGAAAGAGCAGGAAACAGCAGTGAGGGTACAGAAACCACACCAAAATCTACAGACACTAATAAGCCCCTGAAACTTTTCTACTTTGCCTTCTTTAAGGAATACTCCAGAGAAGACTTCCCAAAGTATCTGAAAAATGTATCCTTTGTGATTATTAAGTGAACTTTTGTAATACAGAGCCAAGAAAGCACAGACTGGCCTGTGGGCCTGATCTCTGTGCCACTTCTACCTGCCAGTGGCACCTGTGTGACATCAACATGGCACCAAGGCTATTCAGTACTGCCATTTACAGTCCTGGCTGCACTCAGGAATTTGTGAGGTGAAAAGGGACAGAGGGAGGGGGGAGAATATGCTGGAGGGCAGGGCTGCCATTCACAGGGCCCTTCCCAGACTGGAGAAAGGGACCAACACAAACCTTGTGAAGCTCAGTGAAATCCAGCACCATGTCCTGCAGCTGGGATGGAACAACCCTGGACAGCAGCCCTGCAGAAAAGGCCCTGGGGGTTCTGGGGGACAAGCTGAAGGGAAGCCACTGCTGCAAAGGTGTCCTTTGAGAGCAAACTAGCCCCTGCCCAGCACCTGGGAAGACACATCTGGACACAGACCCAGTTTCAGGGTCCCCACAGTACAAGAGAGATGCCAACAGACTGGAGACATCTTGAAGAACAGGGACACATGGCAGCCAAGGAGAGGTGGAGGGAACTGGGCTTGCTCAGCCTGGAAAAGGAGAAGACCCAGGAGGTATCTAATGGCAGTTTTCCACTACCTAAAGAGTGGTGGGGACAAGAACAAGATGGAGCCAGACCTTTCTCAAAGATGCACAGTAAAAAACAAAAACAGGGAATAATCAGTTCAGTGCAGCAAGGGGAAATCTTACTGGAAATAAGGAGAAAAGATTTCATGAAGAGTGATCAAGTACCAGAACAGAAGCCCAGAGATGCTGTGGTAATCTCCATCCTTGGGAATTTCCAAAATTCCACATGCCAAAGCCCTGGGCACTCTGATCTAACTCTGAAGCCAGCCATTCCCAGAGCAAGGGCAGGACTAACGACCTTCCCAGGTCCCTTGGGACAAGGAATCCCTTGAGTCTTGCTCACCTGGCCTGCATCCAGCCTTTTGGCCAAAGGGGCTTCACCTCTCCTTCTAGGAAGGTCTTCACATAATCCTCTAGGGACTGAGACTTATTCTTGTTAAGGTCATAACCATCCAATTTAATCTTCACCAAATGGCAAAGCAGCTCCCTGAGGAACAGGAAGATTTTAGATACAGTTATGCAGATCGACCTTTCCCACTTGGAGATCATTCTCTTTATCCAGGCTGGATAAATACACCAAGACACACCTGGCTCTTGCTAATACAACCCTGCACTGCTTCCTCAGGAAAGCGAAAGGCACATTCCTTGCTCTGTGTGTGCACACACATGGATGCATCAGGGAGAAAAGTCTTGTTGGCCCTTCCCAGTGTAATATCCTGAAACAGCTGAGGTAGCAAACCAGTGCCAGAGCCACAGGCACCAGTAACAACCACAGAACTGAACCTCTCTGCAAGGAGAAGGCAGGAAGCAAAATTGGCTATGTCCTACATGGATCAGCAGCACAAATTGATTTGTTCCAGAATAAGAAGAAAAAGACAGCAGGACTGATTTTCCTTTTACCCTTTGTCACTCTCCTCTGTTCTCAGCACTCCCTTCTCTGTCAGACTCCTGAGTGCCACAGGCAGCAAAACCCAACAGCTTCAACTGCTTCCATGACCAGAACCTGGGCATGTCAAGAGTCAGCAATTCAGCTGAATCCCTTCTGTTCCCAAAGATCTGATCCTCTCTCTTTTGGACTCTGCACAGAGGCTTCTCAGCATTTCTCTCAGGGGTAGCCTGGGCCTGAAATCAGTTTCAGGGTGAGATGTGATAAATGCAGTAGTAGCTTCCATAAACAGCACCATGTGCCATGAACCTCCAAGCTGACTGTTCCTACAGGAGATCAGCACTCCTCTGTAAACAAGAAACAGACACCAAAATGCTTCACTGCCAACTGCAGAGAAAGACAGGTCATGAGTTTGCTTAATATCTGAGTTATTCAAACCTGATTTCATCATTCCACTGGAATTTCTTCCGCGGGCCCGCAACACGCTTCCCTCCCTTTTCTTCATCCTCATCATCATCAGAACAAACTCGCTGTTCTTTGTCTTTTTCCTCTTCCAGCATCCTAAGATGGAGACAGGAAACGTAGAAGTGATTGTCCTGCAGGTTCAAGGGGAAGATTAAGTATCTCTGAACGGCACTGAACAGAGGTCTCAATATCAGCAATCTCTGGCTTAGGGTGCAAGCTGAGCTATGGGCTCAAGGTTAAGAAACCTCACAATATTTTGTAATAGAGATGATGGGATTAATCCAACCTGACAGTTCCCAGGCTGCCATATTCCTAAGGACACACCTGCACACGCAAAACCCTTCAGCCAAGCTCTGGTCCCATCAGTGCTGCTATAGCTGGCATCACTACAGACAGCACAAAGAACACACACAGCTTAATTAGGCCAATCGATGCCTTCAGCAAATTTAGCCTACGGAACAAAAGGAGGTGGCAAACTTCAAGAGCAGTCTCCAGGCCTGCTGGGAAAGGCTACAGATGGGGAATGAGCAACTGAGGAGCTTACTTGGCAAACTTGGCCTGAGTATGGGCTTGGCATTCCTCCTGGTACTTGGCCACCTGCTCTGGCATGGCCCTTCCAATGGCTTCCTTCAGCTTCTGCAGAGGCTCCTTCAGTCTGCCACCCTGCAGCAAGCACAGAACAGCCTGAAGCTCCACACGGCTGGGACACCAAAATCCAGCCAGTTCCAACCCCCACCCCCAGTGCTGGGACGGTGCCCCATGGAGGACACAGACCGTTTGGGGACAACAGCCACACTGTGCCCAGCAGGGCTGCCACACACACAGGCCTGTGCTGGCCACTTCCCTCACCTGCTCATAGAGGTAGAGCCTGCGGGCTCGCTTCAGCAGGGTGTCCTTGCTGCAGGGGAAGAAGGCGGCCAGGTGAGCATAGACCCCCGAGCGCACCTGGCTGCTCAGCTCCCGTGTCTGCAGCTCGATGCTGTGGGGACAAATACAGCGTTAGCAGGGACTCCTGAGCAACCAGGGCCACTCTGAGGGGAGCTGCAGGCAGGGACAGAAGGACAAAGGACAAGGCAAACTGCCTTGGTGAACGTTTTTTGGATTCTAGAATCAAGAGGTTTTATCCCAAGCTATGCTTTGAATTTGGTCTGGGACTAGTTGGAGAAGGAACAAATGCAAGTCAGCAGTCTCATCTGTTCTGCAGCTCTCCCTGGCAGCTGCATGCAGGAGGGTCAGGCAATGAAATGAGAAGTGCACACTGGTTATGTTCCACTGGCAGTAGAATTCAGGACAATACAAAATTAAACTTTATCCCTTGGGTTTCAACTTCCAAGTGAGTAGATGAGAGAGATCAGTGTGTGCCAAACCCATCTACACACTTAAACAGAAATTAGGAGCCTGGCTTTTTAAGCCAACTCTTGGTGTCAGAAAGTGCAAAAAATGCCAAGTGATTCATCATCACCATCATCAAAGTCACAGAATGGTTTGAATTGGAAGAGACCTTAAATCCCATCCCACCCCCTGCATGGGCAGGGACACCTTCCACTGTCCCAAGGCTGCTCCAAGCCCTGTCCAGCCTGGCCTTGGACACTTCCAGGGATCCAGGGGCAGCCACAGCTTCTCTGGGCACCCTGTGCCAGGGCCTCCCCACCCTCACACAGCTCCACAAGTACCCCTTTACATGGGTGAGCAGCCAGTGCCAGGTCAAGCTCAAAGGGTTACAGTAAATGGGGTCACAGCAAGACAGTCACTATTGGGGTTATGCAGGACTCTATTTGAGGGCTGGCGCTCTTGAACATTTCTATAAACAATCCAGATTCAGGGAACAATTTCTTCCCAATATCCCATCCATCCCTGCCTTCTGGCAGTGGGAAGCCATTCCCTGTGTCCTGTCCCTCCTTGTCCCCTGTCCCTCTCCAGCTCTCCTGGAGCCCCTTTAGCCCCTGGCAGGGGCTCTGAGGTGTCCCTGGAGCCTTCTCTTCTCCAGGTGAGCACACCCAGCTCTCCCAGCCTGGCTCCAGAGCAGAGGGGCTCCAGCCCTTGGAGCATCTCCATGGCCTCCTCTGGACTCTCTCCACAGCTCCATGTCCTGCTGCTGTTGGCCCCAGGGCTGGGGCAGCTCTGCAGGTGGGGTCTCACCTGATGGGGCAGAATCCCCCCTTCCTTTCTTCCCACACTGGGGCTGAGCCCAGCACAGGGGGGTTTCTGGGTGCACACAGGGGGGAGCATGTCCAGCCTCTCACCTATCAACACCCCACATCCTTCTCCCAGGGCTGCTCACAGTGAGTTCTTCTCCCAGTCTATATTCACCTCAGGGGTTGCCCTGATACAAATTGTACAGCAAAATTCTACAAATCTGTCTAAATCTCCTCTGAACGAGGCTGAAGTGATCAGTCTGACACCAGACAAGGACTGTTTGTGCAGCCAGCACTGGAATGCTGGAAGGTGGTAATCAGCCCTGGAAATGAGAGGGAAACAGAGTCCCAAACCTCCCCTTGGCAGTTCCCTGCAAGTGCTTGGATAAACCTTAATGAAATTAAAGCCTGGGTGTCAGTATTATTGCACTGATCACAAAGCCCTGTGCATTCATCAACCCTCTCCAGGCTCTGGCAGAAGAATGAACCCATTATCTGCAGCTGTCTGAGCAACACTGGCACTCTGTAATTTGGGGCTTCAAATCACAGAGCAGGAATGGAATTCCTCCAGTTTTCCCAGAGAACCAGTTGAACACAGCAGCCATATCCCAGTTACAAACAATTCTATATAACATGTAAGTTAAGTAGCAAGAACATGCCTGACATCTGTCAAAGGGATAGATTTACTGGTCTTGTATCAAGTTAAACTCACAGGTCAAATGACCAAATTTAGGCATATAAATATCAGGCAGCATCTTGAGAATAGGAGGCCTGGCTATATCCCCTCCATCAATCTCCCACCTCATCATATTTCAACTGAAAACCATTTCTAGGAGACTTTAATGTTAATCTGGGCATGTTCTGTCTGGAAGACCTGCACAAGGACAACTCCACAATTCCTGCTGAACCTGCTCCTGAATTTATAAAAAATGCTCTTCCTAATGCTCTCCTTTCCCACACCTCTCTGCTGGCAGCACTTACTCCAGTATGATGTTGTTGATGTCCTGAGTGAAGAATCTCTGCTTGCCTTCTCCCTCAGCAGCTCTGGCAGCCTGGAAGTCAGGAAATAACACAAATCATCAGCAGTTCACAGCTGGCACAAGCAACCAAGTGTCTTCAAAACCACCACAGAACTACTGCAAAACAAGGCACAGTTTCATTACATAAACTGTCACAGCAGAAGTGGTGGTGACCTGTCCTCTCATACCTGCCCAGTTCAAGTCCAACCCTGCCTGACCTAGTAACACCAGGTCCTGCACACCTGGTGACCTTCCCAGACTGGATTCTCCTCTCCAGATGCACTGGAGTTACCACTCTGGAGTGCAGATTCCTCTGTTTCGTGGGACAAAAGAGGTGGTTTGGTGGCTTCTTTGGCAAACTTGCCATGGGGATAACAACAGCTTCAGGGCATGGTTTTAACTTCTCAGTAGACTAAGGAATATGAGCACAGAGCTTGTCCCTGGACCAGGAAAGCTCATCCTAATCATATCTGAGGAAGACTGAGGAGACATCACCAGGTTTTCCAGATCAATCTGGAAATTAAGCCAAGACTCCAACAGAGAAGAGTCACAGCCACAGGGGATGTGTTATTCCTAGCCAACACCATGGAAACAAAAAAAAAAAAAGTCCTGTTCAGGAAGCTTCCTGAGCTATGACTGCAGCTCACAAAGTGCTGCCCAAAAACATCACACCCATTAAAAATATGTCCAGCAAGAAAATAACTCCAAGAGATCAATGAGATAATAGCAAATTGCCAAGAGCTTTCAGTTTTTTCTGAGTGGGGATATTAACAAAACTGGGAATTGGCACAAGGCACCACAATGAGTTAGTGATTCCTTGCTCTGGAAAGGAGACCAGGAGAGGATTTTGAAATCCCATGATTTACCACTCCAAAGTTGAGGCAGGCAAGCAATTAATTTATACCCAGAGGATGAACATTCCTCGCTGCCAGCAGCAGGTGATATCAAAGGAGAAGGCTCAACGCTAAGAAGAATCCTCAACAGGAAAAGAATTTAGGAAGGAGAGGGTTAAAGTCAAAGCAGTTCTAGTAGAAGAGGAAATGCCTGGGGGCTCCATTTAACTCAGAAGATGCTCCCACCTCTGGGATGCAGAGACTTGGCTCTCAGGCAGAGGTACAGCACCTCTTCATTCCCACCTGAGTTCATGTCCCAGAGTCCTAACTGAGCCACAGGTTTCGGTTTGTTTCTTAACATCCCCAATCCAGCAACGAGAGGCACAGCAGCAAGAAAATCTAAGCAGGAAAATCAGTGGGGACTCTGCTATTAAACTGTTTCACAACACTGTAACAATTAACCTCATATTGTGGAACTTCCAAAATATTCTTTAACTCAGAGCCAGAAACAGCTGTTTTGGTGCTTTCTGAAACAGAAACATCCACCAAGATCCCATGATTTTTATCAGCTGTGGCAATACTTGCTCCACTTCCTCCTCCCCTCCCATCTGCTTACCCCCACTGCACAACTCAGCAGAACAGTTTTCTAAGAGCAGCTTATCTTCAGTAACAGGAGTTACTCAGCATCTCTTAAGTAAGAGGTGCTCTAAACTGAAGTGTCCCAGGAGGCAGAACCACCACAGAGCTCCAAGGGCACGTTTATGACTTAAAATCAATGTTTAAAACCACAGTAGCACTTGTTGACAGGCTGATGGTGACAACCCTCACACCGCAAGGCTGAAAGCACGCTTTGACATGCCAGAAGGGATCCCTGACCAGCACCCAACGTTTTCCTTCTCCAAAACAGACTGGAGCTTCCCAAAGCACACCACATTTTGGAGAAGAGGGGTGAGTCCCCCAGGAGTCCAGCTCCAGGAGGAGCTACTGGTAAAAACACACAGGATCATCATTCCAGACATTAATATATTCCACCCCCTAAGTGGTAACCCAACAACAAGATGCTAAAAATGGCAAAAGGATTCAAACTGCCAAATTGGTGCAATTCCAGTGGTACCCAAGCTTCAGCAAAGGATCTGCCTGTGACATGGAAATGGTTCTAGCAAATCCTCAAGCCCCATCTACAGGGCTTTCCTGGCCTTCTCCCAGTACAGAACAGTGGCAATGCTTTCCAGCTGCAACTTCTTATTTTACACACAGAACACTGTGCACCCCTTCACTGTCTTGACCAGCACATCACATCAAAAATATTATAGTGGAAGTTGTCCTTGTCATAGTTTAACCCCAGCCTGCAACTTGGCCCCACACAGTTACTTGCTCCCTCATCCAGGTGGGATGGGGCAGGAAATCACAAGGGTAAAAGTGAGAAAACTCGTAAGCTGAGATAAGGCAGTGTAACAGGGAAAGCAAAAGCCATCCAAGCAAAGCAAAACAAGGAATTCATTCCCCACTTCCCATGGACAGGCAGGTGTTCAGCCATCCCCAGGACAGCAGGGCTCTATCACATGTAACATGCTGTTCCTCTGGAAAACAAATGTCATCACTCCAAATATCCCCCTCTTCCTTCTTCCTGCAGCTTTATATGCTGAGCATAGTCTGGGATATCCCTGTTGGGATCAGCAGTCTTGGCTGTGTCCCCTCCCAACTCCTCATGCCCCCCAGGCCCCTCACTGGCAGTATGGGGTGAGGAGCAGCAAAGGTCTGGGCACTGGGTGAACACTCCCTGCTCAGCAGTAGCAAAAACATCCCTGGGTTATCAGCTGTCTTTACAGCACAATTCAAAACAGCCCCAAAACAGACACTGTGGGGAAAATTACCTCTATCCTAGCCCAAACAAGCACTCCAGCCTCAGTAATTCACATTTCAGTTCATTCATGTCAAAGTGACTTTGGAAATTACTTCTTGCATCAGATGCATACTTTGCCAAGAGGGGTAAAGAAGGAATCCTGATCAGGTGTGATCTCCAGTGTTACATTCAGTAGCCAACAAGGTCCAGCACTTGGACATTCTTGACATCTTCAAGAAAATGACTTAGAAGAAACCAGGTGACACAAAGGTGTGATCCCAGTGGATCTGAGAAACTCCCCCACTGGAATATGCTCTGTCCCTGGGTGCTGCCACCCACACCCAGCAGAGCTGTACCCCTCCAGTACCCACCAGCCCCAGTGCCCCTAGCAGCTGCTGTACCTGAGCCAGTTCCTTGATCCGTTTCTCCAGGGGGGCTGGCAGCCCTTCTGGGAGGGATGGTGGCTGCTTGAACTCCTGCTCCAAGCCTGTGCCACCAGGGTCACTGCCATCCTCCACTTCGGGGCAGGGACTGCCCTCTGGGGACTCACTCAGGAGTCGCTCCAGGTCCAGCTCACTCAGGGAATCCATGGCTGTGGCTGCCTGGAGCAGGTCACTGTCACTGGCGTGGCCGAAGAGCGAGAGCAGAGGGTCAGCCATGGCCTCTGCCTCCCTTGGGGCTGCAGGGTCTGCTGGGGAAGGAGTCACCACTTTCTGCTCTTCCTCTTTTTTCTTCTGAGCATCCTTCTCCTTCTGAAACTTCTTCAGCATCTCCTTGACACTGAGAGCTCCAGAGTATTTCTTCTTCTTTTTCTCCTTACTTGCATTTAATGCTGTGAAGCTGCAAACAAAGCCAAAAGGAAAGGGAACTGAATACAAGATCAAGGAGCAGAGAGGGTCCCTTCCCCCCCCCCCCCCCCAGTTCACTTCAGAATTCCCTCGAAAGTCTTGGCCCCTTAACCAATTACACCAGAAAAAGTATTTTACAGCTTCTAAAAGTCTTAAGGTTCTGGCTGCTCATCTCAGCTCACAGAAGGCTGTCCTGACTCACTGCAGAGAGGTGCTGGGACTTAAACCACCTCCACATAGCTCTGCTTTCATTTAGCTACATGATATTATTGTTATTCCAGCAAGGATGGCTAGGAAATGGACAATTAGTAAAGAGGAACTGAGGCAGGACAGAGTTAGTGTGAAGCTTTCTGCTGTCTTAAAACCAGGAGAGCAAATTCCTTTCCTTGATTGCTTTGAAGGAATCACACACTGATGATACCATGTCAGACACATGGGTTGGTGTTGCCCAAAAGCAGATGCATGCAGGAAAATATAAATTACAACAAATAGTTAAAGGAAGAAGGAAAAGCCTTAGGAAATGAGTGAAAAGCAACAGATATAGATACTGAAAGAGAAAGGCCAGGCAGACCAAAGCAAGGACAGAGCTACAGCACAAGATGACTCAGAACAAAAAGAAAAACCAATCCATTTTACAGCCCAAAAGCTATAAAAGAGCTGAGCACTCATCCAGGAAATACTTTGGGCAGGAGTACAAAGGACTGCCCAGAGAGAGCAGTAACACAGCCTGCCTTGTAACCTCTCCCTCCCTGCCAGCTCAACTCGTAAAGCCCGAGCCCAAGCCCTTCCCACGTGCCTTTCCTCCCACAGCTTCATCCCAACAGTTGTTATCTTTCTCTCCACTCTCCATATCTGTTCCCACTGTCAGTGCCCACAAAACACTCCTGCAGTCTGCTCTGCCCCTCTTTGCTCACACACTACTGCTGTGGAGCTATGCTCCTTCCCTCATCATCCCCTGCCTTTCTTTCCCACTCTGGAAGCAACAGGGGTTTTCCTGCTGGTGTTTGCAATGTGCATTTCAGCCACTCCACACTGCAAGAGATTCCTACTGCAGCCACCTGTAATGCTGAAACAAGGTGCTAGGCAGCAAGAATTCCCTCCTCCCCTCCTTACCCAGCTTTTGGAAACTTGGACTTCTTCGACTTCTTTTCCTTATCATAAGAATCATCCTTCTTCTTCTTCTTTATTTTTTCACCCCCATCTTTCAACTTCCGCTTCTGCAGAGGGTTAAAAATGAGTCACAATCAAAGAGTTTCTCACAACATCACCAGCAATCCCAGAGCCACTCTGGGACCTCTCCCAGGAATGTAAAAACACAGGACTCATTAACCCAACTCCCTTACATCCTTTACCACAGTTCTGGCACATGCTGCCTTCAGCATTTGACAGCATCCCCATAATGCTGTGACTTCCAGGATGACAGGGAGCTGCTGTCACCTCTGCTCTGGGAACCAGGTAACCCCACCAGAATCCATGCCAGATATGTTTCATTTTACTAAGAAATGTTAGGATGCAATGGGATTTCAAATGCTTATCCCTATTCTGTCCACACCAAGTTATTAATCTCTCCCACTCTAGATGATAACACACTGCAGCAAGCTCTGAGCTATAACAGAGGAATAATTGAGAAAGCTTCCTTGCTGACCTTGGGACACTTCTTCTTCTTCTCTTTGACGTAGTCATCCTCAGACTCAGAGGCCTGCCGGAACTGCAGTGTTCCTGAGTTGATGTAAAACCCTCCATACTTCGTAGTGAGAGAGGCAGGAACGAGTTCATCATACTGGAAATAACAGAGAACAGTTCATTGGCACTGGGAGCTTGGTTACTTCATTCTGTAGCTCAGCTGCTTGGAAGATGCAGTGGGATTCGTGGAATCACAAAATATACTGGGTTGGAAGGGACCCACCAGGATTGAGTCCAACTCCTGGCCCTGAACAGACACCCCAACAATCCCAACCTGTGCATCCCTGAGAGCATTGTCCAAATGCTTTCTGAGCTCACACAGGCTTGTTGTGGTTATTTCCCTGAGAAAGCTGTTCCAGTGCCTGACCATGCCCTGGGAGAAGAACCTTTTCCTGATATCCCACCTAAAGCTCCCTGACTCAGCTCCAGCAATTTCCTCAAGTCCTGTCCCTGGGCACGAGACTGAGGAGATTGTGCTCCCCCAAGAACACATTGGAATGTCTACCAGCATCTCCTGCCATGCAGCTGCCCCAGGAGCTCTCATTCCCTGGCTCTGGCACCCTCCTGGCTCACTCCCAGTCCATGTTCAGCCTCCCAGGCAGCCACCTTTAGCCACTCTCACACCCCCAGCACTCACAGCTTCCGAGTTGTCGATGAAGGAGTCGGACTCATCATAGCCATACCCCATATCAATCAAATCCTGAATCCGGTCCTTCCTGCGCCTCTTGCCACCCTGAACAAGGAAACATGGACACTGTGATCACTTTTCTTTCCCAGTACCACAGAGATACCCTGACCCAGGACAGCAACGCTGGCTCCAGGACAGAAAAGCTATAGAACCAAACCAGGGCTGGATCCCATCGCACTGTACTCCCAGGGTGTGGTAAATCCAGTTTTAAGCCTTGTCATACAGAAACAAAACAGTGCAGCCAAATGAAAAACTGCCAGCCAGACTCCACACTGAACTGGGTCTGCACCCCTTCAACATTCCTGCCAGGGCTCTCTTCCATAGAGCTTACTCTACCCTAAGTGCTCCAGTGGTTACAGACTCAGTACTACAGGCATCAAACACACAGAGAGTGTGTCAGGGTGACCCATGGGCCAAATCTGTATCACAAAACAACACACAACTTGCTACCCCCAAGTGCCAAAGAGTATAAAAACCACAGCATGGTTTTATTGCCAACCACATAAATAATGCAAAAGGAAGAACAGAAAGGACCAGGTAAGACAGATCCATGCAGCAGTGTCCTGAGGGCAGTAAACTCATCACAGCCCCATGCTCAGAGACTTGGCACATTCCATCCTGCCACAGCAACAAAGCCTAGAAATTAATTTTTGCTTCAGGAAATTCAATTTTATCAATCACAGTAAGTGATTTGCCATTCACTTTAATTCACGTCATTTGCTTTAATCAGACTCATCTGATTTAAGAATGAATCTGAACTATTTTTGCAGCCTTGAGACAGAAGAAGAACATAAAAAACAGCACGTGGCAGCCAGGATAAAGGACTGGGGGAGAATAGGAACTTGAGAGACAGTGAGCATTAAAAGCAGTGCCAGAGAGCTGAACAGCATTGTCCAGCCCAAAGAATAACACAATTTAAAGAAGAAACACTTACATATTTTTCTTCGAACTTCCTAGCAAGAGCCTCCACTTTATGTCTTTCTTTTTCCTCATCATTGAAGGGATCAGTCGGGTCTTTCTTCTGTAGAAACAAAAGGGTTAAAACCATGACAGTCAATCCTGCCACACTGCCACCAAAACCCCATGAATTAAACCCATCCTGACCAGAGCAGCTGGGCAGAAGCTCAGATAAATCAACCTTTACGACAGCGCTGATCAAGATCTTCATCAGTGGCATGGACAGTGGGATCAGGGCACCCTCAGAATGTTTGGAGATGCTGCCCAGCTGTGTGATGTGGCTGACACACCTGAGGGACAGGAGGCCACCCAGAGGGACTTGGACAGGCTCGAGAGCTGGGACCATGGGAACATCATGAGGTTCAACAAAGTCAAATGCTGGTGCTGCACCTGGAACCAACGGGATCAATCCAGGCTGAGAGATGAAGGGATGGAGAGCAGCCCTGGCGGAAGGATTTGGGGTGTTGGGGGGGTGACAGTTGGACTTGCCCCAGCCGTGAGCACCCAGAAACCCTCTGTGCTGGGCTGAGCCCCAGTGTTGGCAGCAGGAGGGGAGGACTCTGCTCCTCTAACCCCTCTAACACCCCACCTGCAGAGCTGCCCCAGCCCTGGGGCCCAGCACAGGAAGGATGTGGAGCTGTGCAGAGTCCAGAGGAGCCCCTCTGCTCTGGAGCCAGGCTGGGAGAGCTGGGGGTGCTCACCTGGAGAAGAGAAGGCTCCAGGGACACCTCAGAGCCCCTGCCAGGGACTAAAGGGGCTCCAGGAGAGCTGGAGAGGGACTGGGGACAAGGGATGGAGGGACAGGACACAGGGAGTGGCTTCCCACTGCCAGAGAGCAGGGATGAATGGGGTATTGGGAAGGAATTGTTGCCTGGGAGGCTGGGGAGGCCCTGGCACAGGGTGCCCTGAGAGAAGCCCTGGCAGCATCCAGGGCCAGGCTGGGCAGAGCTTGGAGCAACCAGGTATAGTTGAAATTGTCCCTGGACTTGGCAGGGGGTGGGATGGGCTTTAAGGCCCTTTCCAAGCCAAATTATGCTGGGATTTGAGAGTGTCTCTGTAGTTTGGGTGCTCTCCCAGCTAGTTTTGTACCTGCCTCTGTTTTTCCCAACCCTCAATAAACCCCCCCCCAAAAATCAAGTGGCATAAAGCATAACTGACTGCTAACAGTCCTGAAGGCAAACAGTAAAAGGAATAGAATCCAGTAAGTTTCTTTTCACAGACAAACACTCCTAACTCAAATAGATGCTACAGAAGTTTTCATTCATGTCTCCTTTGGTGCTCTTTGGAAAACGGCTCTTTATCACTGCCAGCTGCCCAGGTACCAAAACTCACTTTAGATCAAGCCACTCCAAACTAAACGAGCATCATATCCTACACCTACCACCAGCACAACACCCTCCCAACACCAAATTCCAGCCAGGGCTGGAGTTACACAGTATGGCCTGACAACAAGAACCCCAGCCAAGTGTCAGTTCTCCTGCCTGCAGGTTGTTCATCCACACTCCTCCCACTTTGCAGCACCTCACAGCAAGCACAGACCCAATCCTCAAAACAGCGATGCTGAGACAGCCTTTGAAAACTTCAGCTACAACACTGGTTCCCACAGTCCCCCAGGGACACTCACCTTGTCACCTGAAGAACACCCTTTCACTTTCCCTCGACAGCTCTTGAGGAGATCCGGGTAGAAGAACTCCGGGCAGCGTTTGTGGTCTGGCTCAAAGAGGGTCAGGGTGATCCGCACGGCCGTGGCTGCCGGCTCGGGCTCTGGGGGCTGCTCTCCATCGTCCTTCCGAGACCTCTTCAGGAAGGTACTGCTCAGTGGCCCATGCAGAGTGGTGAACGAAACCCTGTGGGGCTCTGTCATGGCTATGGCCAAGTCTTACCAGGCCTCATGGCATCGTTCCCATTGCATTAGGAAAGGTCTGTCGGGCTGCACTGATGGATTTCACCAATGATAACAGGGGATGTTGGCAGCAGAACACGTGCTTTGCTTTTGGAGTTTTCTCGGGAAGTGACAAAGGGCCGTGCTGTGAGCGCTTACTGCAATCATTAGAGAGAAGAAAGAAAGAAAGAAGTCAATCCTTGTACCAGTCTTCCATCCAACACTGGAAGCTCCCCGCTATCCCTCCAGTCCATTGCAGGTTTCCTCACACCACACCTCTCCATTTGTAAGGGCTGAAGGAAATCCAGCTGCCAGGGAAACAAAATGAGCCTGCCAGACTCGCTTTGACGCGGCCGAGGAGCCCTGGGCACAAACACCGGGCTGGGGCTGCACCTCCGGGGCCCGGGCTGCGTTCCGACCGCCTGATCTCCCGCTCCACGGAGGCCCGGACACCACTGTCCCTGGGATAGCGGCCCCGATGGGGGCTGAGCGGGGCCCAGGGCGGAGCGGGATTCGGGGGCGGAGCGGGACTTGGGGGCTGAGCGGGAGTCGGGGTGGCAGCGCCGCCGGAGGGAGCGCGGCCCGCGGGGCTGAGGAGAGGCCCGAGGCCGTGGTGCCGGGGCCGCAGGCCCGCCCACCCTCACTCACCGCCGGCGGGACTCAACCACCACCGCCGCTCCGGGCCCGCTCCGGCCCCGCGCCCGCGTCACGTGGGCGGTGCTGCCCTCGCGCCGGGCCGCGCGCGCCGCAGCCAATCAGCGACCGCCCTAACGGCCACGCCTCGCACTGCGACCAATCAGCGACCGCCCCAACGGCCACGCCTCGCGGGAACGGCTCGAGGGAGGCTGCCCCCACCACGTGATCGAGGCGGGCCAATCCCCGCCGCCGGTACCGCCCCTTCCCGGCGCCCCGCGCGCAGTGGCGGGAGGGGCGGTAAGATGGCGGCGGCCCCGGGGAAGCCGTGGAGGTCTGGCGGCGAGGTCTCGGAGAGGCTGTCCGCTCTCTTCACTCACCGAGCCGCGTTTGGTGGATCCTCCTAGGAATCAGTGGCGTGAAGCCTCCGGGAACCTGCGTTCGTCCTGCCCCCCCGTGTCCCTTAAATAAGCTGAGGTTTCCTCCGTAGAATGAAATCCAATTTAGGGAATGTGTGTAACGATAAGGTGCAACAGTGTAATCTAACATATCTAAACAGTCCCACTTCAGTGTCCTTTAAAATCCTGGAGGTTATTTAGGGAGTTGCTGAAAAGCCCTTGAGAGCCAATGCAGTCAGCGGTCACAGCCAGCAGTGGGCTCACAGGGGTAAGGTCCTGCTTAATCCGCTTAATTTCCACTTGTGAAAAGCTCAGGCACTGATTCCCCAGAGTCACAGAATGGTTCAAGCTGAAGGGGACTACAGTGGCTCATCTGGTCCCACCTGCAGGGTCAGCACAGGGCTGTGTCCAGACAGTTCTGAAATATCTCCAGTTAGAGACACTCCACTACCTCTCAGAGCAGCCTGTTCCAGTATACCAAAAAGATTTTCATCCTGCCCATTTGGAGCTTCTTGGGCTCAGTCTCTGCCCCTTGCTCTGATGCCATTGCCGGGCCCCTGGAGCAGAGCCTGGGCCCTGCTCTGCCCTTCCCTGGGACACCCAGGGCTGAGGGCCCCTCTCAGCTGGGGCTGCTCTCCAAGCTGAACAGCTCCAGGTCCCTCAGCCTTTCCTCACAAGGAGATGCTCCAGTCCCTTCAGCATCCTCACAGCCTCCACTGGACCTGCTCCAGGAGCTTCATGTCCCTCCTGTCCCGACACAGCATTCCAGATGTGCCCTCCAGATCCCCTCCCTCACACCCTCCAGGAACCCCCACCTTGGCCCCAGGGCTGATCAGGAAGAGTTGGTGTCACCCTTTTCACAGATCTGCAGCCCCAGCCTACTCTGGTGCCTGGGGTTGTTCCTCCCCAGATGCAGGACTCTGCTCTGGTCTGTGCTGGATTCCAGGAGGTTCCTCTCTGCCCCTCTGCCATTGTCGAGGTCCCTCTGAAGGGCCACAGAACCCTCTGAGGTATCAGCCACTCCTCCCAGCTCTGTGTCAGTCATCTTTGTGTTGACCAAGGGAAAAAAGTAGATGTGGTGGTTTGGGGTTTTAGCAAAGCTTTTGATACCATCTCGAACACTGTCTTGGATAAACTGTCCCTCACACAGCTCCACAAGTACCCCTTTACATGGGTGAGCAGCCAGTGCCAGGTCAAGCTCAAAGGGTTACAGTAAATAGGGTCACAGCAGGACAGTCACCATTGGGGTTATGCAGGACTCTATTTGAGGGCTTGAATGTTTCTATAAACGATCCAGATTCAGGAATTTAACATACATTAGGGAGGTTTGCCAACAACAGCGAACTGGAAGGGGCTGTGGAGTCCCCAAAGGGCCCTTGCAGGGAGATGGGCAGTCACAACCTGTGTGAAATTCAACAGCAGCAATGCTGGACTTTGCATCTGGGACAGGGCTTTGCATCTGGGACAGGGCTGTACACATAATTTGGGGCATGGGAGGCTGGAGAGCAGCCCAGCCAACAGGCCTGAGGGTTAATGGTAACTTCAATAGGAGCCATCAGTGGCAGCCAAAGAGCCGACTCTATCCTGGGCTACAGCTCTGCTCAGGGAGAGTAATGTCCTGCTCAACACTGGGGCTGAAGCTCTGTGTTCCCACTAACAGGGCAGGGAGACAACAGCTCAAAAGCTATTTCCCATCCCATAACATTTTCAACCTTCTTTCATTTTCCAATACTCTTGTGTTTGGCTGACAGCACCAGCTCAGACCTAACTCCTTAGCAAATGCACTGCTCGAAATTCAGAGAAAAGCCCTAGGAGCAGAAACCAGGGTCTGACATGGAGCTGACATCCAGGCAAGAGGAGGGTGCAGGACCCTTCCAGTGTGCCCAGCAACAGGAGGAGGGACAACAGCCAGAAACTAAAACAAAAGAAGCCCCCCAACAACACGAGGAAGAATTTTTTTACACTGAGAGTGGCAAAGCATGGGAGCAGGTGCCCAGGGAGGGTATTCCAAACCCATCTAGACACATTCCTGTGACAGCTGCTCCACATGACCCTGCTCTGACAGGGAACTGATCTCCAGAGGTCCTTTCCAACCCCAACTATTCTGGGATTTTGTGAGTTCTGCAGGAGCACAGAGCCTGCTGGTTCTGCTGCCACGAGCGTGTGGTGCTGCAGCAGCAGCTTGGCTTCACTGAACATCATCCCAGCCACACTTCTGCTTCAGTGGGAAGCACAAGAGCCCTGCACAGGGCAGAGACAACAGCATCTCTGCTGCCTGCACCTCCTCCAGCTCTGACACAAATGCTGCAGCCAAAACCTCCCCTCCACTTTGCTGCCCAGGCCATTTTCCACAAGCACCTGCAGCCTCCTGCCTTCAAGGGCCCTCAAGAAGAACAACAGACAGCTTCTACTTTTATTATTACAGTTGAACACAGTCTTGGACAGAGGAGAAGCAGCAGGAGCCAACATGCAAAGCAATTAAAGTCCCCAGGGGCTCGAGGAAGACCACCCACAGCTCAGCTCTTCTACCTGCTCCCAGCAGTGCCTCTGCGGCCCCTTTCCCTGCAGCTGTTGCTCCATTGTGCCCCCGAGCACGGGCAGACACCAAACCTACACACACAGAGAGGAGAGGACTGGCCTGGGATTGTGTCTCATGAGTCAGGTCCCAGAGTTCAGTGGGCTTTGAGAGCAGGAGGGCATCTAAAGTCTCATCTACATAGACAGGGAGAAGAGGTATCCTTCAGGAAGAGGCAATGGCAGGAGATAGAGCTCGAGTATTTGAGCAGAGCTTTTCTGTGTCAGAGCTAGCAGCTCTTGGTGCCAACAGCTCTTCTCAATCTATTTGTTACGCAACAAATGTGGCTTTCCTCCCACTCGCTTCACACCTCCGTTTTCACCAGCACCTTCTCCTGCAGCAGCCAGACTCGAAATTCAGTCAAGTGGACAAGGTCCAGGAACAAACAGGATCTGGCAAGTACTTAAGAGCTGGACACAGATGCCTGGAGAAGGCCCCAGGGCAGGAGGAGCTTTGTCTGAGGCAGCTAGACAGCCCCACTCATTGGAGGGAGACCTCCCAGCCCTGCCCTGCTCAACCCTACCACGCTGGGGCCAGCACAGAACGGGAGTGAAGGTGACTTTCCTCTGCCCCCCAAGAACTGTCCTCATTCCCCAGCACCTACAACGTTGAGGACCCAGAGGGACAGGCTTTTACGGCACAGGTCAAACTCATCCACATGCAGGATGCCCTGGGGATCTTGTTCCCTTGGTTTAACCATGTCCCTGTTCCACAGCAGGATTCCACGTCACTGTCCCTGTCCTTATGCTCTGGTGAGGCTCCACAGGGAGCTCAGACACAGCACAACTCTGGGTGGCCCAGAGACAGCTCAGAGGTGCTGTCCAGCCCATTACAAACTAGTTTCCAGATACCCTCCCATCAGGAAAGCTCCACTCCAAGCTCCCAGGATAACAAGCAGAATCTTGGGCTCTGCCACAGCTCAGTGCCAGGACTCCACAGCCTGTGCTGTGCACAAGAGAGAACTAAATACTGCCCTAAAGGGAGTCCTTCCTAGGCCCTAGATCCATAAATCCTTCCTTGCTTCCCTCTCCCCCCTTCTACTCCTGTGGCTGCCCCAGTGCTGCTGCTTCACATCAGTGACCATGGAGGGACAGTCTGATGTCAGGTTGGGTCAGGGCCATGCAGCCTCAAAGAAGCAGAGCAGACCTGGAGGAGCTTCCCACTCCCAGCAGCCACAGCCCAGGAACCAGAGCCTGAGGAATTGTGCGTTTAACAGCATTTGGAGAATCTTCCTTCCAAGGACTCACCTCATCACGTCTGAACTGGGTGAGCTTGTGCCCCAGCACACCAAGGGAGAATTGTCCCACCCTTCATTCCTTGTCTTGGAATGAACTCCAAAATGAGAATTTGCTCCCTTATCCTACAGCAGCCCAATTCTTTAAAAGCCTTTGCTGAAAAGCCTTCTAGAAATGCAGGTAAGTTGTCACGCCCATCACCTTGTGATCAGCACCTCTCCCAGCAGCAAGGAAAATGCATTCTTCTGTTCCAGGCAGGGATGAGAACACCCAGGAATGGGCCAAAAGCCCAATTTTCCTTCCATGAATCAGCTTGAGCTACTTGGGATTTAAGAAGCTGCAGCAAACAGAGAAACAGTACCAACTACTTACTAGAGCAGAGAGAGAAAAAAAGAAACAGCTCCCCTTGGCAGGAGCTGAACCACAGAGTTCCACACACAGCCCATCTCCCAGGATCCACCAGGCAGAAGAGGAATCCCACAGAGCATCTGCAGCCAGCCCCAGCAGCTGCCATGAAATGGATGGAAATGTCCTGTGTCCCAGAAGGAAGACGAACTTCCCTTGAGATTGCTCCTCACTGCACCTCATTCGTAGATCCAGTGTGCAGCTGTGTCCTCCCAGCACGGCAGCTCCTCCGGGCGGAACCACAGAGAGATCTCCTGCTGAGCACTCTCCACTGAGTCACTGCCATGGATCACATTCCTGTGGGCAAGGACAAAGGCAGCAGCTCTAACCAAGCTCAGAAAGGTGGCAGAGGGATGCTGCAGCCTGGAAAATTCCCCCTTGATTAATTTCATTAAAGCAATGGAGCCAGTCCTATCCCACAATACCCCTTCCTATCACAGACCCCTCATCCTTCCAGCAGTTCCCAGCACTCCCTCCTCCTATGCTGAGGAACAATTTGTTTGCTACAGGAGCTGCAAGTGGCTGTAGCTCTGAGATTTGCATTTTTTTTTTATGTCAGTGATTCCAGCTGTGCCTCCAGATTTTCCCCCTTCCATCAAAGTAATTTTGGTATCCAACACCAGTAAACAGAGATCTAAGCCAGGATGGTTCAGTAAGAGCTGTGTCTACCACAAGCCAGGCTGAGGCCACCCAAGGTCAACACCCATGGATATTCACCTGCTCCCACAAAAGGACTGAATGGGAGCCTCCCTTCCTCTTCACAGCTTGACAGTCCCAATTATCAGAGGAAAACAGGCAAAACCTACCTGCTTTCAACAGAAGACTCAGGAGGAAGGAAAGACACAACCCAGGCTCTTCCTCCTAGTAAAGCCAACCCCAGGAAACAGAGCTCAGCTCTGGTCTGAGCACAAAAGGGAGAAAACTGCTCTGGGAATGCAGACCCATATGACAGGCCTGGACAGAATGCCCTGGAACACTGAGGGAAGAAGTCAAAGCTCTCACTTGCCAACTTCAACACAGAAGTCTCCTCGGATGGTGCCAGGCTTGGATTCAGCTGGATTGGTCTCCCCGATCATGGTGCGAACTGTCTTCACCACATCTAGGCCCTGCCAGACCTGCAGGAGAGCAAAACTAGGATCAGCTTCCACAACTGCTCCAGCAGGTCACATCTGCCGTCTGAATTGCCCACCAGATCCACCCAGGTGAGAAACAGGAAAGGGTCTCTCCAAATTACTCTTCCAAAGTTGATTTTGGAAAATAATCCAAATTGTCTGTGGATTTCTCCCCCATCCCTGGAAGCACTCAAGGCCAGGTTGCACGGGGTTTGGAGCAGCCTGGGATAGCGGAAGGTGTCCGTGCCCATGACAGGGGGGGAAAGAGGCCTTTAAAGTCCCTTCCAACCCAAACTATTCTATGATTTAATTTCCAACAGAAAATATCCCTGTGGTTCAGTACAGCTTCAAGAGACCCTCTGAGGGGAGATACCACCTTACTTCCACTGTGCCAACAGCCACTGCTGCTCACACCTTGCACTTTGTCCCTGTCCCTTGGTCCATGGGCCCTGGCCAGCACTCACCATGGCCACGATGGGCCCGGAGCTCATGTACTTCACCAAGCGGCTGTAGAAGGGACGGTCCCGGAGGGAGATGTAGTGTTCCTTCAGCAGCTCCTCCGAGGCCTGCACAGAGCACAGAGCTTAGTCTACTCCCACACGGGGGGATTTGGGCAAGGGCTGTGCCTCAAGGATGTATGAAATTAAGGGAATTAAGCTCTTGCTGAGATGCTCAGTTCCAGGAGTGAAACAGCAGAAGCCTGACACAGGAGTTTCCAGTAACAGCTTACAGTAACAGCCCTGGAGTACGGGCACAGCCAAGGGCAGACATGCTCCCCACAGCTGAAATCACCCCTCCCAGTGCCAACTCTCCTCTGAGCTGCGAGGATTTAGTACTGGAAGGACAGCAGCAGGCTGTACAGACCGGATGACAGCCAGGACCCCCAGCAGTCACCGGCACAGCTGGGGTGGGCCCAGCCAGCTCCTCGGCTCCAGGGACCCCCAGCCCGGGTGGGCCCAGCCGCTCACCTGCAGCAGCTTCATCCCCACCAGCTGCAGCCCCTTCCTCTCGAAGCGCCGGATGATCTCCCCGACCAGGCGCCGCTGGACCCCGTCCGGTTTGATTGCCACGAAGGTTCGTTCGTTGACCCCGCTGAAGGCTGCAAGGAGAAGGCAGAGCTCTCAGGGGGAAGGAGACGCCTGTGGGCCTCCAGCCTAGTGGGCACAGGGGGTTCGCAGGTCCTCAGCCGTGGGGACACAGAAGGGGTCCCAGGTTCCTGCAGAGGAGGGCAGGGCGGTCCTGCCCGCGGCCGTCGGGCGCAGAAGGCACAGGGGGGGCCCTGTCCCGGGCCTTCAGCCGCGGGGGTCTCTCCAGGGAAAGGGAAGTCCCTGGCCCTCAGGCACAAGGGGAGCGGGGTCCCTGGTCCCCAGGGCCGGGGGTGCCGTCCCGTACCACTGTGGAAGAAGCCGGCGAAGAGCCCCAGCACCAGGCAGATCATGGCGGCGCCGTTCTTAAAGGGGACGTGCTGTCCCCTTGCTGTCACCGCCCCCCGCGGAACCATCGTGCCGGGAGCGCGGAGCGGCGGGGCCGAGACACGGGGCACCGGTGAACGGCCCGTTCCCATGGCGACAGCGGGGCCTGGTGCCTGCCGGGGCCGGGGCGGACACCAGGCTCCCCCTGTGCGAGGTGGCCCAGCCGCGGCCTCTTTGCTGCCGCCTCCGAGCTCCTCTGTACCGCTGGCCCGGCCACAGCGTCCTGGTGTTTCTGAGACTGTTTTGCCTTCGCCATCTGTGCCATTGCGGTCGTGACTGCACACCAGTTGTCGTTAGACTAGTCCGGTTATGGGGCAGCTGTTGTGGTACTGACCAACTCCTCTAGCTCAGGCAGGCCCAGGCTGGGACCTCAGGAAGAGGAGCTCTGAGCTCCCCTGGGCTATGCTGCAAGAGTAGAAGGGCAGAGCTCCAGTCCCGCAGAGCTGGGGGAGCTCCTCTGTACAGAGCAAGAGTTGCTGGTTTAATTTTAGGGTGTAAGACCCCATCTGTTAATGTGCTCTCAGTCTCAGAGGTCGTTAGGAAGGTAGAACTGCACTCCAGGACTCCGTTTGCTGCTCTCGGGAACTCACCTCTTGGTTCAGATCAGCTTCTGGAAATACCAGCACACGAAATACATACCTTCTCAAGGTGCCCTGTGGAGGGCTAGATTTGCTCTCAGAGCTGTTCAGGTGCCTCATGGAATGTTGGGTCTGCTTCCATCCTGCTTCTCTTGTTCAAAGACGGTGTTCTGCTCCCTCTACTCTGTTCAAGTCTTGGTTAGGACAAGCAGGGATCCATCTCCCAACAGCAGGGATCCAGCTGCTTTACCCAACATAGTTTTAAGTATATTATTCCCGCGTTTGTACCAATAAATAATTAGTGGTTGTATGCTGGAGGTCCAGAGCCTGAGGAAAGTTGACCCCGCTTGCTCCAGCACAGTGGTGCTGTGGTGGTCATTATTCTGCCCGTGGAAAAGCCTTTGCAGGATAAACACTATGGGTTGTGGAGCCCTGGGCACCGCTCTGGAGCTGAGGGCGGTGCCAGAGGCTTTTCCCCGCCGCTCTGGTGCCGGTAGAGGGAGCGCAGGCAGCACGGAGGAGCTCCCAGCCCTCGGCAGCCCAGGCTCCATCCCGTCCCGGGCAGCCCCGCTGGGAGACTCCCCTAAAACAATGCTGCAATTTGAAGGTGCACAAACAGCGTGTTGTCAGCCCTCCCCTTGAGTTCTTAGGGACAGCCGGGCTATTTTGTCGGAACATGTCAAACAAATCTCGTCTGGAGCAGGTGTCTGTGAAAGGAAACAGTCCTCACACTGTTTGGAAAGGTTGCAGAGCGCTCTGAGGAAGGTGCCTAATAGATGGTGTCAGCTCTCATTAGCTGCTCACAGAGCCGTTAATTAAGAGCGCTTTCTCCATGTGCTGCCGGTGACATCTGTGTCTGTCCAGCCTGGTGTGCAGGAGTGGGATGGGGCAGAAGGGAGTGTGGCAGGTGATGAAACCCAGCTTCCTAACTCCAGCCCGATGGCTGATCTCAGTCTTCCTTCACTAGATGGCTACTTCAAAAATAATACTGTTTCTGTCAATTTAATAAGATTTATTTTTGGACACTTTTCAAGGTGCCTGCAGAGGTGTCAGTGATGAAGTCAACAGCTTAGTCCCCAGTCCAGCCAGCACCTGTGTGTGCTGCAGGCAGCCAGACTTCCACACAGGTAGAATCCCTCATTTCACACTAATTTTATTTTTGTTGTTTATTAATGCTGATGAAACACCTCATTTTCTCATGCCAGGGTTGTTCTGTCATTTTCCACAGGTCTCCTCAAAGATCCCAGTGCAGGCACTTGGGTGAAGGTTTTCATTTCCTTGGACTGTAAATGTTGTTTTGAGCCTCAGGCAGCTCCCTGCAGCAGAACTTGGAGGAGAAACATGTCAAACACTCTTCACTTGCGTAAGTCCTTCTCATCGTTTCTGGCAATGATGTGCTGTGGGGAGAAAGCTTTGACTTCCCTCTCTAGAAGCTCCAGAAATGCAGATTACTGGAGACCAGGTAGCTTGGGAAATGGAGCTGGGCCTGATCCCCAGGCAGATTATTCCTGAACCAGTGTCTTTTAGGCACAGTTTTAGGCAGGTGTGTATCTAGGGTGAGCACAGGAAGCTCCAGTAAGCAAGAATGAGACTACAAATCCTCCCTACAGAGCTTTCACTTGGGTGCTCAGCATTCCCAGCCCAGTTGTATGCACAGAATTGTGCCACAGGCAACAGCTACACATCTGGAAGGGGCTGAATGAATTTGCTGCCTCATTTGGGAAGCCCAGTGATCACTTTTGAACTCCTCACTGGGAACCTGAAAGGCCAGGTACCTTCTGGCACCAAGTATCTTCTCATTTCAGTGGGAAGGTTTAGTGTGGAAGGATCCCAGTATGTCAGGGGAGGCTGGGGGGGGCTGTTCCCGTGCTCGCCCCCACTGCAGGAATTTCAGGCGGAGGCAGAACTCTATTTTTGCTCTTGCTGGATAGAACATTGCAGATCCTGCAGTTATGTAAGAGACTCCAGAGTATGCAGGTGCAGATAACGTGGCCATCCAATACTGTACAGTGTAGACAAAGGCTTTTTGTCTTCTTTCATCACACTTAGCAACTTCTGCAGTTGCCACTGCCTTCCTTCTCAGGTTCTTTTTTTGCACCTTTTTGCTTGTTTGGGGAGGATTTTCATCTTTCAGTTCAGTCATGGTCTTTCACCACTGTAGCATTGGCACAGCCTGGAGTGTTGGTGCATCTCACAATATGGGCTCTGCACAGGTGTAGACTTGTCTACTTTCATACTGGACCACTGATTCTGATGGAAATATTTCACCTTTTAGGATAAAGAGGGGTTGGTAGAGCCAGATTTCCTTAACCACCTTTTGCTGGATGCAGGGGATACAGATGTCAGAACCAGAGCTACACAAAGTGCTCCACAGCAGGGTCACTTTCCAAGGAAACATGGAACAGACAAGAGGATCCGTTCCAAACTGCTATTGCTGCACCCTGGAACAAAGCTCTGATACAGAGGGGGTGGTCTGAAAACTGGGAGTAGCTGTGTGAGTTCAGCAGCAGGTTTCCAGGGATACACCTTTAACCCTAGGACAGATGCTGCTTCCTCAGAGGGAATTACTCAGGCCAGACTTGGCTTTCCTTGCATTTGGCTTTTCCATTCCCATAGAGTCCATAAAAGATTTCCTTGAAACAAACACTCAGGGTACACAGCCCAGGGAAACACTTGCACTTCGAAGCCGAGATTTGTGTTAGTTCTCACTTTTGTGCAGTGCTACAGCATTTCCTTTATACCTGTCTGGGCAGCCTGTGCTCCTTCCCTGAGAATTTTCCAGTCCATCCAGTCCCATCCAAGACTAGAGAAGGACAGGCTGGAATAAGCAGTGCCAGTGAGGAGATGGGTACTGGCTGATGTTTTGGAGGTGAGCCAGGAGGGCAGCAAGACATTGGCTGCTGTTCAGTGCTCTGAGAGATGCTCACAGCCTGGAGCCCTTGTTGTGTGCTCTGAGTGTGTCACTTGTGTGCTCCTCCCAGTCCTGGCTCCTTCCTGTCCTTGTAGGTGCACAGCAGAGGAGTCTCCTCTGTGCTGATGGTGGGATCATACCCAAAACTCCTGCACAGGTGCACCTGCAGTAGCTTGGTCTGTCCTGTTCTGTCTGGAGTATTTAATAAAATCCCAGGATGGTCTGGGTTGGAAGAGGCCTCAAAGCCCATCTCATCCCACCCCCTGCCATAGGCAAGGACACCTTCCACTGTCCCAGGCTGTTCCAAGCCCTGTTCAACCTGGACACTTCCTGGCCTTGGACACTTCCAGGGATCCAGGGGCAGCCACAGCTGCTCTGTGCCAGGACCTGTGCCAGGGCCTCCCCACCCTCCCAGGGAACAATTCCTTCCCAATGTCCCAAGGAGCCATGCCCTCTGGCAGTGGAAGCCATTCCCCTTGTCCTGGCACTGCAAAGTCCCTCTCCAGCTCTCCTGGTGCCCCTTTAGGCTCTGGAAGGGGCTCTGAGGTGTCCCTGGACCTTTCCTTCTCCAGGGGACCACCCTTAACTCTCCCAGCCTTGCTCCAGAGCAGAGGGGCTCCAGCCCGTGGAGCATAAGCAATGATTTCTCAGTGACAGCCCCTGTCTCACCACCTCCTCAGCTCCTTCTCACTTGAGCGTGTGAGGATAAATCTTTTTGTATAAAAACCTAGCTGTTGCCTGTGGAGTTCTGCCAGCAGAGGCAGCCAGTTGGTCTCACCATGGTTTGGGGGTCTCCTATCACTCACAGGGGAGCTGCTGCCACACCTTTATCTCCAGCTCTGAGTCAGATCAGAGGTGGTAGACCTGGGGCTAAGCCTGACCTTTCCCTCTTTACAGACAGCAGCCCTGGGATGGAGTGTGTGGGGCTCCTGCATGAACCCTGTGCCCAGAGCAAGGCAGACAGCAGTCCCTGAGCCTGGCAATGCAGAGGCCCAGCTCCCAGGAAGCTTCCTTTGCCCCCTGAGGAGATACTGCAGGTAAAATTTATAGTCCTTGAAGTTTTCTGTCACTTGGGTTGAGCTGATGGCAAAGCCCCACGTGTGTGAATTCTGTGAAGGAATGCTTTGCCATGGAGGTGGTGGCTGGCTTGGATCAGGTTGTATCCACTTGCTTACACGTTCACCCTGTCTGGCAGTGGGGTTGAGGAGGGGCTGCAGACTTTGAGGCACTCTTTGGAGCCCCTTGTTCTTAGGACCCTTGTTCAGAGGGGCCTGGATGCAGCCTTCCGCTCTCCAAATACACCAGCAGCTGCTCAGCTGTGAAAAGGGCTGTTGGTTCTCCCTCAGTTCCTGCCTTGCAGAGCCTGTCCCCCCAGCAGTGCTCCTTTTGATGCCACAGCAGTCACAAAATAGGTCAAACACCATCTAAACCCTGACTTGATATCCCTTGCACTAAATTCCTGCCCTGCCTGAATGTACCCCAAAGAGGGTTAGGATTCATGGCTTACAGGGAGCTAAGAAAGATGAGCAGCTTTGCTGTAGCTGAGTAAACAGCTCTGAGAAGCCCAGCTCCTTGCCCTGCCATCCCGGGCTCCTTGCCCTGCCATCCCGGGCTCCCTCCACTGCCATCCCGGGCTCCCTCCACTGCCATCCCGGGCTCCCTCCACTGCCATCCCGGGCTCCTTGCCCTGCCATCCCGGGCTCCCTCCACTGCCATCCCGGGCTCCCTCCACTGCCATCCCGGGCTCACTCCACTGCCATCCCGGCTCCCTGCCCTGCCATCCCGGGCTCCCTCTGCTGCCAGCACGGCCTTATCTCGCTCAGGTAAGTGTCCAACCCGTGTGCTTTCAGAGAATCATTAAGGCTGGAAAAGACCTCCAAGGTCAAGTCCAACCTTTGACACCGTGCCCGATAAGCCATATCTGGAAGTACTACACCCAGTGTTTCTTTGACCACTTCCAGGGATAGTGACTCCAGCTCTGCCCTGCTGCTCTCACCAGGTTACTGTGGTGACACCAGTGCTAGAAGGGGTGAGGAGTCACCTGAGCTTTGGTTGGTGTGTTACATGTTTCACCTGTCACTTCTCTGGGTGCTGCAGCCATGGGTAACACCACAGTGCTGTCCCTAGATGTGTGGTAGGAATTTGGCCAGCACCTCTCAGACAAGGGCAACAACAAAACACCTGGACCAGTGAGTCACTCCCTTAAATCCCAAGCCCAGAGCTTTGGGAAACCTCAGTGAAAGTTACAGAAATGTTTGTCTGTGGCTGCCAGCCTATCCTTGATGCTGTCAGTGGAAGGGCCCAGATTATTTGTGTGTCTCAAGATCCTCTTGAGTCTCTGCAGATGAAAATCTGTTCTCATGGTGAGTGCAGTGGTGACTCAGCACTAGGGAAGGAGGGAATATAACCTCAGGAAAATCTTTTCACCTCCATACTCTAGAGATGTCCAGGAAAGGAAAGAAGATTCAGTGGGGGGAAAAAAAAATTAGCCCTTGGCAGAAAGAGGCTTTAAAAGAAGCCCAGAGCTTAATGCCAGGGTAGGGCTGCAAAGTCTGGGGTCTGGGCACACACCAGTCTCAGGCCTTGCTCCCAGCTCTTTCTGCAGGGGACAGCTGGAGCTGCAGGAGATTCCTTCCTGCCCTTCCAGGGTCAGGGGTTGCAACAGAAGGACAACCCAGGATTCTGGCAGGTGTGGAAGTGACAATTCCAGCAGTAGAACAGAGTCAGCCCTGCAGCAGCAGCAGCTACAGTAGAAGCAACCCCTCCCCTGTTACAGGTGAGCCCTCAAAGCCCTCTGTGATCTGCTAAACCTTGGAGGACAAGGGCAGAAAGAGCTGTCATCAGCATCCTCACTAAAAACTCTGTGTTGATGGAGCAAACAAGCCATGAATGTACCACCAGCTCCCTAGGGGAGCAAGCCTTGTCTCTGGCTGTGTGATTAAACCAGAACCTTGTTCCAGCAGTCTGCTCACCCTCCTGTTGGCCCTCCCAGGCCTCTCCCTGCTATGGTCTCACTATCCAGGATCTGCTGACATCATTTTGGCAAATTCCCCAGGTGATACCTTTGCTGAGCCAGGGCAGCTCAGTGGTTGTTGGGGCAGCCACTGTCCCCCGTGGTCTGTCCCTCAGCTCTGGGGTTGATGTCCCAATGGCTACTGCTGCAGTCTGACAGCTACAGCCCCTCAGGCAGCAAATGTGCCACCCCAGAGCTGTTGGGGATTTCCACAGGACACCAAGCTCTCCTCATGGTGTATCCCACACCTTCCTTGCTCTTCTGCTGTCTGATCCTTCAGGAAGCTGTTTTAGCTCACCAAGTTCTCCCCCACACCCCTGAGCTTTCTGCTGTTCCTGACTGAGAATAGCAGGAGCAGGATTAGACTGGGATGCTCTGACCCTTCTGACAGCAGCTCAGCCAGGATGAAGGTACATTTTTATCAGCACATGCTTGTTTTTGTGAGCATTAATCATATAAAACTCCTACTAGATGAGAAACTCTGACAGAACTTTTTTTTCTACGATCTCATCTACTCTAAATACTCTGCTGTCCTTTTCTGTCCCCTGGTCTCTGGCCTTAGCACAGCCTCTTTGGAAGATGTGTTTCTTCCCACAGCCAGAGGGCAGGGATGGATGGTATACTGGGAGGGAATTGTTCCCTGGGAAGGTGGGCAGGCTCTGGAACAGGGTGCCCAAAGAAGCTGTGACTGCCCCTGGATCCCTGGAAGTGTCCAAGGCCAGGTTAGATGGGGCTCAGAGCAGCCTGGGACAGTGTAAGGTGACCCTGCCCATGGCAGGGGTGGAATGAGATGTGCTTTAAGGTCCCTTTAACCCAAACCATTCTAGGATTTTATGAAGCGGCCTTACAGCTCTCTCTGGAGAGATGTCACACAACTAAGTGTATGCATGGTGTGTTTCCACGTGAGAGATATTTGTTTGTTGGATCCTGGTATGTGTTGGGGCAAACCTACCCTGCCACATCTCTAAGCTCAGCCTTGTTCTGGTTCTGTCCTGGTCCCCACAGAGTGACTGTGGGTGGTGTTGGTCACTCCTTTCATCTGCCAGTGCTTGGCTGTGGCTGAGCTGCAGCTGGGAGCCTGGCCAGGGGAAACAGCTGATTCTCTTTCAGAACAGAGACTTGCACATCAATAAATGTCTTGTTACAGATGCTTTCTTCAGCCTCTTGGCTCTAATTTCCTCTTTTAGCTTCCCCAGCTTTCCATCCTACTGGCTAGAAAGCTGCTTGTCTCCTGTGAGAGCTAAGGAATGTTGGAACAGGGGCTGGGTATAGCTCTGTCCTTGCAAGTGAGGTGCTGGACAAGCCATGTATTTTCTTCAGTGTGTCCTGACTCTCCATGTCCTGCTCTGGCTTTGTGTGATCTGTTACTGTAGATCTGCTGTGGCGTCCAGGGTCCTGTTTGAGTCACTTTGGAAAACACCTGCCCATTGTCAAAATCAGCTGAGAGGAGAGGAACCACTTCCTTGGGGTAACACAGCTCAGAGCAGGGGAGTTTGTTCACTGAACTCCCAACATGAGAAAATACTTAAAAAGCTCCAGAAAACCCACAGGAAATGGTGGGTAAGGATGGAATCATCTTTTCCCAAAGCAAATGCTCCATTATTACTCAGAAATAGCCACAGCCAGGATAGGGGTGGGTCAGGACTCCCCCAGTGCATGCTGAAGTTTGGGATTGTTCACTGGGGCTTTCCACAGTGACACAGAACCCCTGAACTTCCTCCCACAGCCCTGGAGCAACCAGGAGGGCTCCTCCAAACCACATTCCTCCCTGCCAGGGATTCCTCTGCCTCCAGCTGCTGCTGCTTGAGTCAGTCCCTGGGGAAGAGCAAACCAGCTTGTTCTGGCTGCAGCACCACTCCAAGAAGCAAGGACAGAGCCTGACCTGCTGCAGTAAGGTTTTCATTCAAAGCCTGGTCTCAGAGCAGCAAGAGCCATCTTTGCTTCAGGATTTGGGAATGAGCTCAGGCAGGAATAAGTGCACACGGTGCAAGAAACTTTACCTGAGCCTGTGGGAGTCTGTGATGGGAGCAGAGGAAAAGGCAGCAGCTGGAATGCATTGGGAGGAAACCCACAGAGAGAACTGGTTAAAAGCCATCCACACCTCAGCCCTGTTCCACTTTCCAATGCCCTTTGCAAGGCTGACAGCACCAGTTCAGCCTTGACTCCTCAACTGTCCAGCAGAGAAGAGCTCAAAGGCTGGGGAAAAGCCCCATGGGCTGACCACAGGCCCTGCAGGGACTGGCCTGAGTTGGCACCAGTCCTGTGGGAACACAGCCCATTCCCTGGCAGTGGCGTGAGGCCACTGCATGATGAGTCACTTGTCCAGATCCTAATCCAGCATTCCCCCTCAGCAAGACCGTGGAAGGGCTGCTCTGTTGCCAGGCTCTGGGGTGGGGGTTTGGGGTATTGGTCCCAGTGTGACCTGCCAGAGGACAGGCACTTTAAACCCTGCAGCCACCCTTCCAGGGCACAGCCACAGGCATCAGCCTGGCTTTGCTGAACATCTCCCTCACCACACTTCTGCTTCAGTGGGAAGCACAAGAGCCCTGCACAGGGCAGAGACAACAGCATCTCTGCTGCCTGCACCTCCTCCAGCTCTGACACAAATACTGCAGCCAAAACCTCCCCTCCACTTTGCTGCCCAGGCCGTTTTCCACAAGCACCTGCAGCCTCCTGCCTTCAAGGGCCCTCAAGAAGAACAACAGACAGCTTCTACTTTTATTATTACAGTTGAACACAGTCTTGGACAGAGGAGAAGCAGCAGGAGCCAACATGCAAAGCAATTAAAAGTCCCCAGGGGCTCGAGGAAGACCACCCACAGCTCAGCTCCTCTACCTGCTCCCAGCAGTGCCTCTGGGGCCCCTTTCCCTGCAGCTGCTGCTCCATCGTGCCCCCGAGCGGGACAAGGTCACGGCAGACACCAAACCTACACACGCAGAGAGGAGACGAGAGGACTGGCCTGGGATTGTGTCTCATGAGTCAGGTCCGTTACCTGACTGGAATCCAGTACACTCCAACCAGGAGGCTGCCTTAATCATCACAGAACATCCTGAGTTGGAAAGAAGCCATGATGATTATCAAGTCCAACTCCTGTCATCAAGTTACATTTCTTAAATGTTGTCTATGGCAACAGGGAGAAGAAAGATCCTTCAGGAAGAGATGCTTCCTTCAGGAAGAGGTGCTTCCATAGCAAGTCAGGAGATGAAGCTCAGATATTTCACCACAGATTTCTTGTGTCAGAACTGGCATCTCTTGGAGCCAGCAACTCTTCTAAATGCCTGTGATGGATGTCAAGGCCAAAGATTTCCACAGCACTGGAGAAATCTTTGCCAACATGTAGAACTGGATGTCCCCAGAAGGAAGAGGTGCATCAGGCTTAACTGACAACACAACAAACACCCACCCACGTGGTGTGCAGAGCCATTATGTCCTCCTGCACCTCTTCCTTTGGCAGGCCTCCGCATCCGAGCCGCACGAGCTGTCCGAGTCACTTCCCGAGGAGGAGGAAGGCTTTGATGTGCTATAGTTCATGCTCAACACCCAGCCCAGTTTGTTGTGCAGCACCTGCTTGAGTCCTGGGGGCAGGGGCAGCACCTCCAGCGTGTCCACGTAATGGGGCAGGAGCTGGCGCAGGCGGAAGCAGCACAGGTACTGCAGGGACGTGCGGCTGGCACAGGACCGGATCACCTTCATGCTGCTCTTGGCCGCCGTCGAGCACACCATGGGGTAAAACTTCTTGTTCTGCAGCTTTGTGGCTGCCACCCCTGCCAGGGCACAGCACCAGGAAGGACACGTTAGTTCAGACAGAGGGATCTCCCCCCCTCCCACCTACCCCAAACCCATTAAGTGTTGGGAAAAGCTTTCCAAAATCCCAATCTATTAAACAACAAATGTGACCTTCCTCCCACTCACTTCACACCTTGGTCTTCTGTTTTCCCAGTGTTTTCTACAGCAGCCAGACTCGAGCTCTTCCCACCCCATCCCTGGCTCTCACCTATGCACTTGCGATTCTTGAAGAATGTGAGTGTCCCGTGCCATGTGTCCAGATGCACCCCAATAATGGAGCCTTGGCCAAACCTCGAGGAGAAGTTTGTTTTGTCGCCCTTGTGATGCAGCAGTCCTGAAAACACACCCAAAAATGGCATTCTGTAGAAAACCTGCACTCTCACGCTGCTGGTACAGCCTCACTCAGTGCCAGAAACATCCCTGCATTTCTGACCCTGGCCCTCCCATCCCAGAGTGCCTGGTGGAAAGGGGAAAGTTGAGGTTTTACAACTCCAGAGCACAGGAGCAGCACTGAAACCCCAAAGTGGTGATGTGACAGTAATACCCTGGTGCCCTGGCAGAGTCCCACACCAGGTCGAAGGGCTCTGCAAAAAGTGAACCAGGAGAGATGCTCCAAGGGCTGCAAGCTGCTGGCAGCTGCTCTCGTGTCCTTAACAAAGGGATTCACAGATCTGGTGGCATCTCTTATGTAGCAATTATGTTGAGATGGACATGACTGGCACCAACACCAGTCTTCTATTAAAAATTTCTCATGCCTTCTTTCTGACAACTCTGACTCCTTCCCTCATGGGCAGATTCACACAGTACCAACTGCTTTTCTTACAGGCAGCTCCACACAGTTCTGACTCCTTCTCTCCTCTCTGCAAGTCTCCTTCTTTCTTCTGCACAACTAGCTAAACCCCATCCTGTCCTCTTCCTATCCACCTAACCCTGTCTGTCCCTCATACAGCATCTTCTTGTCTGTCCCTTGCACTACCCCATGTCCCTTCCTCCTCACAGCACAGCAAGCAGACTCCATCCCAAACTACAGCACACTCTGGGTCTCAAGCTCCAAGTGCAACTGTAACTTGTGGCCAGCTAACCCACTCTTTTACAACACCCATCCTCATTGGGCAGGCAAGGCTGTTTCTACTCTTGGGTCATCAGTACAGCTGTAATTCATTGGGAAAGACTGCCTCCTGCACTAAGCTTACAACCTATCTTCCCACACTTTTGTGCCACTGCTGCCCACACAGCCACCCTGTTCATGTTACCTGTGTAAGAGAGTCCCCAGCTGTCCTCATCCTTGCCCAGCAGGCTGCAGAAGGTGTGGCGGTACTTGTCCAGGTTCACATCCGATGTCCCAATCCCCACCATCTGGGAGGCAAAGCAGGGAGTAAGAACACAAACCCACTGTCTTTTCAAGCAACAGAACACAACCAAGATTCCACCTTCAGTTCTTCCATCCTCTTCTTGACTCAGCCCAAAACACTCAAGAGGGGTTGGTGAAGCCAAGTCAGTGGGTTCAGGGTGGAGCTGAAGGCTCCCAGCTCCAGTTTCCTTTCCTAAGTGAGGAGGCCCAGCTAAACTGCTGAAAAAGGCCACTGTCCTGTTCTCAGAGTCGTGGAATGGTTTGAGTTGGAAGGGATATGAAAGCCTATCCCATTCCACCCCTACCATGGGCAGGGACACCTTCCACTGTCCCAGGCTGCTCCAAGTCCTGTCCAGCCTGGCCTTGGATACTTCCAGGGATCCAGGGGCAGCCACAGCTTCTCTGGGTACCCTGTGCCAGGGCCTCCCCACCCTCCCAGGGAACAATTCCTTCCCATTATCTCATCTATCCCTGCCCTCTTGGAGGAAGCCATTCCCCCTTCTCCAGACCCTTGCCCCCAGTCCCTCTCCAGCTCTCCTGGAGCCCCTTCAGGCCCTGGAAGGGGCTCTGAGGTGTCCCTGGAGCCTTTTCTTCTCCAGGTGAACACTCCCTGCTCTCCCAGCCTGCCTCCAGAACAGAGGGGCTCCAGCCCTTGGAGCATCTCCAAGGACTCTCTGGACTCTCTCCAGCAGCTCCATGTCCTTTTGCTGTTGGCCCCAGAGCTGGGGCAGCTCTGCAGGTGGGGTCTCACCTGAGGGGCCAGAATCCCCCCCTCCCCTGCTGCCCACGCTGGGGCTCAGCCCAGGGCATGGAGGGATTCTGGGTGCTCAGGGCCAGGCCATGTGCAGTTCTCATCTTCCAACACTCCATGTCCTTCTCCCAGGGCTGCTCTCGTTCCAGTCTCTGCCCAGCCTGGATTGGTGCTTGGGATTGCCCTGACCCAGGTACAGCACTGACACTTGGGCCTTGTTCAACTTTTTTCCCATGGCCCCACCTCTCCAGCCTGTCCAGGTCTTTCTTGATGCCCCATCCCTCCCCTCCAGGGTGTCACCTCCCCACACAGCTGGGTGTCAGCTCCAGGCTGGCTGAGGGCACCCTGATCCCACTGTCCATGTCCCCAGCAGAGATGTGAAACAATACTGATCTCAGCACCAGTCCCTGAGCAATGTCACTTGTCACTGGTCTCTGTCAAGTCCCAATTCTTTGCATGTGACCATCCAGACAATTCCATATCCACCAAGTGGTCCCTCTGTCAAATCCATGTCTCTCCAGGTTAGGGACAAGGATGCCATGCAAGGCAGCAACAAATGCTTTGCACAGATTCAGGTAGATGAGATCAGTTCTTCCCTCCCCTACTAACACTGCATCCCCTTCATAGAAAGCCACTGAATCCCTTAGTGAAGCCTTGATGGATGTCATCAATCACATCCAATTTTTTTCCATGTGCCTTTGGAGTTTCCAAGAGGATCTGTTCCACGACTGCCAGCCCAGAGGTGAGACTGGCCAGCCCAGATCTTCCTTATTTCCTTGTCTAAAAATGAGGGTTATGTTTCCCCTTTTCCAGTCACTGAGAACTTCACCAGACTGCCACAGCTTCTCCAACATGATGCATATTGGACACCAATCCACCAGTTCCCTCAGATCCCAGGGATGCATCTCATCAGGTCCCCACGGACTTGTGCACTTCCAGACAGTCTCAGACCTCATCTGTCATGGTGGAACCTCATCCTGCCAGCCCCTGTCCAAAATCCTGGGCATTTCTGTATGCCCCACACGTACCATGTCAGTGCCATACACCGGGGAGGTCATTTTGATCTCCCAGAAGTGCTGCCCATCTGCCAGCTCCTTGTTGCCGCGGATGGCAGCTGTGCCACAGCTGTACTCCATGTGGAAGTTCACCTTGCGGTTGTCACACGTCAGCAGCGTGGCCGTTGACTTGTTCAGGTCATCCCACACCCAGTCAAAATCTGGTGAGGAAGCACAGAGCGGACAAGGATGGGCAAAAACCTTCAGGAAATGAGCCCCAAGCCAAAGCACAGGAAGATGTTTGTTCTGAAGTTTTGTTGGTGGGTTTGTTTATATTTCTCTTATTGTTTATGAGGCTAAACCTTAAGCTGCACACACCAGAGAACTGCTTGACGCCTGAACTACTCTGCAATCCCCCACCGGTGAAGGATTAGTGCTCCAAAGGTATCAGCATTCACCAGGCCAAATTTTGGCTAACACCAGGCAGAGCCTCCCTTCTCCCCACACTCCTCATGGGATCAAGGAGTGGCTCTGCCGTGCCACAGGCTCTCCCCCCCTAGCCCAAGCCCACCCCGTGCTCTGAGCCAGGCACCCTGCCAGCCCCTGCAAGGATCAGGAGGGCCCTAAGTACCAGCTCTGTTTCACCAGGGCCTAAGCCAGATTGGAAAGCAGGTCCCAGAGGTGAGAGCTGACGCTGTAACTGCATCAGCCCTGAGCCTGGAAACACGACAGCAGGCACGGGCTGGTAATCCTCCTATGGCCTCGGGACGTAAACAAAGGAATGCTGGGACAGGAACAGGACATTGCAGGGCTCCCCCTATCCCAAGCCCTAGGGGAGCCCCTTACACTCATCCTCCTCGCCGCAGCGGCAGTCTCGGATGCGGTGCAGGGCATGCAGGCTGGAGCAGTAGGGAGCTTCACTCTGGTTCTCACAGTTGCAGTAGGACTCTCCAGTCACAGGGATGGCACTCGGGATGGAGGGAGACAGGGAAGAAAACTCCGGTTCCGAATCTGAGTCACTGTGCTGCTGGGGAGAACAGGGAATGCTCACTGCTGGGCTGGCAGAGCTCTGAGGGATGTGCTGGCACATCTCCAGGCTCATGTCATGGCCTGGCCTGTCACACAGAGAGGCTGTGCCCATGGAATTACCCTGCTCTGGGACATGGATAGTGTCTGCTAGGCTGCAGGGACCTCTCAGCACTCTGTGGTACAGGTAGATTCTTTGTGCCTGCCGGAGATATGGAGGTGTCACAGTAGGGTGACAGCCCAAGTCTGGAACACACACATTTTAAAGGAAATTCTGTGCTAAAGCTTTGGCCCCCACCAGGCAGGTTCCAGCCATCAGCAGAGCCAAACACTGCTTTGGAGAGGCTGTGAAGAGGCTGGGAGGCATGAGGAGAAGGGAGAGGGGGCAGAACAAAGGCAGCCAGTTGAGCAGCATGGCTACAGCTCCTCAGGCCAGCGCCGCAGACAGGCCCACTGGGAACCCAGGGCAGGATTAAAGGGCTTTTGTTTACTTTCATGAACACAAAAACATGATTTACTGCTCCCCAGTGCCAAGAGACCAAAGTGATCCTGGACTGGACACTGTGAGAGTCACAGCCCAGTTTCACTCGTGTTATGACGTTGCCTAAGGGATTCTCTTACCACTGGTTGTAGAGTTATTCTAGGTTTACGTGCTGCTCAGGTGTATCTGCTTATTATTTACCCCCATGGTCAGGGGTATTTAATAACAAAAATCCTGTAAACTCATGTTCTTGCAGCTGTGTAAGACAGGGAATTCAAACTACTTGGGCTTACATATGTACTGCCCAAGCCTCCTTCTTTGGGCTGCAGACCCAAAAGCTTGGGTTCTGTCTCCCCCAACTTCTAACTTTCCCAAGTGCTGCTATCTAGAAATCCTGTCATTCCTATGACTGCAGGGACAGAAAACTGCTCATTTTCTGGGAGCACAGTGCCTGGGCTTGGACACTGTGCTCTGGTAGAGCCTCCTGGCTTCAGTGTAGCTTTGAGGCTCCTGGAGCAGCTCCTTGTGTCCCTAGCACTGCACAGGGAACTCAACTCACACACTCAAGAATTAGGGAAATAAGGAAGGATGGCAGAGGCGAATCAGTCACTCCTTGCACTGTTCTACTCTTGCTCTCCCTGCTGTGTTCCCATCTCCAGCACACCTGAATCAGGTTCAGAAGTGACGTTCACACTGCAGAACAGGAAATGTGAGGAAACTTCAGTCTGAAGACACTGCCCCACAGTCTCCACCACCATCTCCAAGCCCCTTACAGCCCAGGAGGGAGCACAGCCAGCCAGATTAGGGAACTGATCTACTTCAAACACTTACCTAGAGCTCCACTTCCAAAAAAAATACTTTCAAATATCATATGTACTTTATGTATGACAACCCATTCTATGCTTAAAAAAGCTTTTAGCTTAGTACCGATATTGACCATTACAAAATCCTTTCTGCTTTTGGTAAATCCTTTTCCCTGGTATCAGGGTAAGGAAAACATCCCTTGTGGTACCCAGAGCCCCCAGAGACCAGCCTACCTGCCCGTCAGAGTCGTAGCCCCAGCCCCGTGCACTGGCCCGGCCGTCGGCCTCGCGCCGCACCCCGCTCAGGACGAAGTGCCAGGCCCGGCTGCTCCGCGGGCGCCGTGCCATGCTGCCCCCAGACAGGTAGGCTGGGGAAAGAAACATGAGGTTACACTTCTGCCATGTCCCATGGCCACTCCCTGGGTCACCAAATCCCACCCCAGGGGGACCAGCTCAAGATCAGCCAACACAAACAAGTTCTATCCACACTAAGAGCCTCTGCAAACTTTCATCTCTTGCTCCACCCAGGGTCAACTTCTCCCTGAGTCAGGTGTTCAAGTGGCCCCTAGAAATGCTCCAGTATCCAGCTGCCCAGTGGTGGTGGCTGCAGCTGCCCCTCTGCAGGAAATGGATCCAGCAGCCACCTCTCACCTGGCCTGGGGAGCTTCAGGGCTGTCAGAATCACAGAGTCCTTTGGGTTGGAAGGACCTTCAAGCTCATCACATCCCACCCCCTTCCCCGCACAGGGACACCTTCCACTAGACCAGGCTGCTCCAAGACACAGCCTCCCTGGTGCCCAATGACCCTCCAGCAGCTGTCCTGGCCCCAGCCTCCCTGCAGCCCATCTGTCTCCAGGGAAGTGTGTCCACCTGCAACTGCCCTCTGATGGAAGACTGCTCTCAGTGCTTGGAGAGGAAAAGAAACCACTTCCCTGCTCACTGGAGGGAAAGCAGGCTTGTGACAGACCTGTCCCAGCTTGCCTCAAGGACAACAGACAGAAGGGAAGCAGCTCCCTGTCTCCCAGCCCAACAGGAGTGTTATTCAGAGACAGATTTCCTGAGGCTCCTTCCCTGTGAAGCCTGACGGACCTGAGCACACCAGCTCCCAGTTCCCACACAGGACCATTGCACTGGATGTGACAGGGAAACCTCAGCTTCCAGTCTCATCTGCCTTAAGTTTATCTTTGCTGGATTCAACTCCCCACCAAGAGGCACCCTCAGGGCTATAACCTTTGAACCCTCTCCTTCAGCTCAGCCCCAGGCCAGAGCCTGCTATAAAGCACCTGGCCTTGATCCTCCTGTGCCTCAGTCCCCAGTAGGACAGCAGCTCCTGGAAAAGGAGGACAGGCCAAGCCCCAGCCGGCTGTGCAGCTGCCCATGGATGCTTTGAAGGGCTCTGGAAATCCCACCTGTTGAAATCACAAGGGGTCACAGAGCCATGCTGGGAAAGTACCTAAAACCATAGCAGAAACCCCTTCTCCACCTTTGCTGAACACCCACAGCAGCACAGCAGTGCTGCTCTGCTCCCCCAGGCCCTTGCTAAGGCTGCGGTTCAGAGTCAGCACAGAGATCCCAGCAGACAATCCAGCACTGATGGAAGAGTCAGATCATGGAATCATTATGGCTAGAAAATATCTCTTGGATCAATGAGTCAAATCATTCTCCCAGCGCTGCCAAGGCCACTACTAACCCATGTCCCCAGGTGCCACAGCCACACGGCTTTTAAATCCCTCCAAGGATGGTGACTCCACCACTGTCCTGGACAGCTGTGCCAGTGCCTGACCACCCTTCCCATGAAGAAATTTTCCCAGTATCCAACCTAAACCTCTCCTGGCACAACTAGAGGCCATTTCCCTTTGTCCTGTCCTTTGTTCCCTGGGAGCAGAGCCCGATCCCCCTGGCTATCCCCTCCTGTCAGGGAGTTGTGCAGAGCCAGAAGGTTCTCCCTGAGCTTCCTTTTCTCCAGGCTGAGCCCCTTTCCCAGCTCCCTCAGCCTCTCCTGGGGCTCCAGCCCTTTCCCCAGCTCTGTTCCCTTCCCTTCCCACGCTCCAGCCCCTCAGTGTCCTTCTTGCCCAGAACTGCCCCGAGGATTGAAGTTGCCTCAGCAGTGCCAGCAGAGGGGATGCCCACTGTCCCGCTCCTGATGTCACGGCAGAGCTGCTACAAAAAGCCGCTTACCCCTGCGGGGCCCTGGGCTCGCTGAGGCCTTTCCGGGTGCCCGAGGCGATGCTGCGGCGTGACACACACAGCCCCAGCGCTTCCCCACGCACCGAGCGGCGCGGGGGGACCACGGCGGGAGGCCCGGCCCGGCTCTCTGGCCGCGAAGGCAGCAGCTCCACCGAGGGCGGGAACCAGAGCCCCGGCTGTCCCGGCAGCTGAGGCCAGCCGGACAGGACAAGGCCAGGCCACAGCGCTTAGGTAGCGCAACCCCGGCCCGCCCCGAGCCAGAGCCAAACCTCCACCTTCGGCTCCCACCTCCGGCCCGTCTCCCGAACCCCCAGCCCACCTGCCCGGCTCGGCCCGGCCCCGCGGCGCTCTGACCTATTTTCCCCTCCCGGGACATAAACAATCCTTCGCCGGTACCGCCCCCAGACGTTCATTGGCTGCCACCACGCCGTGCCCCTTCGCCATTGGCTGAGCGGTCTGTCACTCACATGCGGAGGGAGACTGAGGAGGTGGGGGTCTGAGAGAGCCCGGTACTATTGGCTGCCCTGTGTGCCAATCGCCAGAGAGCGGCGCCATTGGGCGGCCGATCGCGAAGGGGAAAGCACTAAGTCCATTGGCTAATGAGAGGGAGCTCGAGACATTGATTGGCTGTCATGGTCTAGGGGAATGGGTAAGAGCCGGCCTGCGATTGGACACATCCCCTGTCAGTCGGGGGCGCGGAGCCGTAGGCCGGAAGCAGGCGATACGGCGAGGCATCATGGAGGAGACAGCTGTGGGTGAGCGGTGGAGAGGCGGCGGCCTGGGGGAACCTTACCCACTTCTCGGGGGTCGTCCCAGCCGGAATGACCTGGCCTAGCGGAGGCGGGGGGGGGAGTCACGACCCAGTTCTGCGGAGTTCCGAGCTCCTCGGGCCGAGCGGGTGGCGCGGTGTTCGGCCTAACTCCCAGTGAGGAGAGCTCTGGGCCGTGCCGAGCTCCCATAGGCGGCGGGCACGGGTTATCGGGAGGTGACGGTGAGCCTTGCCGGAGGCCCGGGCCCGGCTCCGGCTCCCGCGACAGACAACGCTGAGTAATCGCGTCCGGCGCGGCGCTGCCGCTGTCACCGGACGGTCTCCCGGGAGCACCTCGCTGCGGGGCCCTGTCTCCCCCCTCCCTGGGCCCCGTCTCACCCCCTCCCCGTTGTGGGGCCCGTGGTCTTTACCGTCGGCGGAGGTGCTGATGAGCTCTGCCATGGTGCGTGCGGGCTCCATGCCACCGGTGCCACTGCGCTGCCGGGCCAGCCCCGCGCAGCGAATCCGTACCCGGTCGTGTCGGGGCGCCCGGAACGCGGCCCCGGGTGGGTGAGTGGCGTTTGTCCGCTGTGGCTGGAGCGCCCCGGCCGCCCCGCTGTCCCCTGTGCTTTCCCGGAACACTGGTCCCGATGCTCCCTGCTCTGGAGAGCTGAGCCCAAAGCAGAGCCAGGAGCGCTGACAGCACAGCAGGGAATGGAAGGAAGGCTGGAGAGGAGCGTGGGACTGGCAGGAAGCTGCTGTTGTGGCATGGAGGAAGGAAACGCCAAGGGCCTGAGCTCACCATCAGCCTCTGGCCATGCCCGGGATGAGCCTCACAAGCCCAGAACGTGTTTATTGCTCTGCTGCCCAATTGCTGCTGAGGTCATCGGGACAAGCCTTTGCTCCCCACATGTAATGTTTATTGCCATTGTTCTCATTGTCCCTTTTCTGATGACAAAAAGGTTTGTGGCACATCCACCTCTTCTTTCCCACTGCCTTACACTAAAGTCAGAACTCACCAGGGTTGCAGCTCTGCCCAAGCAGCAGCTCTGATCTCTGCTCCCTGGGACAGGGACAGGACCAGGGAATGGCTGGAGCTATACCAGGGGAGGGTTAGGTCAGGCATCAGAAAAGGTTCTTCCCCAGAGGGTGCTGGCACTGCCCAGGCTCCCCAGGGAATGGGCACGGCCCCAAGGCTGCCAGAACTCCAGGAGTGTTTGGACAGCGCTGCCAGGGATGCACAGGGTGGGATTGTTGGGGTGTCTGTGCAGGGACAGGGGCTGGACTGGATGATCCTTGGGGGTCCCTTCTCACTCAGGATGTTCCAGCATTCTGTGATAAACTTGCAGAGAGAACCAACCTGGCCGGGGTGCGGCACATCCTGCTCGTGCTGTCTGGGAAGGGTGGCGTTGGGAAGAGCACCCTGTCCACAGAGCTGGCCCTGGCGCTGCGCAACGCTGGCAAGAGGGTGAGTGAGGGCTTTGTGAGTGGGTTGCTGAGCTCTGGCTTTTCCCTTCCAGCCTTCAGCTAGACTAGATTTTGCCCACCCTTTTCATGTGGGTGTCCTTGGTTGGCAGCGTGCGGATTCTCTGAAAACACAATTAGTGATAGCGTGATCTAGTTCAGGTAACTGGATCAGGTACTGTGGTTCATTTCTCTTTTTTCGATTTTATTAAATCACGCAGTATTTATTGTTGAAATTGGCACTAGGACATAACTTTGCTGCTTTATGATATCACCCTCTCTCTCTCTGTGGAGTGAAGTGGGTGAGCTCAGGAACTCATGTGGCTAAAAAGGATATGTGTGGGCGGGAGGCAGACTGAATTCCCTGAGGATCTTTTTAAAGGCTCTGTGCAGCCAGTGCCACTTGGGTTCTGGCATAAAGCACTTGGAAACACCCAGGAGATGCTCCTTGAGGAGAAGGTCGTCAGGAGAGATATAAAATTTAAATCATTTGTGTTTCAAGTGTGGCTGCTGAGCAGCAGAGGCTGTTGTGGAAGTGCTGTGAGCAGCCCAAATTTGGGTGGTAGGAGGTTCCTGAACCCACCCTGCTGGGCATGTCTGAAGGGCTGTGCCTGTTCCCAGGTGGGGATCCTGGACGTGGACCTGTGTGGCCCCAGCATCCCCCGCATGCTGAGGGTGCAGGACAGTGCCGTGCACCAGTGTGACAGTGGCTGGGTCCCCGTCTTTGTGGGCCAGGACAAGGCCATCGCCCTCATGTCCATTGGCTTCCTGCTGGAGAGGCCAGACGACGCCGTGGTATGGAGGGGACCCAAGAAAAACGGTAACGGTGGGGTTTGCTGCTGGTGAAACCTCCTGGGAACCCTCCTGGAGAGGTTATTCCTTGGGGGAATGAAGCTGCTCTTCCACGAGGATGGGATGGAATCACACAAATGAGGAGAGTGCAGTACATGTTGTGCTGGTGGACAGCACTGTCCCACAGCTCCCAGTCCACCTGCTGCAACCCCTTGTGGTTTGGGTTTTTTATCTGCTCCTTTTATTTCCACAGCTTTGATCAAACAATTTGTCACCGATGTGGCCTGGGGGGACCTGGACTTCCTCATTGTGGACACACCACCAGGCACGTCTGATGAGCACATCTCCACTGTGGAGGCCTTGAGGCCCCACCAGCTGCTTGGAGCAGTCCTGGTCACCACACCTCAGGTAGGACATGGGGCTGGAATTCCTGGCAGACAGCAGGTTTGGAGGGGGGAATACGCACCCCAGGTTTGCACAGGGCTGTCTGTGGAGGCTTGTTCTCCACATCTGCTCTGGAGCCACAGGCAGTGTGGCCAGAGGGATCCCCAGTTGCTGCTGTTCCCCTCAGGCTGTGTCCGTGGGGGATGTGAGACGGGAGCTGACGTTCTGTAGGAAGGCAGGATTGCGGATCCTCGGCATCGTGGAGAACATGAGTGGCTTCGTGTGCCCCCACTGCTCTGTGAGCTCTCCTGACCTTATTGCCCAACCTTGGGGTGTTGTGGGTTCTTTCTTGTGGTAGTGGGGTGCTGAACCTTCAGTGGAGAATTGGGACATGCCATGAGAGTGATGCTGTGAGCCAGGGAGAGGAGACGCTGCCAGCTTTGGGCTCTGCTCTCCTGAGGAGCACTGGAAGAGGGTGGAGACACAGGGAATGCCTGGGGCTGGAGGGTGGAGGGGAGGTGGCTCTGCTCAGGGCCTGGCAGCTCCTGCCCTGTCACACAGGGCTCTGGCCTTCCTGACTCACTGCTCTTCCTCCTTCAGGAATGCACAAACATCTTCTCCAAAGGGGGCGGCGAGGAGCTGGCCAAGCATGCTGGGGTGCCCTTCCTGGGTGAGTGGCCTCTCAAGCAGAGCTCTGCCTGGGGCTGATTTCGTGGTGCTCTGGGAGGGCTGAGCACAGAGAAGGAAACTCACAGGGGCAGGTGGGCTGGACTGTGAGCTCCAGGCACCTGGGCAGTACTGAGGTTGGTGCTTTGCTTCTGTGCTATCCAGACTCCTTGTAGTGGGCCCCTGACCCTGCTGGGCCAGAGATGGTGATGACAGCAGCCTACTCTGACTGCTGACATCATGGTGACCGTGTGAACAGGCCTGGAGCTCCATGAGAACCATGTTGGAATGTCTGGAGCCTTCCTGAGAAATGGGGGCCGAGGACTGAACCCCGTCCCTGGACAGGGCTGGAATCAGGTGGCAGAGCCCCTGTCATGAAGCACCAGGGTGGGGTGGGGTCTTGGACCTAGAGGAAGTGGTTGCAGGTGAAAATTATCTCCTGGAGAGCTCAGGGAGGGCAGTGGTGGCTCTTCTCTACCACTTTCCCTGGAGCTGACTGTGACAGTGTGGATTTTTTATCTGGCTGCAGACCTTGGCTGTGCAAGGAGCGAGCTCTCACTGTCCCCTCCCCTGTCCCACAGGCTGTGTCCCCCTGGACCCCCAGCTCAGCCAGAGCTTGGAAGAAGGCAAAGACTTCATCCAAGAGTTTCCCAAGAGCTCTGCCTTCCCTGCCTTGACTCACATTGCCCAGCAGATCTTGGATACATCGCAGAGGAGCTCCTGAGGAGGGTGTGGAGCTGGACTGGTACAGACTGGCAGCCCCAGCAGCAGGGAGGGGATGCAGGAGCTGTTTAACTCAAACTGGCTCACTGGGGTGTGAGAGAGTGAGGGAAGTGGAGCACAGATTCCTGCTGCTGCTGGCAGTCCCAGAGGGGAGTAGCTGCATCCCCTCAGACTCAAAGAGACTCTGGAGCTGCAGTGTCGAGTGCAGCTCTTCCCTCAGTGTTCCCACATGGCTCTGATCCACCCAGATCATGGATCTGTGTGCTGCTGCCTTCTCCGGCTGCCCCTGCTTGATGAATCACACAGGAGTTGCTTCAGTGGCTGAGTCGTGCTGGGCGCTTCCATGTGGAGCCAGGCTAGGGCCTGTGCTTGGAATTCTCAGCTCACTGGTTCCTGATGGGCTGGTGAGGGTGCCACGTGGGGCAGGGTATGAGGAAACACTATCAGGGGCTGTGTGGGAGCTGCATCCCATCGTGCTGGACATGAACCCTCGGGCCTGCCAGGCTTGTGTGACTCAGGAATATTTTTCAAGGTTCCAGGCAGTAAATACTTTTCTTAAAATGCAAGTCTGTGACTTCTGTTTTTCCATGGCCTCAGGCGTCACTGTACTTCTGAGTCTTGGCCCTTCATGTGTATCAAGGTGCTTCCTGCTTTTCCCTGGTTTCCTTGCTGGAATTCAGCTAAATCTCTCCTATAACAGCATCAGAATCCAGCCTGTCCCTTGTCTTGCTGTGAGCCAGCCCTGGTAGTCTTTTATGGGATGCTTTGCCACAGCTGTTCTCAACCCCCCCCCCCCCCCCCCCCCCCCCCAGCCTGGGGCTCCTCTGTGTCCTCAAGTGGTTCCTGCTTCATTCACTTCCCAGTGTCCTGTTCCCTACACCTCTTCCCATGGGCTGCTGCTCCCATGGGACCTGCCCTCCTCTTGCAGGCTTCAGTGAAGGTGGGGAAGCAATGAAGGTGGTGGCTTTGCATCTCATCTCCCTTCATTCTGGACTCTGAGCCCCTCCTGCCTGCCTCCCTCTCTACCTTGGGACTCACCCTCACTGAGGTTTCGGGAAGATGGGGAAATCCTAGATTTCATTAATGAGGATGGATTACAGCAAGCAGGACCTGCCTGGAGGACAGCAGGAGCAGCATCCAGCCCTGCTCCTGCTGCACAAGGACCCACACCTGAGCAGCTTTCCCCTCATGCAATTTTCCAGGAAAATTTTGTCTGACCTTTGGACATTTACCTGGGATTTGGAGAGCTGGGCAGTAGCACTAGAATCTGTCAGGGCTGTTGGCTTCTGTGAGATAGCTGGGCATTTCTTGCTCCTTCCCTGGGAATATGCCACCCACCCAGGGCTTGCAGGAAATGCTGGGAGCCCCCCAGGAGCTGAATCCCTCACCCTGAGGGGCTCTGGGGAGAAATCTTGGCCATGGGCAGCACGAGCTTTGGAAAGAACATAACTTACAAGGTGGGTTGCAATAGCTCCAAAGGTTTATTTGTCTGCTGCCATTTATCAGGTGAGCAACGACTGGCTTTCTGTGCCCTGCCTACACCTGCTGCTGCAAGGAATCATTACAGCAAGTCCTCTGCCCCCTTCCCTAAGCTCTGGAGCCCTTTTAGGATTTCTCCACTGTTCCATGGCAGGAAAATGCTTTGTTTTGTCTCATAAAAGCCCTGGCCTGGGCTGCAGGGCTGGGGGTGCAGCATTGCCCCATCCAGAGATGCTCCTGCTGGGAGCAACCATGCTTTGCCCTGGGGGCTGCTATTTAAATATTAAAGGACTGAAATATTCAGTTTGAAGCCCAGGGGGCTGGTGCCCATCCAGCGTGTTCTGAGCAAAGCTGGCAAATCTGTGCTCGTCTGGGGTGGCCACAGGTCTGGGGTGGCCACAGACCCCCAGCTGCTGCTGCTGCCCCGGGGAGGCCGGGCCAGGGCCAGGGAGGTGGTGGATGAGGGTCCCTGAGAGGGCCAGCCCAGCTCAGCAGTGAGCAAAGCTCTCCTCGGCAGTGTCACGGAGGTCCAGCCCCGCCAGGCCCGGAGGGTGCAGGCAGGTGAGGTTGTTGTAGGTATAGATGGGGACGTGGGCATCGTCCCCCTCGGCCACCGACTGCACAAAGCGCGGCAGCACTCTGGGGTGCTGCAGGGAGAAGTCCCTCAGGCCCTTCAGGGAGCAGTTGCAGTGCCAGTTGTTGCCCCCCAGCCACAGCTGCTCCAGGGCAAAGGGGGGGCACAGGAATGCCACCGAGAAGGTCTCCAGGGAGTTATTCCTCAGGCTGAGGTACCGCAGGTTGGCCAGGGGGGAGATGATGATGTTGTCCAGCGTTTCCAGCTGGTTGTGGGAGAGGTCGAGCCAGAAGAGTCTATGGAGCGGGCTGAAGGTGTCCTGGGAGATCTCCAGGAGCTGGTTGGAGGAGAGGAAGAGGTACTCCAGGTTGCTCAAACCCATGAAGACCCGGGGTGAGAGGTGGCTCAGCCTGTTGTGCTTCAGGTCGAGCTCCAGGAGCTCGTGCAGTTCGCTGAAGCTCTGGTCCTCGATGACAGAGATGCTGTTGTGCTGAAGGAAGAGGCGCCGCAGGCTGGAGAGCCCAGAGAAGGTGTCGGCTCGGATCCTGCCCATGCAGCTGTGCTCCAGGTGGAGGCTGTGCAGCTTGGTGACCCCCTTGAAGACAAAGTCAGGCAGGACCTTGATGCAGTTGGCAGACAAGTGCATCACTGCCACGTTGTGCAGCCCCAAGAAGGCCCCGGCCCTGATGTCCTGCAGCTGGTTGTTGTTGAGGCTGAGCACCTCCAGCTGGCCCAGCCCCTCGAAGGTCCTTTCCGCCAAGCTCCGGATTCGGTTGTGCCCCAGCTGCAGCTCCTCCAGGAACTGCAGGTCCTTGAAGGTCCTGGGCCTCAGGCTGGTGATGGAGTTGGTGGACAAGCGCAGGACATGCAGGCTCAGGAGGCCCAGGAAGGTGTCCTCGTAGAGCGAGACCAGGCGGTTGTGGGACAGGTCCAGCCAGCGCAGGGACTTCATGCCCATGAAGGCGCGCGGTGCGATGGCGTTGATCTGGTTGTGGTTCAGGTACAGCTTCTGCAGCTTCTGCAGCTTGACAAAGATGTTGATCTTGATGCCCTTGAGCGCGTTCCCGCTCAGGTCCAGCTCCTTCAGCTCGGTGAGGCTGCAGAAGAGCTGGTGCTGCAGGTAAGGCAGTTTGTTCCCGGCCAGGATCAGCTCCCTCAGATTGGGCAGGTCATGGAACACCTTGTCAGGCAGCACCACCAGTGAGTTCCAGCCTAGGTTCAGGTACCAGAGGTTGGAGAGCCCAGCGAAAAGCCCTTCCTCCACCTTGCTGAAGTGGTTGTTGTTGAGGCTGAGGGACACGAGGTTCTGGGTGTGCAGGAAGGTGTGCGGGGCCAGGTGCTTGAGGCGGTTGCGTTCCAGGTGCAGGTGGTAGAGGCTGCGCAGCCCGTGGAAGGCGTGCTGCTCCACGGAGCCCAGCTGGCTGCTCTGCAGGTCCAGGAAGTCCAGGGCTGATAAATTCCTAAAGGCAGCGGCCGGCAGCAGCGTGAAGTTGTTGCCGTCCAGCCACAGGGCTTTGGCATTGTGGGGCAGGTCCTCGGGCAGCCGTGTCAGGTTGCGGCTGCTGCAGAAGACGTTCAGCTCCTCGCTGTAATCGTCCAGGCTGCAGGCACAGGGGCTGGGGCAGCGGGGACCGTCCCCGTCCCCCGGCTCCTTCGGGGCGTCCCCCCCGGGGGGCTGGGAGGCGGCAGCCAGCAGCAGAGCCAGGGGGAGCAGGAGGGGGATGCCTGCTGGGGATGGAGGAGAGGGAACACTGCCAGTGCAGGGCTGTGGCTGCTCCAGGGGACACCCTTGGGGCTCGGGGAGGGGGGTGTGGAGAGGTCACTCCCAGCCCGCGGCACACACAGGGCAGCTGCGGGAGTTTCCAGAGGCTGGATCCCTTGGGAAATGGTGCAAGATGGCCCCCCACTCCTGCCACAGCTCTGACCCCTCGGGTGCAGGGACCCTCCCCCCCCCCCCCAAATTCAACTCTATATTGCAGCGGCAGCTTCTCTCTTTCGTGGGGGAAGGCCCCCAGACCCCTCTCCCCGTTCGTCCCCAGCTGCCCCCCGTGAGTCCCTCAGTGCTGAAGGGTCTCGGTGCCACGGTCCCTGCCCACCCCTGCACTCCCCATCCAGCTTTGGGGTCTGCCTGCAGCTCCCCCCACCCCCGGCAGCTCTCTGGGGCCCCCAAAATGTCTCGTTAGCAGCGGAGGAGCAGAGTGAAGGGTGACTGGAGCCCGGGCAGAGTCTGAGCGTGTCTCCCCCAGCCCCTGCCTGTCCCCCCAGCCTGGCCGAGGGCAGTTCCAGCCTCACCTTTGCCTGCGCTCATGGCGGAGGGCAGGGCAGGGCTCCTGCTCCCGCTCTGGTCTCCGGCCCCTCCGACTGCGCAGGGATGGATGGAGCAACCACCTTGACGCCTGTCCAGCCGCCCGCCCGGCCGGGCTTAACCCCAGTGCTGCTGGCCCGGGCCCTGCTGAGCCCCGGGGACAGCCTGGCCGGGGACAGCGGCACCGGGACGGGCTCCTCGCTGCTCTGGGACCGCCTTTAGGGCAGATCGGGACAAGGGCACGGAACGAGATGTCCGGGAACCTGCTGGGGGTCCTGCCAGAGATGGGGTTTGTGTGGCCTTTGAGCATGGAGGGAGGAACGGAGCAACCTCACGGGGTGTCCCACCAGCGTGCCCTGGGCTCTTGGAGGGACCTGAGTAGCAGCATTGACCCTTCCCTGCCCTGCTCTGTCGGGGATGCCCTGGGATAAGCCCTGGCAGTGGGGCCTCACTTTCCATCGGGACACAAAAATCACACGCCGAGGGCTTGGAGCATCCATAGGACACGGGGATTAAAGGTTTGGGGAATCACCCTTTGTGCAAGATGGGCTGAAACACCTGAGGGTTTATGGTGATGCAGTGGGAAATGAGTTGGGAAACGGGGGTGAAAACCTCTTCCCTGTGTGGCGCCTCAGCCCCTCCCGGGCATTTTCTCATTTTCCCTCCTGTATTGCCTTGTGGCTGGGGATGGTGCTGGGAGCTCTACGCCCTGCTCTGCCCTTATGCCCAAGGGGGAACAGAGAGCAAAGCCAGGGTCCCCCTGGTGAGGTGGTGGCTGTGGGGGTTCCCTGCTCCTCTGCCAGCCCCTGTCCAGTGGGATGAGGGTGGGTGATGCTCCAGGGCTGGCAGATCACACTCTGCCCCTGGCAGCTCATCAAAACCAACCCGGGGAGGCCGCTGACCTCATCCTGTGTCCAGGTTATTTCCCCACTAGGCTCCAACACAGGTTCTGTGGAATCTTTTACTAGTTTCCAGGAAAGAAAAAGAAAGGAAAAGCCCCAGCAAGAGGAGCCCTGTGGCCAGCAGCTGCCAGATAGAAAAGCCATGGCTAAACCTTCCTCTGTCCTGGTAGCCCCACTCCTCCCCGGAGGTGCAGCAAGCAGGCACCACTCCCACCCACACCTCCAGGAGCAGGGATATCTGCCCTGGGGCTGCTCTTCTCAGCCCTGCTTCCCGCAGGCTGGCTTGGGAGGAGCAGGGATTCCCTCCCCCACCATTGCCACACCACGGGCACCCCACCAGGCTCCCACTTTGCCCCTTCCCATGGGAGCCTGGCATTTCCCCAGCTCACAGGCCACACCTCGGCTCTTCACCAGGCATTGCCATGGCCATGGGAAGAGGTGTTGGAGAGAGACATCCAGGCTCCAGCCTTGCCACCCAACTTTCCCACAGGCTCTGTTTTTTCTCTTCCCTTTTGGCCCCGAGTGGAATTCTCCTCCTCCTCTATTTTAATCCTGTCTTCTGGGAATTTGTAGATCAGGAGGGAGAAATGAGGGATAAGGATACATGCACCCACTAATAGGCACTGAGCACATATTGACACAAGGTGTAATCAATCTGGAAGCTAAAAAGAGCTGAACCAGCACAGGTCAGCCAGCCAAAACCTACAAAACCTCGTTGGGAAGTTTAAACAAGCCCTGCCTGCAGCTGGGAGCAGGTTTATCCCTGCCTCTAGCAGCCCTCCCCTGGGAAATATCAAATGAGATGCATTGGGAAAATGAGGAGGGTAAATAAGGAAATCCCTTCCCAGTGTGGTTGTGGTGCAGGGAGGAGCTGGACGCATCTCCATCTTCAGAGATCCTTGAGGCATCTCCTCCAGGTCTGTGTCTAAACCCCCCTGGCAGCCTCTCCTCCAGATGTGTCCCATCTCCTGTGGCAGGAGATGCTGAGACCTTGAAGCTGCTGGTCCCTGCACCCCAGGCCCCCCATCTGCCCAGTGAACCACAGCTCCACAGCCACCGTGGGGACCTCACTGTGGGTCCCAACCATGGTGTCCCTGTCCCAGAGTATCCCTGGCCAGTGTGGACCCCCCTGTCTGATCCCCCCATCAGCTCCAGCAGATAAACTCCCAGGCTGGGACCAAAGTCTGAGCCCCTCCCCTGGTTGCCATGGAGAAGGCTGTAATGGTATTAGGAAAAGCAGCAAAATCATTAAAAAGTAGTTTTTAAACCTATTTAAACTCTAAGGAATCATTTACTTTCCTCAGCAGCCCTCCTGTGCCTGCAGGTCCCTCCCCAGGGAGCTTCCCAGTCCCTTTGGGTGGGACATGCCACCAGCTGTTGTCCTTGTTCTGTCCCTGGTCTAGCTGAACTGGGGAGGGGACAGTGCTGGACCACATCTGCTGTGGGACCCCAGTTCATCCCCACCCAGCCAGGGTGAGAGACCAGGGACACTCTGGACACCAGCAGAGACAGCAGCCACCCAATGAGCCCTGAGAGGAGCAGGGAGGTGACACGTGTGGCATTGTCACAGCTGAGTTAGGGAGTATTTTTAGCAAATCTTGCCAAATATTGTCCCTGTCTGGAGGAGAGCATCTCACGTTGCCAGGGTAACCAGCACTCCTGCTCCTCGTTCAGGACCAAAAACGTGGCCCATAAAGAGAGGGGTGACACCAGCATCACAGAGCTTGTGCCACTCTCCTGGGGACAGCAGCAGGGACTGAGCCCCAGGAGTGGCACTTTGCCTGATGCTCACTGACCACCCATGTTTCTGGTTATCCTGGTCGCTGGTGCTGGACATGGGGACTAGGGAGTAATGGCAGCTTCTGGTAAAGGTCCCCGTGGACATCTCTAAGTGCCACCATACTACAGAGCCTCGTGTGGGAGGCTGGGAAAGGTGCCTGATGTTCAGACAGCTCCCAGGGGTGCTAATTACTGCCCTGGTGGCCCACGTGGCCACATGGAACCACATCACCAATACCAGCTTGTCCAGACTGGTTGGACTGGGAGAGATGGGGAGATCCCCAAGACATGACTCAGGGTGGCCAGGGCCATTGCCAGAGGAAAAGATGGGAAAATTCCCAGACACTGAGGTGTGGGGGAAGGAAGGGGCCCTGGGAGAGGGATTTTGGGGTGCATGAAGGCAGGGAATGGCAGGAGAGCAGTGGCTGTCAGAATGAAACTGGGCCAGGGGAGTGAGCAGAGGGAAGGGAGGAAGTCAGCTTGCCTAAGTCGTCCTGATGGCAGTGCCAGGGTGGGCAGGGAGAGGAGAATGGTGTTTTCCATGTCCCACGACAGCTCTCCAGACCTGGACATGGAGGGAGCAGCCTGGGTGGAGGGACCGGCTGGGAGTGTGGCAGAGGGAGCCCAGCTTTCCTCCTGCCTGTGATCACAAGGCCACAACCCACCCCACAGCCAGGGCCTCCCTGCCTGCCCCATCCCAGATCTCCTCCCAGTCCTGCAGGGAAAGCACCTGGGGATGCCAAGGGGTGACAAATGGGACACGGGGTAGCAATGGGTGCTGGTAACCCACAAACCGAACATCTCCTGGGCTGTATCACAAGAGGGGTGTTCAGCAGGACAGGGACTTTGTTCTCCCCCTCAACCCCCTGGAGTATACAAACATCCACCCTGGGATCCTGGGACAGGGCAGACCTGGATGGGTCAGAGCAGATCCAGAGGGAACCCTGGAGATGCTTAGGGGCTGGAAGAACCTTTCCTGTTCTTTCTCAGGGAGCTCAGAGGGGTGCTGCAGCTCACTCCTCCTCTCCCTTCTCCAGGCCGGGAGAACTGGGGTTGTCCAGCCTGGAGAAGACCATACAGCAGGGCTTGGAAAACGGACAGAGAAAAGCTTTTCCTCAAGCCAGGAAAAAGGGTGGTGATTTGAAACTGGATTTAGGTTGGATATAAAGAGATAATATGCTGGGTGGGGGTCGGTGGGTGCCCAGAGGATTTCCCATCCCTGGCACAGCGAGGCTGGGGCACCTCAGGCATCCCGGGTGGCAAAGTGCTCCGCTGGCATCCCGGGAGGAATTTGCCAGATCCGGCAGCGGACGCAAATTCGCTTTGCTGGCGCTGGAAGCCAGATGGAGCCAGCATTCTGTCACTGCGCTAACGCCGTGCGGCTCTGCCGAGAGCTCGGGGCTGTTCCCCCTGCTCCTCTCGGGGGTCCCCCTGAGGACACACGGCCATGCGGGACCCTGGCAGGGCTGGAGGAGAGGCGACAACAAACAGCGGGCTCGGTCCGGTCACTGCGGGCTCCAAAGCTTCCCGTGGAGCTCCTGTGGATTTGGGAGCGGTTTCATCTCTTAAAGCCGCATTCCCGGGGCTCCGTTTAAGGTGTACCTGACCAGAAGAGCGAAAAACCCTCAGGACAGAGCTGGGATTTGTGTCTGCTGGACTTGTGTGGTTTAGTCCAGAATGGTGGTGGAGATTCCGAGCTGCAATGACACTCCAAAATTTCATTTCTTTTTTTTTTTTTTCATTTGCTTTGTGTGGTATTGCCTGGGACAAAATTGGCTTGGTATTCCCACCCCACGGGAACAGTGATCACTGTCATTCCTGGTGCCGGTACGGCACAGCTTACAGGTGCGTTCGCATCAACAACACCGTGCTTGCATCTGTTGTGCTCTGCCGGGCGGGACGGGCTCGCTGCGGCTCGGGGAGCGCCCGTGTGATGGGTGGGGCTGTTCCCCCCTCCCAAATCAGAGTCTCGGGGTCCGGGAGAGCATCTCGGGGTTGTGGGATGGATGTGCCCATCCTTGGGGTGTCCATGTGGGGCTGAGACCCCCTCGGAACACGCCCGGGGGGCGGAGCTGCTGCTCAGCTCCTCCGTGTGCCCGAGCCCCCTCCGAGGCTCCCGAGCCCCCGGCGCCGTGGGCAGGGTGTGAATTCGGCTCAGCGCTGGGTGTGAAGAGACTGTGAATTCTCATCAACACTTTCATTACCTTAATAAAATTACTTCAGGTCTGTTAAGTTCTTTTGCAGAAAAACAAGCCCTAACTGCGCGGTTTGCTCGCTTCTCCTTCCCCTGACCCTCCCCCAAAATGCTCAGCCCCTGGCTCTGGCCTCTGTGCACCTTCACTGGGGGTCTCTGGGGTCTTATCCAGCAGCCTGGAACAGGTGAGGAGCTCTGCTTGTCGTGGAGTTTCTGTCAGGATGGCCCTTCTCCCTCCCATCTGAGCTCTGACAGATTCTAAGGAGTTATTCAGAGCTCTGGGCTTTTTTGAACATTATATTGTCAAAGCTTCTTTTCTGTGGGAGACAGATTCTTACCTAAACTCACCCACTCGACAGAAATAGCAGCAATAATAAGCCTAAAATGAAGAGATTAAGAGCTGGAATTCATTTTAGAATCATGGAAGAGTTTGAGTTGGAAGGGCCCTTTAAAGGTCTCCCAGTCCATCTGATTTTACCCCTGTTCAAGGTTTTCCAGGGTTATCCACCCTGCCCTGCACACCCTGTTACCCTCGCTCTGACCCTGGAGATTCTCAAAATACTTTTGTTTGTGGAATTTGTGCCATTCCAGCCTGGCAGGTCCCAGTTTGGAGCCAGCAGCAGCACCCAGACCCAGATTTTGGACTGTCTGGGCTAATCCAGGCTTGTTTCAGTGCATGCTCTGCCTTAAAACATCTTTTTGCACACAGCAGCTCTGATATGAAGGGGTGAATTGGGAAAGGTCTTTCTTGCCACCCAGGGATCCTGGGACCTTTTGGGCAACTCCTTGACATGGGGGGTTCAAGGACTGCAGAGATAAAGGGAAGCTGCCTGGAAGAGAATTAGATACTGTGGGATGGACTCAGTTGATTTAGTGGGTTAAGTATTGGGTTAATCAGACTCTGGAATCATTGAATGGTTTGGGTGGGAAGGAACCTTAAAATCCATCCAGTGCCACCCCGTGCCATGGTCAGGGACACCTTCCACTGTCCCAGGCTGCTCCAAGCCCTGTCCAACCTGGGCTTGGACACTGCCAGGACTCCAGGGGCAGCCACAGCTTCTCTTTCACCACCCTCCCAGGTGGTCCCAGGGAACAATTCCTTCCTAATATCTCATCTGTCCCTGCTCTTTATTAATTCTAAGGTTTTCCTCTATTACTTTAAAACCTTCCCCCTTGTTCTATCACGGTGTGCCCATGTAAAAAGTCACTCTCCCTCTCTCTTGTCAGCCCCTAAAGCACTGGAATGTCCCTGCTCTGGAGATGGAGGCCATCCCTGCAACCAGGTTTGGGAATGGTCCATAACAAGGGCTGGTGTCCCTCACTGGCAATATTGCTGCCCTGGGGGTGTTCTTTAGCTTCTTTTTCCAATGTCTGCTGTGGGCTGAGCTGGGAATTCAGAAACCTCCCGGGAAGTGCCATTGCTTTCCCTCTAGCAGTTCTCAGGGTGGCTGTAAGATTTGGAGCCACCTTAAAATCAAAGTGGAAGCCGCACCCTCTGGTAACCAAAGTTGGTAGCAACAGTGCTGGACCTTCTGGGAGAAGTTCCTTAGAGATCCTCCTTGGCTTCTCAGTCACTGCCTGCCCAGCACTGTGCAAAGATCTCGGCCCCCGAGCACATGGATCTTGGAATTATTGCAGAGAATGAAAATGTGAGTATTCTGACAGAGCATCTTGCTGACTGAAAATACAGGTATGAAGGTGTGCAGCCCCCTCCCAGGTCATGGAACCAGCACTCTGCCAAAGAAATCCTACCTGCAGGGGAGAAATGGCAGCTGGAAAGCCTGGCTGGAATTTGTTCAGGTTCTGAGAAGTTGGATATGCTGAGCCCTTCCAGCAGCAGTGGTGGATGAGTGGCAGGGGGAGAAGAGGGCTCAGCTGGAGCTGTTCTGTGCCTCCAGGTGCAGCTGGAGGACAGGAACAAGGAGATGCACCAGCTTGGAGACCCACAGGACGAGACGGGGAAGCTGCCTGGATCCAAGATGGGCTTCCCAGTCAGGATGGTCCTCAGTGAAGTGGAAAAGCTGAAGGTAAAAGCTTGGGAATTGGACAGAACTGAGCTGTGAAGCTGTGTGGGGCCAGTAGATATACAGTGGGAAATCCGAGGGAAAATTCCTCCTTCTAGAGGGAGATGTGCTGTTCTCAAACATCACATTGTCCTCAGAATCCATCCATGGCCTTCACTGACTTTCTCTCTCCCAGATTTCCAAAGACCTCGTGGAGCTGCAGATTGAGACAAACAAAATGAAGGAGCATTATGAGATGGAGAGCTTTGAACTGAAAAACAAGGTACCCACATTCAGGAATAGCCAATTTCAGCCCTGCCAAAACCTTCATGCAGCTCTGCAGCTCCTTACACACCCACTTTTACTTTGCTTGGCATCTTCTCCTGTCTTTACCTGGAGCTGACTTCCCCCCAGCACCCCAGATCCCATGAAATCACCTCCCTGGTGTTGCTGCTGGCCTGTGCCACGTCTAACCCTGCTGCCTCTCCTGTGCAGATCCAGGCCCTGGAGAGCCGGGTGCAGGAGTTGGAGCTGGGCAGTGCCAGGGTCACGGGGGAGCGAGATTCCCTGCGGGAGCGCCTGCGGGCCCTGGAGAGCAGCCGGCAGGAGCTGGCAGAGGAGTTCATCATCCTGAAGAGCAATTACCAGGCCCTGGGCAGAGAGCTGGACCAAGAGGTGAGAGAGGATGCAGAGCTCATCCCAGGGTTCATCCCAGAGATCCCAGCTCCAACTCATGTGTCCCTGCTGTGCAGGTACCTTGCTTGGCTTTTGGTCACAGCTCAGGTCCAGGGAGGCTCCTCATACAATTGTACAAAGGTTCTTGCTTAAGGGACCTTTTAAAGGCCACTGAGTCCACCAAACCCATCCAGTGCCACCCCTACCATGGGCAGGGACACCTTCCACTATCCCAGACTGCTCCAAGCCCTGTCCAGTCTGGCCTTGGGCACTGCCAGGGATTCAGGAGCAGCCACAGCTTCTCTGGGCACCCTGTGCCAGGGCCTGCCCACCCTCCCAGGGAACAATTCTTTCCCAATATCCCATCCATCCCTGCCCTCTGGCAGTGGGAAGCCACCCCCTGTGTCCTGTCCCTCCATCCCTTGTCCCCAGTCCCTCTCCAGCTCTCCTGGAGCCCCTTTAGTCCCTAGCAGGGGCTCTGAGGTGTCCCTGGAGCCTTCTCTTCTCCAGGTGAACACTCCCAGCTCTGCCAGCCTGGCTCCAGAGCAGAGGGGCTCCAGCCCTTGAAGCATCTCCATGGGCTCCCCTGGACTCTCTCCACAGCTCCACATCCTTCCTGTGCTGGGCCCCAGGGCTGGGGCAGCTCTGCAGATGGGGTCTCACCTCATGGGTCAGAGGTGCAGAGTCCCCCCTCCTGCTGCCCACACTGAGGCTCAGCCCAGCACAGGGGGGTTCAGGGTCCCAGCACACACGGCCAGGACAGGTTCAACCTCTGAGCTGTGACACAGCAGGGCCTGGCCCTGGGATTGTCCCCAGGGATTTGATGTAACACACACAGCTCCTGCTCGAAGGGCATGCAGGACGTGCTCTCGCATCAAGGACAGGGCTGGGGACCGGGATGGGCTCAGGGCTGGGGACAGGGCTGGGGACAGGGCTGGGGACAGGGCTGGGGACAGAGCTGGGGACAGGGCTGTGGACAGAGCTGTGGACAGGGCTGGGGACAGAGCTGTGGACAGGGCTGGGGACAGGGCTGGGGACAGAGCTGGGGACAGGGCTGTGGACAGAGCTGTGGACAGGGCTGGGGACAGGGCTGGGGACAGGGCTGTGGACAGAGCTGTGGACAGGGCTGGGGACAGGGCTGGGGACAGGGCTGGGGACAGGGCTGTGGACAGGGCTGGGGACAGGGCTGGGGACAGAGCTGTGGACAGGGCTGGGGACAGGGCTGGGGACAGGGCTGGGGACAGAGCTGTGGACAGGGCTGGGGACAGGGCTGGGGACAGGGCTGTGGACAGAGCTGTGGACAGGGCTGGGGACAGGGCTGGGGACAGGGCTGTGCCCACGCTGACCCGCCGCTCCCCCGGCACCCCGCGGGCAGAGCCCTCCCGCTCCCCCCGCGGTGCCCGGAGGTCACGGCGGGGCTGCCGGGGCCGCTCCAGCCGCGCTGCCAGCGCGCTTTGTTTCCCTTTTTTCTGCTTGGCTTGAGCAGCCTGCACGTGAAGGGATTGGAGCCGCTCTCATTTCGGGCGGCGGGAAGGGGCCTGGCAGCTTTCAGGTCGACAAGTTTATAAAAACACCGAATTCAAGCAAGTTTGTGATGGCTCCTTAAAAGACACCTCTTCGCTGACTGCTAGCTTAGCAATGATTAACCAGAGGCTTTTGGGCCCAGATTTGTGTATTTCTTTGGCTATTTCAATCGCCCTTCCTCTGTCCCCTCCCTCTCCCCCCTCCCGCTTCTCCTTTTTGAATCGGATGGAATGACTGACACCCTCCTGCTCCCTCCCCCAGCAGATAGTTGAGCTGCCTCAGCTCAATGACCTGGTTTTCCATGCTGTGCTGGGAAGATGCGGAGCAGGAATGCTGCTTTGGTCCAGTGTGCCTGGATGGGCACTGGCAGAGCAGGATAATGATCATGAGTGAGTTAGTGACCCTTGCGGAGAGATCATTTGTCTCCCAGAAGCTGAGAAATGGGAATTTCTCACAAGGAGGCAAACTCAGCTCTCCCAGGGGATGATCCCACCCTGTGATCCTGCTGGAGCACGAGGCAGAGCAGAGCCTGCTTATGCCGGGCTCGGGAAGAAATAGCTCAGCCATCAGCACTCTCAGCTACTTCTTGTCCCCAAGGGGGTGCAATGTGTTTGTCAAAAACTGGATTTCCAGGCAGCTGACATCTCTAAGTGATGGCGTTAGCAGGTTAGTGGTAATAACACACTGTTTTCACATGGATCCTGGAATGTTTCAGAAAGTGAAAGGACGTGGATTCAGTTCTGTGCCAGATAGCATCCCGAAGACCCACAGGGTCACGGAATGCTTTGGGGTGGAAGAGACTTTAAAGCCCATCTCATTCCACCCCCTGCCATGGGGCACCTTCCCCTAGACCAGGTTGCTCCAAGAAGTGGTGAAGCGGGTCTAGAAGTCAGAGGTGAATTCCTTGGATGTCCTCCATATGCCGAGGAGTTTACCCCAGTTCCTTGGCTCTGACTCACAAAAATCCCTGCCTGAAGCCAGAGAGGCTCCGGCTTGGCAGCCTGGGACTTGTCGCGACATGGGCCTCTTGCTCATTATTTTCCCAGTGCGGACTTTCCCAAAGGAAATGGGAAAAGCAGCCTGCGGTTCTGCCCCCTCCCCTTCCCTGGCGCTCCTCTGGGGGAGACAATGAACCTTTTACACATTCCCAATTACAAGTGCTACTTGTGACCTTGCCAATATGTTGTCATGGCTGCTTGGCGCAGGAGCAGCTCGGCGAGCTCATTCACGGCCCCTTGTCCGGGAACAGTCGGAGCCTCTGAATTGTCGCGGCTCCATTGTCCGCAGGATCCACACATCGCCCGTGTCTGTCCCGGCCGCGGGAGCGGCCTTGCCCAGCCCTTGGGAAGCGCCTCGCAGGAGATGCCAGGCCGGTGCCTGTTTTCTGACTCGCTGTAAATTCTTCCTTTTTGAGGCTCTGACCTTTCCTCGCTCTCCGTTTCCTTCACCTTTTGTCCCCTCCAGGTCCGTACAGAGGCAGCACCCGAGGGGACCCAAAAGCGCTCTGGGTTCCACGCCGGGGTTTTCCCTGGAGCCACGCCAGGCTCGGGAGCTCAGGAAAGACAGCGAAGCGCAACTCAAGCCGGGGAATGCCCCTCTCTTTTTTTTTTTTTTTTTCTTTTTTGGCTAAACCGGTCCTTGTGACCCCTGCGATCAAATTGTCAGGGCTGACAGCTGCAGATGGATCGCTGCGGGCCGGGAACAAGCGGGCTGTCTCTGCGGAGCTGTCAGGTTTCACAGCTGTATATCTCACCTCTTTGTCAGCCTCCTTTCTCCCCGCTCTCCCCCAGCCCACCCCGTGCTATCTTTTGATAAGCTATTCTCTCCACGGATGACTCAGATGACCTCTGCCTCCCATCCTCCCGATTCACTGCCATGGTAACAATTACTCAAGCTTGTCCCCAGTCATAAACCCCATCAAAGCTTTGTTATCTACACAGAAACCCTCCTGGGAGACATGAATTCCCCCAGTGTTCCTTCCAGATCACCTGTAACAGAGCTTTTCTCATTCAGATCCTCTTTATCTTTTGGAAACGTGTCACTTCACACCAGCACCGCTTTGAATCTCGCTGCCTACACGGGGCTGTGGGCTGGCTGCTCCTGGGGGGAATGCACTCCAACCGAATTGGGATTATGTCATCCCGGAGGGAGGAAAGGATGGATGGATGGATGGATGGATGGATGGATGGATGGATGGATGGATGGATGGATGGATGGATGATGGACGGATGATGGATGATGGAGGGTTGGATGGATGATGGATGGAGGGATTGATGGACGGATGGAAGGATAGAGGGATGGATGGAGGAATTGATGGATGGATGATGGATAATGGATGGATAAATGGATGATGGATGATGGATGGATGGATGGATGATGGATGGATGGATGGATGGATGGATGGATGGATGGATGGATGGATGGAGACTTGGCCCTTCTCCTTGTGTTGTGGAGCCCAGCACTGCTCAAAGGTGTTCCATGGGGCAGGACATTCCTGAAGTGTTGGGAAGCTGCACAGAGGCTGTGGGGTGAGGGTGAGGAGGGAGCTGCAGGCCTGCAGAGCTGGCTCAGCTGTGCCCAGGGGTGACACTGGCATCTGGATTTGAGAGTGAGATGTGCAGAGGGATAGCATTCCATAGGAATAGCCCTGCTGCCTGGCAATGCATTTCCATGAGAACCAAAACATCACCAGTATCTTTGGACATGGAAGACAGAACTAAAATTAAAACTTGATTTGGGGATTGGAGGGTGTGCCTGCCTGGAGCACACACCAGGACCAGCAGCGATGTGCTGACCAGAGGGGATTCCAGAAGTTCTTTCCTTCATGTTTGACCTGGCAGGTGATGAGGAATGAGGAGCTGACCCAGGAGCTGCTCAGCCTGGCCAAAGAGAGCATCCACACCCCTGGCTTGGCCCATCAATCCTCCCTCGAGCTGGGAAGGGGGAGAGCAGCAGGACATCCCTGCTCTGCTCGGAGGGGGAAGGTAAGGGACTCTCTACCCTTCCACCAGCCCCTTGAAGAACAGGGATTACCAGGCTCCTTCTCTCTCCCCAAAGCAGCCCGAGGATGAAGCTGCCTCTGAACATGAGCAGCAGGAGCTGGAAGGAAACGTGAGTGTGAGGGGGTCTGCTGCTGGATCCTTGGGAAGCAGAGGGGGATGGATTCCAACTGCGGCTGGTACCTCCTGGTGCTAACTTGACTTTTGTGGATCAGCTGATGCCTTGATTCATCTAAAATCCCTTTTTTAAACTGCCATTGTGAAGCAAGACAGGAATAACTCCAGATGTGCGAGCAGAGCTGAGGAGGGCAGAGGTGATTCCCTGGGTCCATGCCCTGTCAGGGGGAACACAGACAGGAGCTTAGAAGCCAACAAGTGCAGAGGACAATTTTTTTCTTTCTTTCTCACACGTGAGAAATCTGGGGGTGATGAAGCACCCAAAGCTGAGAGCACAGAAATGGTCCCTGACTCTTCCCCATCTGCAGCGCTTGCAGAACCAGCTTGGGCTCCACTACCAGCTCCTGCTGGGAATTTGACTCTCAGCGTGATCGTTTCCCTCAGGAGAGCAACACATGTACACCTCCACGTGCCCTGGCTGTGCATCACAAACCATTCCTGCTGTGCTAGAGGGCACCAGTCCCACCCAGTGAAACCAGTCCTTTCCCCAGCATGTCACTGCTCAGCTGGACAAATGCTCAGCTCCAAGTTCTCCACACTTTGTCCTCTCTTCACTCAGTCTTCTGCCTCATCTTCCTCTTCATTTTCTCCTCAGTTGCTTGGAAACCAGGATCACATAAAAGTGGAGCTGGAAAAACTGAAGAAAACCCACGATGAGCAGCAGCAGAAGCTGGAGGAGCGAGTGTGAGTGTCTCTCTTCTTGGCCAGGTGTTTGTGGGATTGTTGCAGCTGGATTTGAGCCATGGGAGCAGGAGAGGAGGCAGTCTTCCCTGGGGGAGTACAGGGAAAGAATGATGCTCCACCCTTGGAAGAAGTGAGTCCTGGAAGGAAAACCTGATGTTTTCAAGGCTCTTCAGAGCTGTCAGATTGAAGTTGGTGATGTTTGGGGACACCTTGAAAATCCACTCTCTGTGACACACAGCAAACATGTGACATCTCAGAGATGAATCCAGCCCAGCCCTTACCCACATAGTGGGTTTTCCATCACCTTGGAATGGGGGCAATGTCCCAGGTAAGGCTGCTCCAGCAGGGATATTACAGCACTCGAACCTTTGAACTGTGGAGAGTGTTCACCTTTAGTGGGGAGAGATTTTGTGGCACTGGTTGACACACATTTAGAGGCTGGCAGCTGCTGGGAGATTTCTGTAATTCCAAAGTGATTTTCTTCCCCACGCTGGCTGTGTTGGACCTACAGAGAATCCCAGAATCCCAGAATGGATTGGGTTGGAAAGGACCTTAAGCCCCATCTCATTCCGCCCCCTGCCATGGGCACAGACACCTTCCACTGGGGGTTGTTCCAAGCCTCATACAGCCTGGCCTCGAACACTTTCAGGGACGCAGAAGGAGTTTGGGTGGTTAAAATAAACTCAGTTTCTTCCTGTGTGTCCAGGCTGGCGTTGGGGCAGGAGCTGCAGGAGGCAAAGGGAGCAGTCGGGGCCGGCCGGCGCAGGCTGGCAGAGCAATCAGCGGTGAGGACGGGCTCCCTCCACCCCATCCTGTGCTCCTCCTGAGCTGGCAGGGCTGGGATGCCTTGAATCCAGGTGCTCCAACACCTCTCCCTCTCCAGGGAGTTTGTCACACCAAGGTTCTCCCCGTGCACTTTCCTTCTGCGTGTGGTGGAAGTGCTGCTTGCAAAGCTGGTGGGAGGAATTTTGCTCTCTGGTTTTCAGAAAGAGTTGGTGGAATCACCAGGGTGGGGGGTGGCAAATGACAGAAGGTAGCAGGGGAATAGTGATTATAAACATTTCCAGTGGGTTCCTCTGAAAATCCAGGACCTTCCCAGCTCTACTGAAGCTAGAAATGAAATGAAATTAAGATTTCCATCTCTGAAATGAAGGCCCTCATCTCTTATGAAGCATCTCAGCTCTCACTCCTCAGCCGGAGGAGTGAGATTTTTGTTTGCTGTGCCAGGTGCTGCTCACATCCCAGGGCCAGCTCCAGGAGGTGGAGGCAGAGAACTCCCGGCTGCAGCTCCGGCTGAAGGAGCTGAATGAGGAATATCGCTCCCGGCTGGCACAGTACATCAGGGACGTGGCGGTGGGTACCCCTGGCCTGGGGCTCTCCTGGGGAGCTGTCACAGAACCATGGAATATCCTGAGTGGGAAAGACCCACAGGGATCATCCAGTCCAGCCCCTGTCCCTGCACAGACACCCCAACAATCCCACCCTGTGCATCCCTGGCAGCGCTGTCCAAACACTCCTGGAGCTCTGGCAGCCTCGGGGCTGTGCCCATTCCCTGGGGAGCCTGGGCAGTGCCAGCACCCTCTGGGGAAGAATCTTTGCAGCCTGATCCTCCCCTGGCACAGCTCCAGCCATTCCCATGGGTCTCTCCATACTGACACCCTCCTTTTGTAAGCTGCTGCCAATAAATTAGAGTAAATACATAAAGAAAGAGGGGTTTAAATCCCTTTAATCTGACCAAGAAAAATCCCAGTAGAAGCTCACCGATAATTTTGCATGGACATACACAAAATCTGAACTGGGGGGGTTGCCAGAGAATAATGGAATGGATTGGGAAAAAAAAAAAAAGCCCATCCAGTCCCATTCCTGTCTTGGGCAAGGACACCTCCCACTATCGTAGGCTGCTCCAAGCCCTGTCCAGCCTGGTCTTGGACACTACCAGGGATTCAGGGGCAGCCACAGCTGCTCTGGGCACCCTCCCAGGGAACAATTCCTTCCCCATATCCCATTGAACCCTGCCCTCTGGCAGTGGGAAGTCATTCCCCCTGGATTTCCCTCTCTGTGCATTTACAGAACTACATGGACAGCAAACCCAGCAGCGTGACAGGACACAGCAAAGGCCCAGCTGGCCAAGCTGCCATGAAGAACTTTGTGGACAGCATGCTCAGAGATATCCGGGCTTCCTACAAATCCCGGGAAGAGCAGCTGGCTCGGGCAGCTCGTGGGTACAAGAAACGCATGAAGGATTTGGCCAGGAAGCACGAGAACCTGCTGATTGCCTATGGGTAAAGCTCAGTCATGTCCTCCTTCAGGGCCAAGGGGAGAAGCCCCATAGCACCCATCTCCTGCTCTAGAGGAGGCAAACACAGTTCCCAGATGGAGCAGAGGATCTGGAATGCACATTTATCTCCCTGCTCCCAGCAATCCAGGATCAAGCTACCTCCAGCTGCACATCAGGATGCTCTGGACCCCATGGAGCTTCTTTGCACATATGTTCCTCCCACTTAAAATGTAGGGTGAGAGATTGATCCCACGGTGGATGGTGTGGAAATGCAGAGGTACCACAAATAGCTCCACCTCCCAGCCCGTCCCTGCAGTGCTCTCAGCTCTCTCACAGCTTGGGCTGTGGGAAGCAGCAGAAATACTTGTGGTATCAAAGCCACAAATAGCTCTAGGACAAGTTCCCTTCAGAAACTCTCCCACTTATCCTTTGCAGGTGTCCAGAACCAGCAGGTCCCAGTGAGTGGCACATTCAGGAGCAGCAGAACTGCTCAGTGATGTCCCCCAAAAGGGCGAGCAGGGACAGATTCCTGTGCTCATTCCAGGCTGCAGCGGGAGCAGATCCGGTCCGTGGGGAGCAGTGCCATGGACTGTGGCCCTGCCGAGTTCCACTTCTCTATCACAGAGCCAGAGCTGCTGACAAACAGCTCCCGGGAGCTGAACCGCCTGCGGGAGGAAAAGGCAAAGCTGGAGATGCAGCTCCAGGAACTGCAGAAGGTCGGGAGCCGTGGCTTGGTGGGAAGAGTTTTGTGAGCTGTAGATTCAGCCCCTTCCTTAAGGCATTTATAGGATTTGTTAGGTTAGAAAAGCCCTCTCAGATTATCGAGTCCAACCATTCCCCCAGCAATGCCAAGGCCACCACTGAGTTATGTCCCCAAGTGCCACATCCATGCTCTCTGCCTGAGGGTTTGCTGTGCCTGTGGCATGGGCAGGGATCACAACAGTCATCTCCATGTGACAGAATCATGGAATCCTAGAATGGCTTGAGTTGGAAGGGGCCTTAAAGTTCATCTTGTTTCACCCTTACCATGGGCACCCCTACCCCTTCCACTGTCCCAGGCTGCTCCAAGCCCCATCCAACCTGGCCTTGGACACTGCCAGGGATAGGGAAATGTCCTCCCTCTGGGCAAATGTGGGTCTTGGTTTGCACAGGATGCATTTATTTAAAAATTCTGAGGATGGGAGACCTGAAACCTTCAGATTGTACAGCCCATCATTTCCTTGCCGTGGTGGTTGTGGGAGAGCTGGGATACCTTGTGCCACTTCCAAGGGGCCTCACAGAAAAGAGGGAGAATGTCTTTTTACACGTGCATATAGTGACAGGACAAAGGGAATGGATTTAAACTAAAAGAGGAGAGATTTAGGTTAGATGTGAAGAAGGAATTGTTCCCTGGGAGGGTGGGGAGGTTCTGGCACAGGGTGCCCAGAGAAGCTGTGGCTGCCCCTGGATCCCTGGAAGTGTCCAAGGCCAGGCTGGACAGGGCTTGGAGCAACCTGGGGTAGTGGAAGGTGTCCCTGCCCATGGTAGGGGTGGAATGGGATCATCCTTAAGGTCCCTTCCAGCCTAACCCATTCCATGACAGAATTTCTCTGAAAGTGGCAGGATCTGGGATTGCAAAGGGTGCATGTTTTTTACAGGAGTTCTGTTCTTCCTTTGCCCCCAGAAAAGCCTGAAAGGAGCCCCTGCCTTTCCAGTGCCTCCAGAGCAGTAAGTGCTGTTTGTTTCTTGGGACATCTGTCATTCCAAATTCTCATGGATATGTGGATTGAAGGATCTTTTTAGCCTGGCTGGAGGCAGCAATAAGCAGGGAAAGGGAGCTGCTGGGGCCTGCTCTGGGAAGAAGAGGCAGCTGTCCCCTCAGCACAGCGCTTCCTGCAGGAAGAGACTTGGCCACTGGGCCTTGATCCAAGAAAGCTCTTAAGCACATATTTGATTTAATCATGTTTTTAGCCCCACTGACCTCTTTAAAAGCTGAAGTTAAGCATATACCCAAGTGCTTTGGTGGCTCACAGCCTAAGAAAGGCCCATGAGACACCACCAGTTTGGGATGGTCCTGTTTTTCCTCCTTCCCAGTGCAGGAGTTGGGCTGGAACCCTTTGGTGCCACTGTTCTGATGCCTCCCTGGCTTCCCAACAAACCCTGAAATTACTACATTTTGATGGGTCTCTTCCCCATGTCCCATTATCCTCCTAAAACTCAACCAGCTATAGCTGTGAAGGGGTGGAACAAAGCACAGGAGAAACCTGAGCTGGGTTTTTTCAGCCCTTTAAAAGAGGTGGTCACTTAGAAAACATGTCAAATATTCCATTAGCTGGATGCCAGCACTGAGGAGTGGGTGAGTGCCAGAGCCCCCGGGCTCTGGAGGGATGTCTCAGGCACAAGCTCAACCCTCAACCAGCCTCTGCCATGTCTTCCACACTGAAAATAGCAGTGGTCCGTGAGTAAACGCAGTAATTTGGGCAGACACCACAGCAACAGGGCATGGAAAGTCCTGAACCTGAATTTCAGTGATGCATCTCGTCATTTGGGGTTTTATTTAAACTGCCAAGAGACCCCACACACTTCAAACACTGCTGGGTTCATCCGTGCTGTCACCTTGCTCCTCCAGCTTGGGACAGGGGTCCCAGTGTTCCCGCAGCACTTCAGCTCCAATTCCCGCAGCTTCTTGCCTTTCTCAGAGAACGGGTTGGGTTGGGAAGGATCTTAAAGCCCAGCTCCTTCCACCTCCCATGCCGTGGGGGGTTACCAGCTGCACCAATTCCCTGTTTATTGTTCCCTTGTAGCCGGGATCTGCCAGCGGAGGGAACTGGAGGGAGCACAATGCATTCCTGCCTTCACACAGCCCAAATTCCCCGAGCATCAGATGTGACCTGTATTTTCCTCCCGGAGGCTGTGACGGGGTGGGAAGGGTTTTCCCACGCCGGGCTGTGCAGACAGCTCACCTCTCCTGGTGTTCACTGACCAGAACAGCTCCCTGCTCCAAACAGGGCAAGTGCCAGCCCTTGGCATTGATAGCTCCCTGTTCCCATCACATCCAGCCCTGCAGGGCCTGGTTCAGGACTCTTTCAGCATTGATGTGGCTCTGGAACACCCAGGCTGTGGGTGGGGGTCCCATGTTGGCAGAAGGGCTGTGACTCCCCCGATGGTGCCGCATGCCCTGAGGAAGTTAGGCATTGGGAAAGGAAAACTTCTGGTTCTGGGGATCTTGGTGGGATGGACACCAGTTGTGTGGAGCTGTGTGATTTGTGGAGGGGCTGGATTTTATGTCTGCGCATGATTCAAATGACCTCTTCTGTCCCAGGCAGCTGGATGAGGAGGGCTGGGCAGAGGTGAGGAAGAAGCTCCGGGAATTCACACTCAACACCCAGGTAAAGGAATGGAAGAGCCCATTGGAGCCAAAGCTTATTTCCTACCCACATGGCAGAGATGTGCTGCCTCAGCTCCTGCCCTGGGGCTGTTACGCTGCTCCAGGCTGGAGGGGGAAACTTCCATGGGGTCACAGAATATCCTGGGAAAGACCCCGAGGGATCATCCAGTCCAACCCCTGGCCCTGCACAGACACCCCAACAATCCCACCCTGTGCATCCCTGGCAGCGCTGGCCCAAACACACCTGGAGCTCTGGCAGCCTCGGGGCTGTGCCCATTCCTTGGGGATCACTTTCCACGGAGCCTTGTTGTGTCTTTGGCCTCAGCCCCCCAAGCACTACTGGCAGGTCCCAGCTGGTGGTGCCTCAAGTCTTTACTGTTCCTGTTACTAGAGGAAGGATAGCAGCCCCTTGTCACTCCTGACCACATTTCAGAACAACCTTTTGGTATCTCTGTATCAAACTGGGGATGATTGTTCCCCAGTGCAGGAACTGCTGGGACACTTCCAGTCCTGGGGGTAGCTTTGGGCCCATCATGACAGGAAGGACATTGAGGGGCTGGAGCATGTCCAGGGAAGGGAACAGAGCTGGGGAAGGGGCTGGAGCACCAGGAGAGGCTGAGGGAGCTGGGAAAGGGGCTCAGCCTGGAGAAAAGGAGGCTCAGGGAGAACCTTCTGGCTCTGCACAACTCCCTGACAGGAGGGGACAGCCAGGGGGTCGGGCTCTGCTCCCAGGGAACAGGGACAGGAGGAGAGGGAGCAGCCCTACGTTGTGCCAGGAGAGGTTTAGGTTGGATATTGGGAAAATTTCTTCATGGGAAGGGTGGTCAGGCCCTGGCACAGCTGTCCAGGACAGTGGAGGAGCCACCATCCTTGGAGGGATTTAACAGATGTGTGGATGTGGCACTGGCGGACAGGTCAGTGGTGACCTTGGTAGTGCTGGGTTAATACCTGCATTCTGGTGGGCCTTTCCAACTATACAATTCCACAATTCTTTAAGTCTATTCGACCTGGTTCAAGTCTAGGCTGAATCTGAATCATCTTCCCAGTCTGGTTCCTGCTGGCTGCAGGGATATTCACTGCCATGTCGTACCTTTCCCTATCCGCAGCAACCTGAGGGAGTGCTCCACCATTCCCTGGCCATGTAAAGCTCAGCAACTGCACCAGGTGTATCTCTGTGGCCAGAAGAAGGGAAATGTTGTGGCTGAGAGGTTGGAGTGATGGGGAAGTGGTCAGAAGGTTGGATTCATGTAGCAGAGAGGAGCTGAGCAACATATTTCCCATTGCAGAGATTCCCTTTTTTCCATGTTTTCTCCATGGTGTTTTGCCCCTGCAGGAGGACCTGGAGCAGGAGAGAAGCCAGCTGTTGACTCGGGCTGTGGTGGCAGAGGAGCAGGTGTCGGAGCTGCAGGGGTACATAGATCAGCACCTTGCCAGGTGAGATGGGGCATCCCCCCCAGTGCTCTGCTCCTTCTCCAGGCTCAGTGCCAGTGACATCTCCGTGCCCACTGCAGACCCTGCCACAGCGCTGCCAGCACAGCTGATGTCCCACTGCTCCTCCAGCTGTGCAGGCAGCTGCCACCACCTCTTGTCCCACAGGGCAGTGGGACAGACACGCCCCTCCACACGTGTCCTTCTCTGCAGGCTCACCCATCCTTGGGAGGAATCAGAATCATGGAATGGATTGAGTTGGAAGTGACATAAACGTTCATCCAGTTCCCCTGACATGGGCAGGGACATCTTCCCCTATCCCAGCTTGCTCCAAGCCCTGTCCAGCCTGACCTTGGACACTGCCAAGTGTTCAGGGACAGCCACAGCTTCTCTGGGCACCCTGTGCCAGGAACTTCCCCACCCTCCCAGGGAACAATTCCTTCCCAATATCCTATCCATCCCTGCTCTCTGGCAGTGGGAAGCCATTCCCTGTATCCTATCACTTTATGCCATTGTCCAAAGTCCCTCTCCCACTCTCTTGGAACCCCTTTAGGCCCTGGAAGGGGCTCTAAGGTTTTTCTGGAACCTTCACAGGAACCTGAAATCTAAAGCCTAATCTAAAGCCTAAAACCTTTAGAGTTCTTTTTTTCACAGGTTCTAATATATGTCCCCCCCAGCAGCCCCTGATCTATGTTCCCCTCTCCCTGGCTCATCCTGGTCTGGAGCAGGGAGAACAGCAGGGAAGAGCAGGGAAGGGAAAGGACAAGCAGGGCAGGTGTGTCACGGTATGATCCACCTGCTCCTGCCATGAGCTCGGGTCAGGCTCTGCCCTTACCTGACAGAGCCCACGAACCCCTTTTCTTTGGGAAAGGCTGTGGGATCTACGTGCCAGGCTCAGCTGTTGGCATGGCTCATTGCCCAGGGACAGTGAGTAGCCAGGCAGTGACAGTGCCATTTCCACTGCAGGTACAAGCAGGAGATCCTCCAGCTGAGGAATGCTGAGGGCAGCCAGGTGCCCTGTGCCAGGAGTGCCAGCCACCAGCCATAGCAGCCCCAGCCTTGGGAATACCCGGGCTTCAAGGGAGGGCTGTGCTTTATGGACTGCCAGGCAAGGATCCTTCCCAGGCTGGGAGGTGAGAACAGCCAGCAAAACCACGTGGAAGTTCCTGGTTTTAAATTCACAGGACTAAAATGAGACAAGACAACTGTGTCTGTCTGTCCCCAGCCATCTGTCAACTGCAGGAATTCTGTTCTTCCCTGGGCACACCTCGGACATGGGGTCAGGTTCCCAGCAGCTCTTTACTGCTGGGCTGTGGGGACAGGTTCCTGCTCCTGCTGTAACATTTTTCCTGGATGAGACCTAGACGTGGGCCAAGGGCTGCTCCTGCCTCGCTCCCCTCACGGCTCCTGCAAGACAGAACCAACGCTGGCTCAGGCCAGGATTTGTTCTGGGGTTGGACAAAGGGATGAGCTGCTCTTTTACTGGGAAGGTGGTGAAAGGCTGCCCAGAGAAACTGTGGCTGCCCCTGGATCCCTGGAAGTGTCCAAGACCAGGTTGGATGAGGCTTGGAACAACCTGGGTTAGTGGAAGGTGTCCCTGCCCCTGGCAGGGGTGGAACAAGAGGAGCTTCAAGGTCCCTTCCAACCCAACCCATTCCATGATTCTGTGACTCTGTGGTGGGAAACCCCCATTTTCCTCTGTGATTTGAGTGGAAAATGGAGTATTAGATTGATGAGCAGGGCCAAATTGATCCTTCACGGAGGTGAGCTGGGAAGGATGGTGGAGCACAGCCCACGTCCAGGAGCAGCAGCTGCTCTAGCTCCGGGGCCATCCAGAAACTCAAAGACAAAGCAAAAACCTCAGAGAAACAATCAACCAAAACTTTATTTTTAAAACTTAAATAGAAATAAAGTAGCAATCATCCAAAATGAGGCACTGGAGCTTTATCCCTTAAATCCTGCGTTAACCCCAGGATTTCTAGGTCTGATTTTCTCCTCCTTTGCTTTGCCCACACTCTGGAAAAATTACGGACTGCCACCCTGCAGGTCCCCAGGACAAATGCTGGCCAAGCACTTCTGTCCTGAGCTGAGCCAAGGGCTGGAGTGGCTCTGATCCTTTAATGCCAGGCTTAACAAGGCTGATGTTAACCTGGGCTTAATGAGGCTGGGGTTAGACCTGGCTTTCCTGGGTGCTGCCCTGTGTTTCTTGCCGCACCTCCTTCATGTCATAGGCCCAGACCTGCTCCAGCCCCTGCCCCAGGGTGCTGCTGGGGGTCCAGGAGGGGAAGGGGAAGCGTCCAGCCACCACTCGGGCATCGTTGGGCAGTTCTGCCAGGAGCTTGGTGGCCAAGGGAGGTTTCTGGGGAGAGAGACACATCCAGGGACAGGCAGCTTTAGAACACAGTCACACAGCGGCAGTGCCACCAGGGGCAGCTTCTGGGGCATCAACTAAAGACCTTTCAAAGCACAGGGCTGTTACTGGCCCTGTGTAAGGGACTTAGAGCAAGTGATGAGCAACAGGACAAGAGGAATGGCCTCAAGTTGCACCAGGGGAGGTTTAGGTTGGAAATTGGGAAAATTTCTTCATGGGAAGGCTGGTCAGGCATTGGCACAACTGCCAGGGCAGTGGAGGAGTCACCATCCCTGCAGGGCTTTAACAGACAAGGATGTGGCACTTGGGGACATGGGTTAGTGGTGGCCTTGGCAATGCTGGAGGAATGGTAGGACTCCCTCTCACAGGGGTTACCCAATGCAAATTATTCCATGATTCCATAAATCTAAATGCTGTGCAGCACCAAACCACTTGCCCACAGTGATGCCCACTTGGCTTTATTCCATCCCAGATTCCTGCTCTTTCCCAAGATAAGCCCCCTTGAGCTGGCCCAGAACAACTCAAGGTATGAGGGACTGACTCACCACGCTGGGGGCCAGGAACACGATCACGTTGTGGCAGTCAGAAAGATTCACCTGAAAACAGAAGGAAAAGGGGAATAACAAGCAACAGGCAGAGCAGGGACAACTTCTGGAGCATGCAAGCCTGTGGGTGATCTTTGGAACCTTGGAGGGAGCAAAGATGCCACAAAACATGTGGGCTGGGGAAGTGTGGGTGTGAAAGCAGCACGTCTTGGGGAGCACCTGCCTCCATCAGCATCCCACACACACATTCCATGGTGGATTCTCTCTGGTCAGGCTGCAAATACCTTATGTCAGCCTGCGAAGCTCGTATCTGCAGGTGACCCTGTCAGACCTCTCCTCAGAGCTGCTCCAAGCAGCAGAAGAGGCCACAGGCTGTCCTAGCTGGCATCCCCTGGAAAGAAGGATGATTTTCCACCTCCCAGGAGCAGCAAGGGATGGGCAAGGAGCAAGCAGCCATCAGCAAATCCATCCTGGAGATGCAAACAGAGCTCTGGCCCTACCCTGAGCACATCCAGACCCTCAGGATGCTGTTACCTTCCACAGATCCTTCTTCAGGAAGGAGACCTTCCCGTGGTATCCAGCCTTCCAGGCACGGTAGTTGGCCAGGCACAACAGCCAGGGGTTGAGCTCATAGCCCAGGGCTGGCCTCAGCCCCTGCTTGTGAGCCTCGAGCACCTGGAGAGGAAGAGGGAGGGCTGAAACCCAAAGTATCTCAGTGGTGAGTCTGGGGTAGGATTTGGGTGGGCAGGGGCCATTGCCCGGCTCCACTCACCCCATCCTGCTGGCTCATAGGCAGGGTGACCTCGGTGCTCTGCACCACCCAGAGCCCCCACTCCCACTCTGCTCCCTGCACGTGATGTCTTTTAGGGTTGTCACAGAAAGCCTATGACCCTCTAGAGCCACCCTGGACCACCTAGGATTGCCGAGAACCACCTGGGACCGTTTAGAGCCACCTAGGAGCATGTTGGGTCACCTAGGAGCATTTAGGACCACTTCGGACAGTCTAGGACCATGTAGGACAACCAAGGAACATCTAGGGACACCTAGGACAATCTAGAACCAACCTACAGCTGTCGAGGACCCTCTGGGACCACTTGGGATGGTCCTGGACCATAGCCAGGAGAGCCACCCAGAACCAGAGCCGGAAGCCAGTCAGCAGCAGGGTGGGGGTCTCCCCTCCCCCCTCCCTGCCCTTCGCCCACCTTGGACACCCCAAACCCCCCCAGGACCCAGCCCTTACGAGCCGTCCATCTCCGGATCCCAGATCCACGGTCTTCCCGGCGCGCCCCCGCAGCAGTGCCAGGGCGTTGGCCACTTGCCGGGGGCTGGAGGGCTGGTAGGGCACCTGGGGGGCACAGGGGGGTCAGGGGGGCCGGGCTGCGGGGATCGGGGATTGAAGGCTCCGGGGGCGTCGGGTACCTGCAGGCGCAGGGGGACGCGGCGGAAGCCGGGCATCAGCAGCACGGCCCAGGTAGCCCACGCGGCCGCCCCGCTAGCCACGGCCAAGGCCAGCAGCCCCCGGCCGCCCAGCTCACCCCCGGGCCGCGCCCAGCCTGGCTCCTCCAGCTCGCCCGAATCGCCCGGCTCCCAGCAAGGTTCCATGGCCGCCGGAAGGGGAGGGGAACCCCGGCTGGAGCCTTCCGCAGGGAGCGGGTCCGGGACACCGGGACAGGGGACACGGGACAGGGGACAGGGGACACGGGACAGGGGACACGGGACAGGGGACACCGGGACAGGGGACACGGGACACCGGGACAGGGGACAGGGGACAGGGGACACCGGGACAGGGGACAGGGGACACCGGGACAGGGGACAGGGGACAGGGGACACCGGGACAGGGGACACGGGTACACCGGGACAGGGGACAGGGGACAGGGGACACCGGGACAGGGGACACGGGACAGGGGACAGGGGACAGGGGACAGGGGACAGGGGACACGGGTACACCGGGACACCGGGACAGGGGACACGGGACACCGGGACAGGGGACAGGGGACAGGGGACACCGGGACAGGGGACACGGGACAGGGGACAGGGGACACCGGGACAGGGGACAGGGGACACGGGTACACCAGGACACCGGGACAGGGGACACCGGGACAGGGGACAGGGGACACCGGGACAGGGGACACGGGACAGGGGACAAGGGACACGGGTACACCGGGACACCGGGACATGGGACAGGGGACACCGGGACACGGGACACGCGACACGGGACAGGGGACAGGGGACACAGGGACACCGGGATAGGCACGGGGAACTGCAGGAAGGGACACGGATCCGGGGGATCCGCGCTCAGCCCGCCCCAGGACTGCCTGTGCCGCTCTGTGTGTGTGGTAACAGCTGTGTGTGTGTGTGTGTGTGTGTGTGTGTGTGTGTGTGTGTGTGTGTGTGTGTGATAACACCTCTCTGTGTGTGTGTGTGGTAACAGCTCTGTGTGTGTGTCTGTGTGTCTGTTTGTCTCTGTGTGTGTGTGTGTGTGATAACAGCTGTGTGTGTGTGTGTGTGTGTGTGTGTGTGTGTGTGATAACAGCTCTGTGTCTGTGTGTCTGTGTGTGATAACAGCTCTGTGTGTGTGTGATGTGTGTGTGATAACAGCTCTGTGTGTGTGTGTCTTTGGGTCTGTGTGTGATAACAGCTTTGTGTGTGTGTGATGTGTGTGTAACAGCTCTGTGTGTGTGTGTGTGTGTGAGAGATAACAGCTCTGTGTGTGTGTGATAACATCTGTGTGTGTGTGGTGTGTATGTGTGATAACAGCTGTGTGTGTCTGTGTCTGTGTGTGATAACAGGTCTGTGTGTGTCTTTGGGTCTGTGTGTGATAACAGCTTTGTGTGTGTGTGATGTGTGTGTAACAGCTCTGTGTGTGTGTGATGTATGTGTGATAACAGCTGTGTGTGTCTGTGTCTGTGTGTGATAACAGCTCTGTGTGTGTGTGATGTGTGTGTGATAACAGCTCTGTGTGTGTCTTTGCGTCTGTGTGTGATAACAGCTCTGTGTGTGTGTGATGTTTGTGTGTGATAACAGCTCTGTGTGTGTGTGTCTTTGGGTCTGTGTGTGATAACAGTTCTGTGTGTGTGTATGTGTGACAACAGCTCTGTGTGTGTCTCCGTGTGCATGCACTGCTCTGTGTGTTGTGCTCAGTTTGCATGGATGAGCAGAGTTGTGTGAGGTTGTGAGTCACTGCAGCTGTGTGTGTGCATTTGTGCACAACTGAGCCGGGTGTGTGCAGCTGTTCATAGTGGTTCAGTTGTGGACAGCCAGGTACAGTTGTGCTTGGCTGTGTGTGTCCATACGCTGTTACACAGATCTGTGTGGTTGCGCAGGGCTGTGCACACTCGTGTGAGAGGTTGTGATGGCTGCACTCGGCCATGCACAGGTGAACACACCTATGTGAGGTTTTGAGTGCTGTGCAGGGCTGTGTGTGGCTGTGAGTGGTTGTGTGTGTGCTTGTGCACAGGTTTGTGCAGCTATGCCTGGTCCTGCGGGGCTGTTCCAGCTGTGTTGGTGTGTGCATGGGTGAGCAGGGCTGTGGAGGGAGCAGGGCCCCTCACGAGGCCTCCTTGGAGAACTATCCCCTAGATAAGAATCGTTCAGGCACAGTGACTAGGCTAAGAGACCCTTCTCCTCGCTTCAGACCCCTTTGGGGCTTTATCTCCTTGTAACACTATTGGTCCCATTTCCTTAGCCCCAAACCATTGGTCATTCTGTCAAGCCATACTTTCCCTATAAAAACCCCTACTTTGACCCAGTTCAGTGGATTGCTGCTGTCCCTGGACTCCCCTTGGCAGAGGACAATAAAGAACTCTGCAGAACCTCTACACAGCGCTCCCGCTCTCATTTCTCTGCGCTGGCCAAAGGTGCCTTGCAAGCCAAGCTGAAATCACTTGGAGCTGAACTCACTGTAAGAGCTGATCACCTGAACTCCAGGCACTGCTTGCATCTTGGTACCTTGTGGCTGAGACTGCCTAGACTCCAGGAGAGGCTGTTCCTTGAGAACTCCCTATCCAGGTACGTCAGTGGCAGCCAGGGGCTCTGACCCCAGGCCACTACACAGGGCTGTGTGTACAGCAGAGCCCAGCTGTGTACAACTGTCTGTGCATGGCTGTGTGTGCATAGCCATATGCAGCTGTGCACAGCTGTGCACTAGTGCATGGTTATATGCCAGGAGTGGCTGTGCAGGGTTTTGTGCACCTGTACACAGGTGAGGATTGTTGTGAGTGGTTGTGTGCAGTGCAGCAGGGCTGTGCACGGCTGGCCATGGCTGTGGCTGTGCACAGTTGTGTGCAGTTGTGCATGGTCCTGCACAACACGGTCCTGCAGTTCTACTCAGTTGTGCACGGATTTGTGTGTGGTTACTGCTGTTGTGCACGCTGCTGTGTGTGGTGGTGCCTGCTGGGGTGCAGTTGTGACCAGCTGTGCACAGCTGTGCGTGTGGCTGTGGCTGTTGGGGGCTGTGCACACCGATGTGAGGTTGTTGGGGGCTGTGCACACTGTTCGAGGTTGCTGGGGGCTGTGCACACCCGTGTGAGGTTGTTGGGGGCTGTGCTGCCTCAGCCTGAGGCTTTCCTGCTGCGAGGCAGCAGCGACTGTGGGAAAATTCCAGGCATTGGGATGCAGAGGGGCAACCAGGCCCCACAGCCCCTGCCCACCGCCAATTAGTGACCCCCCCAAAGCAGCCCAAATGCAGGAACAACTCCTGTTCAGAAGGGCACAAAGGGCTGCAGCCCCCTGCCAGGACAGCCACATGTCACTGGGGATGTCACTGCTGTCACCTCCCCCTGCTCACTCCTCAGCCTGTGGGTCAGTATTTGTGGAGTTTCCTGGGGATCCTGCTCCAGCACCATATTGGGGTGTCCCCTGAGAACCTGGGGTTCTGGTGGCCCCCATGTGCTTGCCACAGGACAACCAACCTCACCACATGCCTCAGTGTCCCTGGAGCCATTGCCAGTGGAGAAGAGACCCCAGCCCCACGCTGGGAATGGCTTTGGGTTACAGGGAGGCAAAATTGGGGAGTGGGATTCCCCCTCCTCCATGCTGGGCCAGCACAGGCCCAGCAGCAGCCCCCCAGAGCCCCTCTTTGAGAAGGAGCCAGGAGTGGAGCTGCCAAAGGCAGGAGTGTTCCTGCTCCCACCTCACCGTGATCTGTGGGAACCAGGCAGGATGAGGATGCACATGCACCCACACACGTGTTCTACCCCCAAACACACAGTTCAGGGCACTTAACAACAACCAGACCCCATTAATCACATTCCCCAGAGTAGCAATGGGGCTCCAACGGGGAGGTGAAGCCGCCCCCAAAACACATCCCAGGACTGTTCCTTCCCCAGCCGCCCCAAAGTGTGGCCAAATCGGGGGTCACGGGGATCAACCTGATTTTCTGGTTTCTGCTTTTCCTTACTGGCAGGTGGAGCTGGTTAGAGCAGAAAATCCAGGGAAATCGGAGCTGGGAGAACACGGGGGCCAGGGGGCTGCGGAGGAGGAGGAGGAGGAGGAGGAGGAAGAGGAGGACGGTCCATGGGGATGAGCCGGTCCCTGGAGCAGCCCAAGTGCCCCTGTGGTGCTGCAGAGCAAATTAATTAAGGAAGCAGGGCCCAGGCAGGCTGAACCCTCCTTGCTGGGCCCCTGAGATTGAGCAGGGGGGTGCCCCATCCCCTCCTGCCCCAGCCCCGGGGTGCCCGCAGCATCTCGGAGCGCCCGCACGAGCAGGTGGCCGTGCGAGGGGACCAGTTGCGATGTGTCACTGGAGCCAAAGAGCTTTTAATCCTCCTCTTTCCAGGGCAGCTTCCCCCCGCCGGGGCCGCGGCGGCTGCAAAGCAGCCCTGACCGCCAGGAATTTGTCGCTATGTGCTGGGAAAGCCGCTTCCCACCAGCTGTCGGCAGCCGGACGCAGGCGCGGGGGACGGGGATGAGGGGCCCAGGGTCCCGCTCCATCCCCCAGCATCCCTCCCCGCGCTGGGATGATGCCGGATCGGCTTTGTCCGGGTCAAAGGATGAGGGCTAGAAGCAGACCTGATGCCAGGATTTGGGGTGTATCTCCCCAGGGGGTGGCAGGGTTTGGGGGGAGGGCTTAATCTGAAGTCATCAGGTACTTGCTTCTCTTGCTGAGGGCTGTGGGGTAGAGATTCATCTGGCCCCAAGGTCCTCATGCTGATCTGATCCTCTGGGGCATCCTGGACCCCAGGGCCTTAATCCTGAGCTTACGGGGCAGCCCCAAACTCCAGAGGTATCATCCTGACCCTATGGGGTATCCCTGAGCCTCAGGGGCTTTATCCTGAGTTTATGGGTTTTACCCTGCTTCCAGGGGCATCATCCAATGCTATAGGGAATCCTCAAACCCCGGGACCTCATCCTGACCTTATAGGGCATCCCTGAACCCCAGGGACATCATCCTGACCCTACTGAGGATCCCCTGATCTCAGGGCCACCCTTCTGCCCCATGGTAGCTCCGGGGCTCTGGGGTGCTGCAGGCAGGGTGGGCAGGCTGCCCGGGGGTCCCTGCGGGTCCCCTCTCGGTGCTGCAGCCACAGGGAGGGCTGAGCAGGCCGGGCTGCCTTTGTGCCTCCCCTTTGTGCCCCGCGGTTCACACGTTCGGGCTTTTATCCGGCAGACGGGAAGGAGGAGGGCGAAGGGAGCAGGAGGGGGGAGAGGGGCTGGAGGGGGGAAATGGCGGGAAACGGCGACTCCCTTTGTGTGACAGGGATGGGGACAGGGACCGGGGCACACCCGGCAGTGCCACCGCTCCGTGTTTTGCCATCCCAATGTGGACGCCCACCCACAGCGTGACTGAAGGGCTCCACGGTCCCCAGAAGGTTCCTGATCTGGGGTGTGTGGATGGATGCCTGGATCCACAATGGGGCTGATCCCACGGAATGAGGAGCCCCAGGCACCTCCCTGGGCACATCTGCACCAAGGGAGATGTTTTGGGGCACTGCTCCCCAAACCTCACCTCGTGTGGGGCAGGTTGATGAGAGGGGGGGTTTTTGGAGCAGGTCTGGCTGGATCATCCCTGTGGATGCTGCAGGAGGCTGTGTTGGCTGGGCACCATGGCACCCACAGGCAGGGCCACCCTCCCCTGTGCTCCCAGGGTGCTGCCACAGCCCTTCACCACAGTCACCCCTCCCTGAGCCCCTCCAGATCCCACCAGCTCCACTCCGGGTCCCCACCCCACTCCCTGCACCACGCTGCCTGGCACCACATTTTCCATCCTGTGGAAGAAATATTCCCCAGGATGGAGTTTGTCTCATTGTGTTTTTGCCCTTCATGGCCTTGCTCTGTGCCAAGAGAGCAAGCAGGAATTTGGCTTGGCCAGGGCTGGACCCTGCTTTCGGGAAAATGCTCAGATGACCAGTCCTGGAATGATGGAGATGCCGGAGATGTGGGATTCCATCTGGTTCCCTTGAGCCCCAGGGAAGGGTTGTTAGCCCCATGTCTCAGTGGGGAAACTGAGGCATGGGCTGCCTGCTTATCCCGTGGGATGATCCCATAGGAAGCATGAGCTCCCTGGCCGGGGCCCAGCAGTGCGGGAGTGACAGCCAGGGGAAACCAGGGTGGGCGACCCAACCTGACACGGGGCAGAGGGCACCAAAAACAGCCCGAAAACCTCTGTGGCAGAAAACGAGCCGAGTAACAGCCCTTTCCGCCCCAGCACAGCGAGCTGGTTTGGCCAAATAAACAGATTGGAAGAAAAACAAGAGATTTTGCTGCTGGATAGAAAAGTGCCGGATGCTGTGTGCATTAAACGCTGTCATTTAGCTGAGAGGAATGTGCTGGATTGCAGCGGGGTCGGAGCAGCCGTGATTTACCCTCGTGCATACAGAGGATGCCGTGGGCAGCACAGTTCCCTTTGCACCTCATTTATTGCTTTTCCAGCTTCATTTTTCCTCCTCCGCTGGGTTTCCCACTCCTTCCCCCTTCCCCCTGCCTCACTTGGCTCCTGCTTGCTGCAAAAATCTGGGGGGATGCTGGCATCTTCCAGTGCCCAGTGTGGAGCATCAGCCTCCCCAGGGCCAGATCCTGTCCTCAGAGCCCAGCCTGGCCCCAAAATAGGACAGCAAGAAGGATAAAATCAAAATATCCAAGTATAAAATTGGCAGTAAAGCATAGAGTAAGCAGCAAACTTTTCTCAAGGGAAAACATGTGTTGTATATCAAACCCACTAGGATCTTATCACAGCCAGATCATTCTATACACACACACATATAGATATTTATATTTAATTATGCTCCAAAGCCCACAGCATTCTTTGGAAACTTTTTTTTTTTTTTTTTTGGCAAGGAAAAGGACATTGTGATCAGCAGAGGAACCAAATACTCAGCAGTTCATCCTGGCTGGTGATATTTGAAAAGGTGTTATTGAAACAAAATTGGAAAGGTATTAAGTACAAGCAGATATGTGGCAAGAGGTTTTTTGGATGGTTTAGGGGGCTTGAGGGGTTGTGGGGGGCTCAGGGGCTGAGATTTCCTGTGCTGGGCCCTGTGGCATCACTAGTGAGGAGGAAAGGTCCCTGGTTGGGGCTCCTGTGCCCCTTTCCCAGCTGGGTGCCCCATGTCCCATCTCTGGCTGGGGATCCCAGGTCCCTCCCCTGACTGATGGTTCTGTTCCCTGTGCCCATCTGGGATTCCCATGTCTCATCCTTGTGCAGAGGTCCTAACTCCCTCACCATTCCCAGGGAATCAGTGCAGGTCCCATCTCCTCACCATTCCCAGGGAATCACTGCAGGTCCCATCTCCTCACCATTCCCAGGGAAGCAGTGCAGGTCCACTGTCCTCACCATTCCCAGGGCAGCCAGAGGACCTGGAGCTGGTGGTGGGGGCTGGAGGGGGCAGCAGCAGGGTGGGAGCAGCCAGGGCTGGAATGCTGGTGTGGCACAATCCAGCACAATGAGGCCTTGTGGCCGGTGGCTCTGACAAGAATCAGTCCTGACAGTGGCTCCACCAGTGGGGTCACCCACCCAGCACAGATCCCCTGGACCCAGGGATACGTAGGGAGGGGGACCCCAAAGTGACCCATCCTGGGGATCACTGGGAAGAAGGATGTGCAAATAGCAATAAATCTCTCCATACAGAGATATCCAAGTATTTGGGGTGTTTGCAGCCCCACAGGAGGCAGGGTCGCAGCTGGAGCGGGCACAGGGTTAAGCAGGTGGCACACACTGCAGTGCCTGTTGGTGAATGTCCTGCTCAGCTTGCTAAAAACAGGAGCCACACGCTACAAATACAGCTTAGTTTATCAAAAAGAAGTCACAAATTTGGTATCGTTATAACTTTAGTGCACATACGATGCCCCCCCACCCCCACGGTCAAAAATTCCCTGCGGCTGGCACGGCCTGCCCCTCACACCCGAGGGCTGGCAGGGACGGGTGGCACGGTGACCTCTCCCTGCTCCCACGGCACCTTCCTCTGTCGGCACTTTGGTCCTCCCCTGGCTGTGCCAAGGACACCTCTGCTCCCCGCGCCAGCCTTCCTCCCACCTCACCACTCCCCTCGCTCCCTTCAGCCTTGCTCCTCTTCCTCGGCATCTGCCCCGCAGCTCCTGCCCATTCCAGGGCCAGGCTCACCTCTGCCTGCTCCCTCTTCCACCCCCAACCTTACAGATCCATCTCCTGGCCCTTCCACTCCCTTCTGTGCCCATCGTGTCCCTGGACCGTCCACCACGGCCACCCACCCCTGAGCCCTGCCAGGGTCTGGGGGTCCGCCAGACCCACTGTGCCCCACAGCATCCCCTGAGCATGCAGCACCCCGGTCCCCTGGGAGCCCCAACCCCACGCTGCTGCACCTCTCACCCAGGCAGCTCCCTGGACACCCTGGACAAGCACGCCCTGGGGAAATCCCTTCCCTTCCAGCAGGATTTTCCCAGAACCCCCCAGCCCGCCGGTGGGTGCTGCCACAGCCCAGCTATGTGACATGGTCCGACGTGCCACGCTCCCTCTGTGCACCGTTCCCGTGTTCCCCGGGGATACTCTCATGGTCCTGTGGGGCCGGGCTGTGCTCCCGGTGCCACTCAGTCCACAGGGAACTCACAGGGGTTCTGGCGCATGCGCTGGGCCCCTGCATAGATGCGCTGGAAGTCACGGTACCGGGGAGCGCAGCTCAGCCAGGCCTCCCCAAAGTGCAGCCACCCCGTGAACAGGAAGGTGCCGGGGCCTGGCTTGACGCCACAACGCAGTGGGGTGCGGATGCTGCCCACCGGCCGCCCCAGCCGCCCACCCGCCTGGAAAAGCGGGAATTTCTGGCGGTGGATGCGGGTGGCGCTCACCCCAATGATGGATTCCTGCAGCTCTGCATCGTTGGAGACGCTCCGGATGCTGCCGCGGATCACTGCGGGGAAAGGCAGGGAGGGGTGTCAGCACGGCACTGTGCCCAATGCACATTCCTGTCACCATTCCCATCCTCATCTCCATTTCCAATGCCATCCACATTCCCATCTCCATCCTGATTCCCCATCCCAGTCCCTGTCCCTATCCCCACCTGCATTCACCTTCCCATCCTTATCTCCATCTCCATTCCCACTCCCACTCCTGTTCCCATCCCCATCTCCATCCCAGTCCCCATCTTTTCCTCCATCTCCATTCCCATCCCGACCTCCAACCCTGTTCCCATTCCCATGCCCATTCCAATGCCCATCTCCATTCCCATCTCCACTCCCATCCCATCCCTACTCCCATTCCTGTACCCATCCCCATCCACACTCCCATTCCCGAACCCATCCCTATCCCCATCTCCATCCTATCCCCATCCCTAGGAGTGCTCTGCACAGCCCAGCCCAGCCCAGCCCAGCCCAGCCCAGCCCTGCCAGGTGTCCCAGTGCCACTCACGGGGCCATTCCCCCCTCTCTGAGCCCCGGAGGCCGTACTCACCAAAGTCACTAGTGCAAATGGCCATCAGTATCTCGGTGTCATTGCACGGCCGGCACGCACCTGCGAGGCCAAGCACAGCCTGTCACCACCCAGGGGACAACACCCCAACCCAGCCCCTCCTCACCCCTGCGGGCACCCGGCAGGGGAAGGGGAAATGAGGCAGGGTGAGGCGCTCACCTTCAGCGCTGAGGCTGGCTGCGGGCAGCGCCGGGCGGGCCAGCCAGTCCCCCCGCAGCTCGTAGCGGAAGGCGGCGATGCGGCGGCTGATGTCGGGGTGCGGGGTGGCCTGCAGGAACAGAGCCACCTTCTCCTGGGGCAGCCAGCTGAAGCAGCGGGCGCGGGGCCGGGGGGCTTCTGGCAGCAGTAGCTCCAGCACCCCCTCCCTCTCCAGGTAGAGCTGAGCCCCCCGGAAGGTCCCGGTGGGTTTGATGCAGGCAGTGACATGCGGGGGGCTCCCGCCCTTGACGGCGGCGCTGGTGGGGGGCAGGCGGGGGGCCAGGCGGAGGCGAAGGGCTCCGGTGGGGTACAGCCATTCCAGCGAGCCCTCGGCACAGTGCAGGGACAGCTGCTCCACGCTGCCAGCCTCCTGTGACAGCCCGCTGTGCGGCACAGCACCTCATCAGTCGGGACCCCCAGGTGACAGGGACCCCTAGCCCGTGTGTCTCCCAGCACAGCAGCACCCTGCACTCCCAAGCAGCCCCTCCACAGAAGGGTGCTGGATGGCCACAGGCAGGAACAGCACCAAGCCCCCAGTGATTTGGACTTGGGGCTCAACCACATAATTTTGGGATGTTTGTGTCCCCTGCACCTTTTGGGAGGAGCTAAGGGGAGAGGGGGCTCAGCAGCACAGCCCCCTTCGCACCCAGTGTGGGATCCTAAACCACCCTCAGAGTGCCCCCAACATTGGGATCACCTGTTCACACTTTGGGGATCCCCTGTGGATGCTGGGGTCCCACTTTCGCGCGGGATGCCTGGAGCCGCCTCTTTCCCGCGGCACTGGTGGGGGGACGCGCCTGGACGGCAGACCGGGGGGAGCTGGGACAGTCGGGGGGGTGCTTTGTCCCTGACAGGATGCTGGTAGCTGCGTGGCCCCCATGTCCCCCCATGCCCCCCGCGTGGGGCAGCCCCTCCTGGCGGGCCCCGGCTCTTTGTTCGCAGTCCGGCGCCTTCGGGCGATGGTTCGGGCCCTCCCGGGGGCTGGGGTCCCGCCGACCATGGGGATGGGTTTCACGGGTGGGGGAGCTCAGGAAACGGGTCCGGGAGAGGCGGGGAGCCCCGCGGGGGGACCAGCATCCCTCAAAGCGGGGGGGAGCCGCACCCAGGAGTGAGGAAACTAAGGCAGGCGCAGGTTCCTAGCATTCCACCCGTATCCTCCCCACGGATGCGGGAGGGGGTCACCCCTGAGGATGGAGGGGGGGCGGGAAGAGCAGACTCCCCCTCCCCCAGGAACCTGCCTGGATGGCGGGAGCTCCCCACGGGGCTGCGATCCGGGGACCCGCGTGTGCCACCCCCGCCCGCCCGGCGTGCAGCCCCCGGGGCCGCTGTTGCCGGTGCCGGTATTCCCGGTGCGGTGTTCCCGGTGCGGAGTTCCCGGTGCTTACCTGCCCCTCCAGCTGCACTGATCTGCCGCTCCGCCGCCGATGGCCGCCCCCAGCCCGGCCAGGCACAGCGCCCGCAGCGCCCACATGGCCGCGCCCGCGGCGGCCCCGGGCGGCCCGGCCCGGCCCTGCCCGCACCGCTGCCCGCACCGGGGCCGGGGCGGCGGGGACGGGGGAGCGCGACCGCCACCCCTCGTCGCGCCCCGAACTTTCCGCCAATGGAGGCGGAGGGGCGGGCACGGGACCCGCCCCCAAAGCCCCCTCCCCACCGCCGGGAGCACCGGCATTCACCGCAGCGGCATCCCCGGAGCCCCCCCGGGGCTTCTCCGCATCCCGCGGCATGGGGGGGGACACCGGGCGGGAACACGGCTGAGCCGGGGGACAGGACCTGGAGCAGGGCTGGGGTACCCCAGGTTACAGATCCTCCCACCGGGGATGCACCCTGATTTCTGTAGGTCCATGGCTGGTCGAAGCCGCGGCTACAGCAGCCCGGACTGGGAATATCCCAGCTGAACACACCCCAAACTGTGCACACCCCAAACTGTGTGCACCCCAACTGAGCATACCCCAAACTGTGCATACCCCAAACTGAGCGCACCCCAAACTGTGCGCACCCCAGGCTGCCGCCAGCTCTGTCTATAGACACCCCAAACATGCATAACCACGCCACAGGCGTAACTCAGGCTACAGACAGACACCCCAGACTGCACCTCTCTGGTTTATGCATTCCCTCAGAACTGTGCACCCCAAGACCTGCACACACCCAAGCCAGGTACATGCCAGGATATGCACACCTTCGGTCATGTACACCCCAAGCCATGCACATGTGGGGTTACAGGCACCCCAGGCTGGGTACACCCCAATGTCTGCACACCCCACACTGCAGCCCCCCTGGTTTACATAATCCCCCCTTCCCCAGAACTGTGTACCCCAAGAGTTACACACACCCCAGCCCTGAGTTACACACACCATGGCGTCTCTGCACCCTGAGTTCTGCACCCCAGGCTGGGTGCACCCCAATTTATGCACACCCCAAGCCTTGCACAACCCAACCCACACACACCTCAGGCTGCAGGCAACCCAGGCTGTGCACACTCCACAGTATGCACACCTCAGATTACAACCCCCTGGTTTACACCCCCCAGAACCCCAAAAGTTACATTCCCCATGATCCTTTTAAACTTTCCCCATCACGAGGAGATTCCCCCTCCCCACAGAGACACTTTTGTAACCAGTGGGGGAGCCCAGGCACGTGGCGCTGGCCCTGACACTGGGGTCACGCTCATCCGAACCCCCAGTTCCCTCCCTTCAAACCTGGGGATTTCTTTCCACACCCTCCCTTGCAGCCGCTATTGTGCCACCACTACAGACCCCACCATTAATTAAGTTTCCATCCAGTGACAGCCCGCCAAAATGTTTGAAATAAACACGGAACAATTGGGATGGGATGATACAGGCCGGGAACAAAGTCCCCGGCCAGAGGGTGGAGCGGAATGGAAATGAGGGATTGTAAATTGGGATGGTGGGAAGAAAAAGGGGAAGGGGGGAAGGGGAGGTGGGAGGCAGGCGGGGACAGGAGGATTCACAGTTCTCCCGCCATGAAATGATGCCGAAAGAAGTCATGCTGCTGGAATCCGTGGAAAATGAGGGGCCGGAGGGGCTGTGGGTTAAGGTGGAGCAGGTCGGGATGTCGGGGTGTCGAGGGGGCCGGAGTGGGGGTCGGGGTGGGCGGCTCTCTGCCCGCTGGCCCTCGTGCTGAGCCCACCAGTTGCCATTTAGGGCTTGCCAGGGGGTGGCTAGGTCGAGGGACTCGCTGTGCTCCGCAGAGTCACGGTGACCCCGGCATGGGGAGGACACGGGCCCAGGGCCGACCCGGTGAAGCAGTGAGGAAGTGGAACAGGCTGGGCTCGGAGCTGGGCAGGGAAGCCAGCCAGGGACCCCACGAATGGCTTTGGCCAGGTGCCCAGGGGCGAGGCGGCACCGGGGGAGGCGCGGCACCAGGGGCAGGGTGACACCAGGCACTGGCGTCCCCAAGCAAGGACCTCTCTCCACCGAGACTGACCCCCCCGGCCCAGTGGGGTGCTCAGCGCCCTGAGGGGATGTTCCCTTGGGACACACCAGAATGCAGGGAGGTGGGACACAGTGCCACCGTCCCCGCAGGCACGTGGCAGGATCTGCCCTAATGCCAGCGTCCCAGGGTGAGGCTGAACCCCAGGCTCCCTCCACAGCCCCCGACCCACCTTAACTGGGTGTTACTGGAGAAACCTCGGCGCCAGCTGGACCGCCAACCCCGGCTTCCCTCCCTCCACACGATATGGGGAAACCCCGCGTTCGGGGCACGGCCATCGGGGAGTCCCGGAGCCCCTTTGGAGCAGCCATCGGACCTGGGGCTAAGCCGGGACCTGGCACAGCTCCCGCAGCACCCCGCAATCATCTCAGACCTCCGGACCAGCCCATGGGGCTGAGCACCTCTGGGCACCCACCGAGAAGCCAGCAGTGCCCGGAGCTCTGTCTGGTGGCCGTCCCCTGACTGTGGCCCCAGCGTGGCTGTCCCCTGACCACGCTGGTCCCTACTTGTCCCTGACTGGCACAGAGGTGTTGTCCCCGTGGGACTGGGGAGGAGTGTGGGGATCCGAGTGCCCTCGGGAGTTCCCCGATGCCGCCGGCCCTGCTGCGTGTCCAGAGCCGCTCCGGGCTCCCGCTTAGCCCCGGAGCCCTCGGGCCGCTCCGGGATGCTCGGGCTCGCAGTGCCCTCTGGTGACCGCGGGCACGGCGGCCGGGAAGAGACACCCCCGGGCCAGGAGACCCGGGGGGACTCGAGTGGGACTGGGGAAAAACGCAGCGAAGCAGAACTTCAACTCATCCAACAGGACCTTCAGAGAGCGCCCGATGCAACCCCTGCCCAGGGCAGGGACATCTCACACCAGGCCGGGCTGCTCCAGCCCCGTGGGGCGCCCACAGCTCCTCCAGCTTCTCACCGCCTCCTCCACAACGCGCTTCCTGCTTTTATCCGATGGAAACGCTCCCTCTTCCAGCTGAAAACTGTTCCCCTTCTTCTGTCTCCACAGTTCCTGGAGAAAGCCTACCACTCTTCCAGGATCCCATAAGTATTACCAGGATGCCAGAAGGTTTACTCCAGGCTGGATGGCCCCAGCTCTCCCAGCCTTTCCCCACAAGCCACGTTCTTCCAGCCCCCTGACCATTTCCATGTCCCCTCCGGATCCGTTCTGACTCATCCAAGATTGCTCTGTCCCAGACCCATCTGCCTTTCAGCAGAGCACTCCGTGGCAGGAGGGCCCTGGCTGCTTCCTTCAGATTGTGATGATCCTGCATTTCTGCTGGGTTACTTCTAAGGCTTTTCTTCCCCCCACCCCCGCCGCCCCTGGAGTTTCTGGCAGGTCCCTGGGGCATCCACGCTGCTCACAAAATGTCTTTGTGGGGTGGCTCTGAGCACCCTCCACGCTGTGCCATGGGTGGGTGATGGCATGGGCAGGGATGGTCGAGGTTAGGCTGTGCCCAAGGGCAAAAGCCCTCCTGGAAAAGCAAAAAGGGGATTTGGGGCAGCTGGGACCTTGGAGGGCTGCTCAGAGGCTGGATGTCCCCAGCCTGTCCCCACCCAGCTTCCCATCCAGCTTCCCATCCTCCCAGGCTGCGTGGGGAGCTCTCCCGCCCAGCCGAGCACCCAAAGGAGCTGCGGCTGTGGGAGGCACCCCCACCTTGTCTTTAAAAAATAGCTCAAGAGCCTCAGCTCAGCTCCCAGCCAATCCCTGGGGACGTGCAGGGATAACCCGAGCTCCTCTCCATGGAACCCAGTGGGCTCTGTCCTCTCTCAGTGTCCCCTCTCATCCACAACGCCAGGCTGGTGTCCCTAAGAGTGGGATCGTGCCCTGGAAAGGCTTGGGGAGCTCAGGGAGCTGGTCAGGAGGGGATACACAGGTGAGGGTCCTCAACGCATGGCAACGGTCCCCAATGGCAAGGTGGGGATCCCCAAAGCAAAGATGGGCCCCACATATCAAAGCAGGGGTCTGCATGGAAAGGAGAGGGTCCCATGGCAAGGTGTGTGTCATCATGGCCAGGTGTGGGTCCCGTGGCAAGGTGTGGGTCCCGTGGCAAGGTGGAGGTCCAAACTGGTGGGAGAAGGTTCCCATGAAAGGATGAGGCTCCAGCAGCTGGAGGAGAGTCCTCATGGCTGGCCGAGAATCCCCACAATAAGATGAGGGTCCCCAGAATGAGAAGAGTGTCCAGTGATCCCTGCAACAATAGGACCATCCCCATGGCTCTGTGAGGGGCCCCACAGAAAACTGAAAGTCCCCACATCCTCACCCACCCTCACCTGCATGTGGTTTGAATAGGGGGAACCTGAGGGGGAATCAGATCCTCGGCAAGGAAGAGCACTGAGCGCTGGGGTCAGCACAGAAGGGGCTGATCCCCGGGGGTCCCCAGGGCCGTCCCAGCGTGGTGACCCCGGGCTGGACAGACCCCCCTGCTCCCCCCCATCGCCCCGCTCCCGCCGCGCGTGCATCCTGCGGGGCAGCGAATGGAGCTGCCTATTGATTCGCAACCCGGGCTAAAAATAACTTTCAACTCTTCATCCCGAGCTGTGAAAAATCCCCCATTGCTAGGCGACGGGTTACCGGGAGACAGCGGCGCTAGGCGACGGCGGTTGCTGCGGAGACGGCTCTCCCGGCGCACTGCGGTCCAGCCCGGCCACCGCTGCTCCGGTCGGACCGGGGATGCTCCAGCTGCACCGTGAGGGCTCGGCCCAGACTCCCAGCACCGTGGAGATAGGCCGGGTGCGAGCTCCAGCACCCCCGGGGCGCTGGGATGGGAGGGGAGCACAGGGCTGTGGGAGTCATGTCGTGAAGAGGGGACACTGGCCACCACCCTCCTGGCACTCAAGAGGGACAGGCCCCATGGAGCAGGGGTGCTCAAGAGGCTTGTGATGGTGACCTGTGGCTGCAGGGTGAAGAGGGGTGACTAACACCCCACATCAGGCACCCAGGGTGGGAGTACCCCCTGGACTGGTGGCACCCCAGCTGTGTCCCCTTCCCCAGGGACACGTACGCACATGGAGTCTCCTCTTGCCCAGGGACTCCTCTTGTTGAAGGAGTTTTCGGCCTTCTTAGCATGAAAATGTCCACAGGACATGGGGCCACAACAGCTTGTCCCCTCTGAGTGTTGGAGGCGGCAGGGATTATTGACAATGGGCCTGTGCCAGGACCAAGGTGTACCAGGACCAAGGGGACATCAGGGACCATCCAGGGCCCCACTGCCAGCCCCAGTGGCACTTGGCCTGCTCTGGGTGCAGAGTGTGTCCCCAAGGGCTGCAGAACAACCCCTGCTCCCAGGCTGCTGCTGGTCAATTCCCCTGGAACGCCTCCTCAGGGCCCAGGCGTTACAGGGGACAGGGCATTGCTGGGGGGACAAGGGGCTGTAGGGAGAAAGACCTGCAGCTCCTCAGGCAATGGGGAAAACATGTGGCATCTGGATGAGGCCACAGATCCACACATCCCTGCAGTCACTGTCCCCTCCGGCACCTTCTCCTGCACTTGTCACCCACTGGGCAATGTGTGATGAGGATGGGAGTGTGAGTGTGAGTGTGTGCACAATCTCCTCCCCCAAGACCCCTCCCAGCTGTCAGTGTGAAACCCAACCTGCCTTATAAATAATGGAAGCAGGAGCCAGGCGCTGGATCCAGGCAGCTCCCTCAGCCTCCCCAGGGCCAGATGGGCTCAGTGGCCAAGCTGGACCTGCTGCTCACACAGGGCCATGCCAGGGGAAGGCAGAGGGGACGGAGTTAAATGTGGCTGCTGACCAGTTCCTTCCAGTCTGGGGAGCAGTGGTGAAGCTGGGTGCAAACTGGGGGCACTGAGTGGGTGCTGAGCTGAGTGTGCTGGGAAATGTGAGACAGCAATGGGACAACCCCCAGCAGGTCACAGTGCCAGACGTGGCTTGGGCAGGTGATTCCCCTCAGCATGTGGGACCAGTGGCCTGTCCTGGGTGCCTGCTGCACCCCAGGGTGCTGGCGTGGGGTCGAGTGTCACTGCTCTGCTCCAGGGGCTTTCATAAGAGCCTGAGGTGGCTGCCGGGGTAAGCGGGGTCTGCAGCAGGATCTGCACCAGGATCTCCAGCCTGCCATGCCCTGGTGGGGAGAGAGCCAGAGCAAGCATCCATCTGTCCATCCAGCCTTCCGTCCATCCCTCTGTTCAGCCTTCCAACCCTCCCTCCCTTCATTTCTCCATTCACCCCATCCCTCCATTTCTTCCTCAATCCCTTCATCCATCCTTCCATTTCTTCCTCCACCCCTCCATCCCTTCCTTTCACCAGTCTTCCCTCCATTTCTTCATTCCTCCATCCCCTCCAACTCTTCCATCCTTATCTCTCCATTCTTCCCTCCATCCCTCAACCTCTCCATTCATCCCTTCATCCCCCCATTTCTCCCTCCAGCCCTCCTTGCATCTCTCCATTCTTCCCTCCCTTTTTCCATCCCTCCTTTGATCCTTCCATCTCTCCATCCCCCCTCCATCCTTCCATCCCCCATCCTTCCACCCCTGCATTCCCCCACCCACCACCCCTCTCTCCCTGCACACCCAGCTGCCAGCCCAGCCCTGCCGTACCCCCCCGCATCATTCCTTGTGTCCCGCACCCTCACCTCGCCTCTCCCGGTGCCGATGCCGGTGCTTTCCCAGCGCGCTCCGCTGTCGCTGCCGGTGACCGTGTCCCTTTAACAGCCTCCGCTGGTGACACGCGTGTGCGTGTGTGCAAACGCGCGTGTGCGTGTGCTCCCAGCTCCCTGGGCTGGCTGGCAGCAGGGCCCCCCTTCTCCATCCCCCCGGATCCGGATCCGGCCCTATTCCCCCCCTCCACTCCCCGCTTATTTTTCCTGTTGTTTCGCGGGATTGGGGCGGGGGCCGGGAGGGATCCGGCCCCTTTTCCAACGGGGATTTTTGGGGGGATTATTCGCCGTTTTCTTCCTGGTGGGATTTTTTGCTGCAACCGAAAGAAGACGGGCACAAGGCATGGCATGAGCTTCGGGAGACGGGGCTGGAGGTAAGAGCCGCTCGGGAAAACCATTTACCACACAAAGCCGGTGCCGGGATCGGTGCCGATGCCGGGGTCGGTGCCGGTGCCTGTTCTACCGGTACCGCTACAGGCACCGGCACCGCAACCACCCCCAGCCGCATCCCGCATCATGGAGCCGCGTTATATAACGGCGGCGGAGCCGGCCCGGCCCAGGGGCTCCCGGTCCGGTGCCCCCCCCTCTGCCCCCGCCTCCCGGTAGCTCAGCAGAGGATGGTGGTCGGTGTGACCCTCCCCCGCCCCAGTGATGCTGCCCCCTCTGCCCCCTTGGTTTAGGGACAGAGTGGATGTGGGGAGGTGAGGTGATGAACACATGTCCCCCCCCAGCATGGCAGGGCATCACCAGGTGGGTAAAGGCAGGGAAAAGAGGGGATCAGGTGAATCTCGCCGGATGCAGGGCTGCTCTAGAATGGGGGTGTAAGTGGACATCGCTGTAAGGACAGGGTCATCCCAGTGTGGGGTTGATGTTTGCCCCCTTCCGCCTCTGCTGCCAGCCTCTAATATTTCTCTTGTCCTCCCTGGTGGCACCATTGGCATCCCTGAAGCTGCACTCAAACATCCAAACACCCCAAAACCTCGGTGTGGCTTTCTGTGGGTGCAGGATGACACCAGCCAAGGGATGGGAGGACAGGGGCAGATTCTCCCATTCCCAGAGCCATAAGGATGGAGGAAGGGGAAGGCCCTGTCTGGGATGGGGCTGAGGGGGCTGAGCCCCACAGCAGGGTCCTGCAGAGCCCCAGCATGGGACCATGGACCATCAGTCTAGGATGGGAACAAGGAGTTTGTTTTGGTGGGGCAGGGGGTGGGGATGGGCAGAGAGATCAGTGTGTGGAGTTGGGAATCAGGCAGGCTTGACCCAATGGAATGGCTGGGGCTGAGCATGGCTGGGGGAAACTGAGGCACGGGGTTCTGGCAGCAACCAGCTAGAGACCCCCAAAGATTTTGTCCATGTGGAGGTTCAGGGGGCCCATGGTGCACTGGGCTGAGGTGGCTCTGCCTCTTGGGCATCTGCCAGTGCTGGTGGGATATGGCAGTGCCTGGGCAGGGAAGGCCAGAGCATGGCAGTCCCTGCACCAGGGATGCTCCTGGCAGACCTTATCCATGTCCACCCTCTGCCCAGGGGCCGGGGGAGTCTTGGGGCCCCTGCACAGCACCCCGAGGGGCTCAGGCTGGGAGACACAGAGCGAGCACCGTGCTGTGCTGGCATCTCCCCTCCTCTGGAAGCTGGGTGCTGATTTCACTCTGGCTACCAGGAAGAGGGAGGGAGGTGGCTTTGGACTGGGGACGACTCACTCAAGCATCCATTTTTAATGAGCTAGATATCTATTTTTCCCCGAGCTGGCTTCCCCCACATCGATCCCTTTGCCTGCTTCCCTCCTCGTGCCAGCAGCTCCATGGCAGTGGGGAGCAGCAGGACAAGCGTCCCTGGCAGTGGGACCCTTACGCCACCCCAAATCCTGCTCCTGGGGAAGGAGTGACCCTCACTTGGGCCAGGGTAAGGTGGGAGTGGGGAAAGGGTTCCCTTGTCCCCTCCAGTGAGGTCACAGCTGTGTTTACCATCCCACAGGGAGGTGGCCAGACAGAAGGAGTGGGAGCACTTTGAGTTTGGAGGTTGGATTCTGCCCCTCTGCTCTGCAGATTTAAGCTGGCTCATGCTCTGGCAGCTCCATGGCAAAACCACATCGTCCTGCCTATAGCTGTTTGCCCATCTCCAATCTCCTACTGCACCCCAGCAGTGCCTGTTCAGAACGAGCAGCACCCAGAGAGTGGAAAGGGAATTTGGGAGGCAAGTGGGTGCTGATTGTGTGGGAGGGAGCAGGATTGGGTGTGCAGGCGAGCGGAGCTCCTTTGGCAGTATCCCACCCCCTTCCAACCTCTGCCCACATGCCACGGGGACCAGCCACGTGTGCTGGGTGCTCCAGGGCTGGTGGCTCACGGGAGGAGCTTGAGGCTGAAGAGGAGAGTGTTTGGGGAGGGGGAACCCATTTCTTCAGGGTTTCTCCCTGAAGGAGGGGTGATCCATGCCAACTCTTAGGCAGGGGAAGCGGGAGCAGGGTCAGGATGGTGCCTTTGCTTCCATGAGGCATCTGATGGCTTTTGGAGCCCATGCTGACATTTAGCACCCACAGCCCACTTCATCAAGGAGTGCCATGGCTGTACACTGCCTGCCTGGTGTCCCACCAGCCTCATGCCAAGAGCCCCTACTTGACCCCAACCCCAGCTGCCAGCCAGATCCCCAAGCCCAGGGGCAAAGGGGCAGTGCTTTTGTGTGGCTGTCACTGTGTCTGTGGGGATGAAGAGTTTGGGGAGACACAAGTTCCAGCAGCACCTGAGGACCACATCCACATCCTGTGCTGGAGACAGCTCTCCTGGCTCCTCATGGGATCTTGCATTTCATCCCTTCCTGGGCCCAGGAGGAGCAGAGGAAAGGGCTGGGACACACTGGGAACTGTCACTGGGCTCTGGCTGGGCTTGTAGTGAGAGGAGGCCAGGCTGGGTAGGATCCAGGATGTGAGGAGCTGCTCCCTCTTCTCCTTGCCTCGGTCATTGGGGAGCGGGGAGAAGCTTATGCATGAGCATCCTTCCATGGTGTGAGAGACAAAATCTCCAGAGGAGGTCAGAGGAGAGGGGACCAGGGGTCAACCTCTGCCCTGAGTCTGTCCCTCCCATGCTCCTTTTGGGTGGAGGATTCCTCCCAACGGGACAAGGGACTGCCTGGAAAAAGGAGAGAGGTGAGAATTTGCTGTCTCTGGGAGACGAGGTTTAGCAGAGAAGCTGAAAGCTGCTGCACGAGAGTCTCGGTGGTCAGATGGAACCCTGTTGTGAGGAAGTTTTGCTTGGCCAGGCTTGGGGCTGGAGCTCTGCCTCCTCCCTGAAACTCTCCCATGCTGGGGGCTGGGAAGACAGAAGCTGCATCCCTCAGTGCCCCCGGACAGGAGCTGTTTTCTCACCAGAGCCCAAAGCTGGGGGAACCTGAGTGGAGTGTGGTGCTGGCACCTCAGCCAGATTTTCCTGGCTCCTTGGGCATGGGGCCAACCCTGCAAAGCCTGAGCCTGACCTTTGGGAAGGCTGTGGGACCTGGAGATTGCAGTGCTAGGGGTTCCTATTGTGACAGCTCCGCTGCTTGGCCAGGAGCTGCAAGACCCAGCGATGGATTCACCAGCCCACCTGGCACTGAGAGCAGCAGCCCCAGCAGCAGGACTCAAACCAGTCATTTCCCCAGCCTCTCCTAAGCCTCTTTGTCCACTGGAATAGGGGATAAGATCCTTGGCACCGTTGGGAGCCATCAAGGGTGCGAGAAAGCTGCTCTCAGCCCTTGGGTCTCCCCAGGAGCTCTCAGGGCAGCCCCAGGAGGGAGTTTCCCAGCTCCCATCACACAAACAGCAGATCTCCAGGGCCAGGTGGAGAGGCAGGTGGACTGTGCAGCAAGGAAAACGAGGTAGCACTGAGTCTGGAGCTGTGCTCTGACCCTCTCTCCCAGCTCACCTGTGTGAGTGCCAAGCCTGGGAGCACAAATCCACCTATGCACAAACACACACACACACTCAGGTATTGCATCCCCCTACCCAAACACAACCACAGCCCCTCCATCGCCAGGGGAGCTGGAGAGTCTTTAGCGACCCCTCTGCCCTGCTGATCCAAGCCCTCTGAAGAGACCCAGCATCAGGGGTCGGTGGCGGCACAGCCGCTGCTCACAGCACGGGCAGTGTTCTGGTCCAGGGGGATCAGAGCAGGAGGCGGCTGCACAGCACGGAGCTCTGCCGTGTGCTCCGGGCGCCAGGTTCAGCCCCCGAGGCAGGAGCCTGCCTGGCCTCGCTGCTGGCTGGGGCCCCTGCGCAGAGCCTCAGGAGCCTGAGGAAGCTCATCCCCTCAGGAGTGCTGGACAAAAGCCTCGGCTGCGTGCTCCGCCACAGCACTCCGTGTCGGGTGTGTTTTCTCCGCCTGTAGAGCAACTTGATTTGCTGCATTAGTAAAAATAGACGGGCTAATGAATTCAGCTGATGCAACCCCGGGCGCGCGTGCACGCGGCGGCTCCGGCTGTGAGTGAGCGTGAGCGTGTGCGAGCCACGGCTTGTGCCGGGGCACCCCCTCCGCGGGACCCTGCGTGTCCGTGTGTCCGTCTGCACATCCCCGTGAGCGTGTGCCGGCAGCCGGGAGCGAGGGCTGCTCGCTGCCGCACCGCTCTGCCACCGGAGCGGAGCGGCGGCCGCGCTCAGATCGCTCCGCAGCAGCTCTGGATCCTGGCAGGACAATAACAAAGCTCCGAGGAGAACTGGGGGGCAGCGGCGGGGGCTGCAGGGACCCGGTGGGGTGACAGCAGGGTCTCACGGGGAGTCTGTGGGGCAATCGTGGATTCTCTCAGGGATCTGGTGGGCCAATAGCAGATCTGCACAGGAGCCTGCTGGGTTATAGTAGGATTTCTTACAAGGATCTGCTGGAGCAATGCCGGATGTTCACAGGGCCCTGGCGGGGTGATGTAGGTTCCCTTACAAGGACCTGGTGTGGCAGGCGTGGATCCTGCCAGGGCCCGGCTCGCAGGGACACGAGCGCGGTGTCGCTGCGGGTGCCGCTGGCCGCGGTGCTGACCGGCACAGCCGCTGGCCGCGGTGCTGACCCCAGCAGGGCTGGGGTCCCGGGGCTCCCACGCCGGCCAGTCCGGGGTCTCCCGTGGCCTCCGGTGCGGCTGACACGGACCCCTCGGTAGGCTCCAAGCACGGCTGTTCCAGAGCTCATCCCCGATCCCTGCTGCAGCAGGATAACGGTCTGATCCAGGAGCCGGGGATCACCATGCAGAGAGGGTGACTGATGGCCCTGCCTGACTCTTAAGGCCCACATCCCTCTTTACTACCACGTGGAGATCGTAAACTTGCCAACAGGTTGGAAAAGCTCTGTCTTCCCTGTTCATCCCAGCATCCTCATTGTCTGTGCAATGTTTTGGTGACAGGCTCTTAGACTCCAGCTTTCTTCTCTCTCCCTGCGTCAAATCCGCCCCTCACCACTGCATCATCACTTACCGTGGGTGACAAACCCCTCCTGAATGGAGTGACTTCTCTGGCAGTGACGTAGCCTGTGAAATGTGCACCCTGGAGTGGATTCAGGAGAATGAAGGACTTTGACCTTTGCTTTTGTCAGGTTTTCTCCTACTGGGCTGGGAGCTGGCTCTCCACTGCTGGGAGCTGCTTCTCCATGAGAGAGTAAAGGGGGGCTGTGGCAGAGGGGGGTTGCAAATCTGGGCCCTTCCTGTGGGATCCCAGAGCAAGGGTGGTACCCAGTGCTGAACAATCCTGATGATTGTGGTGTGCAATCATGTGATCTTCAGACAGTGAGAGGACAGGGAGAAAGGAAAAGGACAAATCTCTGCTCTCCTGATGCTTTGGAGTGGCCAAAAGGTATACAGAGGTGCTCATGGAGCTGCTGGAACATCAGGGAGGGTGTGTGCTGACAGCACCAAGGCGAGTTTTGTGTTTGCCTGTCCATCCAGTGTGTCTGGGTTGGGAGGGTTTGGGGAGGTGTAGGGCATGCACTGGGTGTCCCTGCACTCAGCAGCTGTGACCTGCAGGCACAGGGAGCTGCACTTTCGACATCAGAGCAATGTGGGCTTAGTCCTGGGCTGCAGGAACTGTGGGGCTGCCTGGCTGCAGGCTGGGGCTTTCCTATGGCACAGGAGGGCAGATGCCAGCACTGCCCCTTGATGCCAGCAATGGAGGCTATTGGACCCACTCCCCTCCCCAACCCGTGCCCCCAGCACACCTTCTCCACACTGGGGTCTTTCCCTAAGCAGAGTTTCATGCCTGGGGTTGGTAGGAACACCCAAATTCTTGCCTGCTCATCTCCCCAGAGAGAAATGTCTGCCTGGCTTCCCCCCACCGCTGTCTGCATTGTCCTGTGCTTGGAGGCTTGAATCTCTGTCCATCTTTCTATTTGAAGTGACTTCTCAGCACATTCAAGGTTCAGGATTTCTGTTCTCTGGACAGGCAGCCTGAGCGCCCTGAGCAGGAGGGACCTGGCTCATCTTTCCAAGGCAGGGGTGGGAAAGCTGCTGAGCCCACTGAGCCCCCCTGAGCTCAGCCTCGGGGACCAGCCGAGCACTGAGCCTGTTGGATGCGATGCCAAAACCTCCTGCTGGCCGCGTGTGAGTCCGGCGACTTGTCAGCATCTGTCTCCTCCTGTGACTGTCCCCTTGGGCTCCCGAGGCCCGGGGCTGCCCCTGTGCCACCACCTGCCTTTTCCCTGGGGGCAACCAGCGTGCCCAGCGGGCTCGGTGCCGCAGCGCCAGCCTCTCCGTGCCGCCTGGCAATTATCTCTTTGGACTGGTGCTCTGTGGCTGTGTGAGACACCCCTGTGCACGTTCTGTTTACTCCCCTAATTGCTGCCAAGCATCGAGCCTCTGGTTTCAAGTTTCTCTCTTCTCTCCCCTCCCCTTCTCCTGCTTTCAAGCTAGTTTAACACATGTCCAAGCATCGGCGGCCCAGCTCCGCTGTCGGGCAGCGTGAGCGGAGGCAGCAGCGGCTGCATCCGAGCCGGGAGCGGCGCCAGACTGTCTGCACAGGGCTGGGCTCGTCCCCGGAGGCTGCATCTCGCCGGGACGCTGCCACCGAGCCGGGCTGTCTGCTGGCACCTCCGCTCGCACCACGGCAGAGGCGGCGGCAGCTCCCAGCAGCGCCGTCCCACGGCCCCGCTGTGCTGGGAACTGTGTCCTCCGGAGATGCCATGTGCCATGCATCCCGTGGGTTTTTCCAGATGTGCCACAAGCAACTGACTGCGTTTCTGAGCTCTTTTTTTGGGCGGTTGCTCCCTCCATGGCTGCTCCAGCAGAGCTGGATGAGGCCAGGGATGCTGTGAGGGTGAAAGGGATGGGCTGGGGTCAGCAGGGGATCTAGGCTACCTCCTGCTTCCAGGCTGCATGGAGCACCCTCAGGAGCCACAGAGCTTGGCCATGAGCAGGATTCTCTTTCCGCAATGCCCCTCCATCGGGGCTTGACTTTCTCCATCCCAAATCAAGCAGCTATAATAATTCCCTTGCTTTAATTTTGGGTCTGGGAGAAGCTGGCAGGTAAGAGGATCCTCAGTTTCTGTTCACTGATGGATGGATGTGCCAACAACCCCTTGGGGCTTCAGGCCAGGTCCCTGTCCCCTGCTCCATGCACTGAAAGCTGCATTCCCGTGCTTCAGCTCCTTGTTACCCCATGAGTACCAGGATCAGCTTTTTGGCAGGGTTTGGTATGGCATTGGCACACAGGGTGCGGGCAGGGCAGGCAGCAGTCGGGCAGGGCTCTGTGCCAGCCCCAGCTGGGCAGGGGGAGGGGGTTGAGACCCATCAATAATTCACCTCCATATTTATAGAGGGAAATGCGTTGAATAATGGATGGTGGGTGCGGCAGGGCCGTTGGGAAGCTGGCCTTGCTGCCACTGCAATATTTATTGGCCCAGTTTGCCGGGTGCTGCCCAGCTGCCTCGAGGCTCCACGAGGATCAGTGGCACTACTGCTGGCACAAGCTCACTGCTGAGTGCTTGGCTGGCATGGTGGGCACAGGCAGCTCTGCCCCTCTGCCTCTGCCCACTGCCCTTCACAAAAATGCACTGGGGGCTGGAGCCCCTCTGCTCTGGAGCCAGGCTGGGAGAGCCGGCTGTGTTCACCTAGAGAAGAGAAGGCTCCAGGGACACCTCAGAGCCCCTGCCCAGGCCTAAAGGGGCTCCAGGAGAAATGGAGAGAGGGACTGGGGACAAGGGGTGGACGGGTGGAGGGACAGAACAAGGGGGAATGGCTTCCCACTGCCAGAGGGCAGGGATGGATGGGATATTGGGAAGGAATTGTTCCCTGGGAGGGTGGGCAGGCCCTGGCACAGGGTGCCCAGAGCAGCTGTGGCTGCCCCTGGATCCCTGGAAGTGCCCAAGACTAGGAGCAACCTGGGCAGGTGGAAGGTATCCCTGCCCATGGCATGGATATGAGATGAGAGGGGCTTTGAGGTCCCTTCCAATCCAACTCAGTCTGTGGATCCTTCTCTGTCTCCCATTTGCCATGCTGGATTCTAGGCTCAGAGAGGAATGTGAATGTCCAGGGACAAATCTCCATCCATCCCTCATCACAGGGGAACGCCAGGGCCATGCAGCTTCTGTGAGGACCCTGCTCTGTGTCCCAGACATGCCCCTCTGCGGCTGTGCCCAGCAGCCCTGCAACACCTGGTCCCACGTGCCACCCTGCTCAGGGTGCCATCACCTCCCCCAGCCATGGCCACCCTTGCTACCAGACCCACAGCCCCTCATCCCACACCCCTGTGTTACAGAGAGACCTGTGGAAGATGTCGAACCCGAGAAACGGCGACACCAAGCCCCCATGTTTGCCCCGCAATGGACTGGTGAAGATCCCCACGCAACCCAACGGCCTTGGCTCCGCCAGCATCACCAAAGGCACCCCTGCCGTGAAAAACCGCTTGTGCCAGCCTTCCTCCGTGCCTGCCATCCTCAGCCCGGCCTTAGCCCACCGCAGCGACCTGCCCATCCCCAGCCTGGCTTCCCCGCTCTCCTTGGCCACTCTGGCCAGCGTCTCCTCCCCTCCCGGCGCTTCCTTGGTGGGACTGAACGCGAGCGAAGGCTCGGAGCAGCCCTCTCCGGAGCGGCTGCCAGGCTCGCCCTCAGAAAGGCAGCTGGCGGTGGACGAGAAGATCCTCAACCGCTTGTTCTGGTACTTTTCGGCATGCGAGAAGTGCGTGCTGGCGCAGGTGTGCAAGGCATGGCGGCGGGTGCTCTACCAGCCCAAGTTCTGGGTGGGCTTGACGCCCGTCCTGCACACCAAAGAGCTCTACAACATCCTGCCCGGTGGAGAGAAGGAGTTCGTCAGCCTGCAGGGCTTCGCCGTCCGCGGCTTCGACGGCTTCTGCCTCGTGGGCGTCTCTGACCTGGACATTTGTGAGTTCATTGACAACTACCCCCTCTCCAAGAAGGGGGTCAAGTCCATGAGCCTTAAGAGGTCGACCATCACAGATGCAGGGTTGGAGGTAGGTGACTCTGCTGAAGTGACCAGGGTGGTTGAGATGCGCTGGTGGCAGATGGGTGGATGGGTACAGCCTGTGCAGGGTCAGGAGGCTGTCAGGGCCTCATCCCTGGTGCCTGTTGGTGCTGCCAGGAAGGCAGAGCCAGATGAGGTGGCTGTGCCGGGTGGTGATTTGGCAGTGGGTGACAAGCAGGGCTCTGGGAATAGGACATTCCTGCTTGGCTGGCTGCTTCCCAACAAGGGGCTGAGGGTCAGATAGAGATGGGCAAATTCAAGGGGCTAGGCAAGGTCCTCACTGAGATACTTGCCCTGTGCCATGGCCAAACACAACACCAGCTGCTCTATGGGCACATCTCATTCAAGCATTTCCTGTGTTGCAAGCAGCCATCAATCCCAACACTGCCAGCAGCACCTGGGACAGTGCTGGGGCTGCAACCAGGGGTCCCTGCCTGTCCCCTCCCATTCCCCACTGGGGCTGCTGTGTCCTAAGGCAGGTATTGAACCCATACCAGGGAGGTCCCAGGGAGAAGACCAGACCCAGGCAAGACTGGGAGCAGTAGGAAGAGCCACAGGGGGCTCAGAGGGAGCTGGGGAGGGGTCACAGGGATGCACAAGGATGGGCGGCAGTGCCCAGCATGGCCTGACCCCCTGCCCCTCGGCAGGTGATGCTGGAGCAGATGCAGGGTGTGGTGCGGCTGGAGCTGTCAGGCTGCAACGACTTCACAGAGGCCGGGCTGTGGTCAAGCCTCAACGCCCGCATCACGGCACTGAGCGTCAGCGACTGCATCAATGTGGCCGACGATGCCATCGCTGCCATCTCGCAGCTCCTGCCCAACCTCACCGAGCTCAACCTGCAAGCCTACCACGTGACGGACACGGCGCTCGCGTACTTCACCGCCAAGCAGGGATACACCACCCACACCCTGCGGCTCAACTCCTGCTGGGAAATCACCAACCACGGCGTGGTCAACATGGTGCACAGCCTGCCCAACCTGAGCGTCCTCAGCCTCTCGGGCTGCTCCAAGGTGACAGATGATGGTGTAGAGCTGGTGGCCGAGAACCTGCGGAAGCTGCGCAGCCTCGACCTGTCCTGGTGCCCCCGCATCACCGACATGGCCCTGGAGTACATCGCCTGCGATCTGCACAAGCTGGAGGAGCTGGTGCTCGACAGGTAAAGGGCCACGCTGAGCTTTGCCATGCCATGCCATGCCATGTTGAACCTGCTGGGCCATGCCATGCCATGCTAAGCTATGCCAAGCCATGCCAAGTCATGCCATACCATGCTGAGCCATGCCATGCCATGCCATGCCATGCAAAGATGTGCTGTGCTGTGCTGTGCCTTGTCATGTCATGACAAACCATGCCATGCCAAGTTGTGCCATGCTGAGCCATGCTGGAAGCAGAGGGTGCAGCATGGGGGCCATGGTTTGGGGACACCCATGGGTGACCAGCTGGCCCTGACACCCCATGTCCCGGCAGGTGCGTGCGGATCACCGACACCGGCCTCAGCTACCTGTCCACCATGTCATCCCTGCGGAGCCTCTACCTGCGCTGGTGCTGCCAGGTAGGTGTGGAACATGGCTGTGCCCGTCCTGGCTCAGCACGGCAGAGAGGGCATGGTGGCTCCTCCCTGGGGATGTGCCATGAGCTCAGGGTGGGCTCCTGGGGCTGGCTGAAGACCCCAAGACTTGGTACCAGGAAGCAGAGAGTTCCTGTGAGCTCAACAGGACTCAGCCCTGGCACCCTGACCCTGCATCCTTGCCCCAGCACCAGTATCCCCAGACCCAGTGCCCTGCTGCAGCACCAGGCTCCCTGCCCTGGCTCCCTGTACTCCTCCCTCCCTGTACCCAGACCCAGTACCCTGGCCCTGCACCCAAAATCCTACCCCAGCATCCCGCTGCAATGTCCCACATCCTGCTCAAGCTCCCCTCCCCAGCACCCAGCTCCCTGCACCCTGACCCATCACAGGTCCCTGCCCCAGCACCCAGAGCCAGCACACTGCTCCAGCATCCTGCACCCTGCTTCAGGTTCCCAGCCCTGGCACTCAGTTTTCTACCCCAGCTCGGCAATGCTGAGCCCTGGTGCTGTTGTCCCCACTGTCCCCCCTCATCCCATCCCATCTTCTTTTCCAGGTGCAGGATTTTGGCCTGAAGCACCTCCTGGGCATGGGCAGCCTGCGCCTCCTCTCACTGGCTGGTGAGACCCTCACCCTGCTATCAGGGACCAGAGACCCCATGGGACTGGGGAGGCACAGGGCATAGGGACAGAGAGCCCTTGGGACAGCCAGCATCCCCCCAAGCCAGCAGGCACCTGCACCTGCACCCAGATGGCACCCAGCTTGTGTGGAAAGATCCTGGCTCTTGGGGTGCTGTGGTATTTTTTGGGGTGGTGGTGTTTTGAGAGCTAGTTTTTTTGGGATTCAAGTTTTTCAGGGTGCTGGTTTTTGAGGAGCTGTTCTGGAGGGCACTCCTTTTTGGGTGGTTTTTTTTTTTAATACTGGTGCTTTGAGATGCTGGTGGTTTATGGGCTGACCTTGGGGTGCAGTTGTTTTGGGTGTTGTTTTTTGGGTGTTTTGAAGCACTATTCTTTAGCATGCTGGTTCTCTGGGTACTGGTGGGAGGGTTTTTTGGGTGCCAGTTTTGATGGTCTTGGTATTTTGGGGTGCTGGTGCTTTAAGGTACTGGTTTTTGTGTGCATTTTTGAGTGCTGGATTTTTTCGATGCTGATATTTTGAGTGATCCTTTTTGGAATGTTGGGGGTTTTGGGGTACTTTTTTTTTAGCACACTGGTTCTTTTGGATGTGGTGAGTTTTGAGGTCCTGATCCTTTGTTCCTGTTTGGGGGATTTTGAGGTTTTGGGATGCTGGTGCCTTTGAGATGCTGTTTTTTGGGATGCTAATTTTTGGGGGGCACCATGTTCTGGGCTGACAGTACACCCTGTCTCCTTGCAGGCTGTCCCTTGCTGACCACCACGGGGTTGTCTGGGCTGGTGCAGCTGCAGGAGCTGGAGGAGCTGGAACTCACCAACTGCCCCGGGGCCACTCCGGAGCTCTTCAAGTACTTCTCCCAGCACCTCCCGTGCTGCATGGTGATCGAGTAGACCCGGACCCGGCCGCCCGCTCCCGCGCCCACCCCGGCCGCCATCGCCCACCCCATCTCTCTCCGGCTGCTGGGGGATTCTAGAGACGCCCCCGATTCCAATCGAGCCCGAACATTCCGCCCATCGACGCCCCCGAGGGACGCGGGCTCCGGGGGGAGATGGGGGAAGGCGTCGCCACTGGCCGGAGCCCCCACGAGTACCATGTAAATTCCCCCCCACGCCGCCGCCATCACCTGTGCTCCTCCCGGTGTCCTGCCAATCCCTTCCGGACAGACGAATGGACATCATGGAAGCCCAAAGTGGGAGGGCGACGCTGTGTGACCCCCCCACGGCCGCCTCCTGCTCCCCCCGCCCCGGTGCCGAGCGGGAACATGGCCCTGCCACCAAGGATGCTCCTGGCGACCAAAGGATGCTCCCAGGGATGGGCGAGAGGAGGATGCTTATTTCTGGCTGGCGGCGGAGGCTGGATGGGTCCCCTCACGCCCTCGGAGCGGGTCACCGAGCTCACACGGACCCCCCCATCCCCGTGCTGCGTGTCCCCTACAGCCCCCAGCCCTGGCTTTGGGGCACTTTCTCCCGGTGAATAAGATGTCCCTCTCCGCCCGCCCGCCGCCCTCGCATGCTCGCTTGCTTCAGTCTCGTGCTACGGCAGGTTTCGGGGTACCCCGGGGGACGGTGACAAGTGACAACCCTCACTGAGCCCCTCCACGCAGCTTTGCCCCGGCCGGATCCTGCCCCGGAAGCCGGGCTCTCCTGGCTAGCATCCCCCGCCGCCCTGGGGACCCCACTGCACCCCGTGGGGATGTGGGGGTGATGCCAACGCCGAGGAGCGACCCATCCGTCTGGGATGGGACATCCCGGGGAACCAGGGCCAGGTCTGAGCCACCACCGGCGACACCGGCAGAGCAGAGAGACGACAGGAGGTGGCACTTAGGACACACTGCCACCGCCACCGCTCTTCCAGCTGAAAAGCCATCGCCCCGATGCCAGCGGCAGGCGGGGACCGGAGGGACCCCTGGGCTGAGCCGAGATGGGACCGAGCCGGCGCGGGGCTGGGGTGCCCACGGGGACCCAGCGCGGGAGGGGCTCGGTGGCCGCCCCCGGGGAATTGCCCGCGCCACACCAGCCGTGGGAGGAATGAGGGCATGAATCTGGACGTGGGCACGGACACGGGATGGGCAGGGACACGGACACGGACACGGACACGCTTTCGGTTTGTTTTGCCTTTGTACCGGCCGGGAAGGAACTGCTGCACCAACCGCCGCCTCTGCTCCCTCCTTTGTTCAAAACGCCCCTTTCTGACCCCAAAACGGCACAAAGGCTCTCGTGGCCCTGGAAGGGGGTTTGGGAGTCCCCCGGGCTGCGGAACAGAGTGGCACTGCTGGGGCCCAGAGCACCCTAGCACGGGGGTGGGGGGCTGCCTGCACCCCCAAACCCAGCAGCGTCCAGACACGGGGCCAGGGACGACAGCAGCACTAGAGGGCCCCCCTAACCCCGCAGGTGACAGAAGCAGTTTTAGGGTGCCATAGCCCTGCGCTTGTCCCAGGTTAAATTGACAGCCCCCGTACCCTCCTCTGCACTCTCCATGGCAGTGGCCCCCATAGCCCCTGCGCCCCCACTTCACTGTGCAACCCTATATCCCTCCAGTGCATCTGTACACCACCAATACATCCCATATCCTCTCGGCACCCTCATTTCCCACCCTGCAGCCCTACCCACAAAGCAGCCACAGACCTCTGACCCCCATTTATCCCCCTGCTTCCCCATCCTTCATGCACCCACATCCCTCTAGTACCCCCACACCTCCCCGGCACCCCCCCAATGCACACCCTCCCACCTACCACAGCCCCCCATGGCAGTGTGCCCCCCGTGCCCCCCAGTGCACCCACACACCCTTGGGCACCCCTATAAGGCTCCAGTTCACTCCTATGCCTCCAATGCACCCCATATCCCCTCAGCACTCCCATTTCCCACCCTGGCCCCCACGTCCCCCTAAACCCCGTTTTCTCCTGCACTCCCAGTCCCCCTGGGATGCACCTCTGGCATCCCAAATCCCCCCGGATCCCACATCTCCCTAACACCCACCCGATACACCCCGTAACCCCCTGGTACTCTTTTTCCCCTCCTGTACCCCCAGTCCCCAGTACACCTCCTATCCCTCCAGCACCCCCCTTCATCCCAGCGAACTCCTACTCCCAGTGCACCCCGCGTCCCTTCAGCAACCCCCACCAAGGCACCCTATATCCTCCAGTACCCATTTATGCCTTTGCACCCCTATTCCTACTGCACCCCACATCCCTCCGGCACCCTCGGACCCCTCATTGCCCAGAACCCCCAAAGCTCAGTGCCCGCCTTGTACCCCGCCCCCAGCGCGCCCGCTCCGGCCGGGGGCGGGGCTTCACACTCTGGGGCGGGGCCTATTTAGCGCTATGGAGGGTGGGCGGGGCCTGATGATCCCGGGGCGGAGAGGGGGGCGTGGTCCGGTGCACGGGGGCGGTTCGGGGCGAAAAGGGGAGTGGTCTATTCCGGGGGCGTAATTTATACCGGGGCGGAGTGGAATAGCTGGAGGGGGCGTGGCTTTGCCACAGTGGGGCGGGGCTGAGAGGGAGAGGGGGCGCGGTCAGCCCGAAGTGGGCGGGTCCTGACAGGGAGCGGGGGCGTGGCCTGGCTGCAGGTGTGTCCGGCATCGGAAGGGGCGTGGCCTGGCTGCAGGGGGCGGGGGGCAGTGGCGGAAGGAGGTGTGGCCTGGTGGGAATTCCGCGGCGGCGGGGCCTGCTCGGCCCAAGCTGTTGGCGGGGGAACCGGCATCGAATACGGCTTCGGGATCGGCACCGGCGCCTCGCACTGAGGGGACCCGTGACTTAGTGGCAGAGGTAGGGGACTCTGTGAGGTGGGAAGGGGCCCTGGGTGCTCTGAGGGGTCGGAAGGGGCCCTGAGGTGGGTGGGGGAGGGGTTCTCTGAGGGAGTGCTGAGTGGGCTCTGAAGGGCTGGAGGGGGCCCTGAAGGGGCTCGCGGTCAGGAGCGGGTCCTGCAGAGGGGAAAGTGTGGGGTATGAGGGGTCGTGGGGGGCTGTGGGTCATGAGGAGGGGGATGTGGAGTATGCGAGGGCTGTGGGTCAGGGGAGGGCCCTGCTGGGGTGGCTGTGTGGGATATGAGGGCCTGGGGGGTGACCTCAGGGGTAGGAGGGGACCCTAAGGGTGCTCTGAGGGTGGGAAGGGGCCCTGGGGGGGTGCAGTGTGAAGTATGAGGGATCTGTGTGACCTGGCAAGGGAAAGGCAGAGGGGTTGGAGAGGGCAGTGCTGTGACAGAAGCTCAGCCTGGTTCTGGAGGACACAGCCCGTGGGACCTCACTCCAGGGAGCCTGGAGTAGCTGCTGCTCCCCCCCTCTTCTAGAGAAAGAGAGTCATCCTCTGGTTCTTGCAGGATTGGGTGTTCCGAGTGCCCCACGGAGGTGACTGTGGCCTCACTTCACCCCACTTTGTGCTGCTCATTTCAGCCACGGCCCCGTACTTGACCTACATTATCAGCAACAGCAAAACATCTCAGGGTGTGGCCAAAGAGGGAAGAAGGAACCCAGAGAAGGTTTTCAGGAACTCCCTGAGTGGGAGCCACAAAAGGCAGCAGGAGGAGAACACGAAGTGGGGCTGTGTCTCCCTCTGACAGGCAGCTCTGTGGCCTCTCACCTCCACAGACCATTGATGCAGCCGCAAACAGCCACGGTCAGAGCCACCAGGGCCTGGCAGGAGCCACGGGAGCCCAGCCTGTCCCTGGCCAGCTCTGGCTGAGGTGGAGCAGGGTGACTGTGTGGGTGAGCAGGCAGCCTGCTGGGGAGGGGACAACACACCGAGGACAGCCATGGAGAAGATGGCCAGGGTCACCACTGCCCTGGGGGGCAACGCACTGACTGGCCGCACCATGTTCTGCCACCTGGACGCCCCTGCCAATGCCATCAGCGTGTGCCGGGACGCTGCTCAGGTGGTGGTGGCCGGCCGTAACATCTTCAAGATCTACTCCATCGAGGAGGAGCAGTTTGTGGAGAAGCTGAACCTCCGCGTGGGCCGCAAACCCTCCCTGAACTTCAGCTGCGCCGATGTAGTGTGGCACCAGATGGACGAGAACCTGCTGGCCACTGCCGCCACCAACGGCGTGGTGGTCACTTGGAACCTGGGCAAGCCGTCCCGCAACAAGCAGGACCAGCTGTTCACGGAGCACAAGCGCACTGTCAACAAGGTGTGCTTCCACCCCACCGAGGTGTACATGCTGCTCAGTGGCTCCCAGGACGGCTACATGAAGTGCTTTGACCTGCGCAAGAAGGATTCTGTCAGCACCTTCTCTGGTACAAATGAGCCTGTTGTTGTCCCGTTTCCGTGTGGGGAAGCAGAATTTGGGAGCTTTGTCCTTTCTTTGCTTGTCCCCTCACCCTTACGACAGGCAGGTGTTGGGAGCTTTGCCCTTCCCCTTGCCCAAGAGGAGGGTTTGCTCAGGGTGTGATGGCCAGAGCAGGGAAAGAAGGAGCTCAGAGGTATTTTGGTGCCTTTTTTTGCATCTCAGTAGTAACTGGGTGTGTGTAGGAGATGGGAGACAGTCACAGCATTCCTTGCTACCCCTTCTCGCTGTGCCAGGGACCCACATGGCTCTTCCAGTGGGATTTTTAGCTGTTCTGGAGCTCTCAACTTGTGTCCCCTCCCAGGTCAGTCGGAGAGCGTGCGTGACGTGCAGTTCAGCATCCGGGATTATTTCACCTTTGCCGCCACCTTTGAGAATGGGAACGTGCAGCTGTGGGACATCCGCCGGCCCGACCGCTATGAGAGGATGTTCACAGCCCACAACGGGCCTGTCTTCTGCTGCGACTGGCACCCAGAGGACAGGTGAGTGTGGAGCCAGGCCCTGCCAACCACCTGGCCTTGCAGGACAAGACAGAGCCTAAAAGCAGGTTTGGGATTTTGTGGGGGAAAGCATGGTCTGTGATACGCTGTCACCTTGTGTCTGGGATGTTGCTGCAAGATAGGAGTGATTGCTGGTTTGAGCATTTGGGGTGGTGTAAGAGTGTTTGGGGTTTGTTCTTTGATAAATTAGGGGGTTTTGAGGCACGGGGTGTCTTATGGTTGGATACAGCAGTGTCACAGAAGCTTCTTGCTCCAGTGCTCAGCTTGAGGAAGGCACTACTTGGCTGCTCTGGGACATAGCTCACTTGTGTTCAGTCATGTTTCTTGCCTGCCTTTCCTGGGAGGTTGCTGGGAAGGATCTGGAAGCAGCTGTTACAGTGTGCAGGTCCCTCCTTGCTCCCTGCCAGGCAGTGCTGCCACTGCTTGTGATCTTAGAGATGCACTGAAATACGTTCAGAATGGCCTTTTCCTCTCTGCTGGGCCTGGCCAGTGGAAAGCAGAGCCAGAGGGAGCTGGTCTGACTGGGATGTGGCTCTGGGGTACAAGGCCATAACTAAGGGCGGGAAAGAGGGTGTTGCCTGACCTGGTTGTTGCCTAGCAGAGGTGTCAGGGGAGCTCATGGGAGGATGGGATTGCAGCCCAGCTGCCTTTCTGCAGTGTGGACGTGGTCACACCTGTGCTGTGAGCATTTCTGTGCCACAGTGGGAGCAGAGAGAT